>NW_027270913.1:1200000-1800000 GCF_040938485.1 Diadema antillarum
CTGTTAGGCATGCATCCCGACATCACACATACCTCCACAGCCGGCAAAGACGTCAAGACAGCGCAACTTGTTGAAGGAGACGTCCTCAGAAGGTTTCTCCTCTGCCTTCTCGCTGCTAGACTTCCCTTTTCCTTTGCCTTTTCCTTTCCCCTTGCCCTGGATGAAACAGACAAAGAATGACACATGTAACATATGAACACATGAAGGCATCCATTGCCATGCTGCTACATTGTACTTTGGAAGCTTGGCACTGTTGGGCAAGGAATCATAGTAGAGGAAGTGAATAACGATCAGACAATTTAACAATTCTGATGGAATCTAATGTGATTCAATGTAATTTACTGTGCAGCAAAAACTTTCAAAATTTTCTTTCAGTAAACGGACATGATATATTTTCTTTCCATTTATACTTTCCCAGCATAAAAAGCCTGGAAAGGTAAAGTAAGAACTTTTTTGTTAATAGCAAGTGAGTCTGACAAAGGCCAATAGGTGTCTTCAAAGCTGGCCAAGGCTATAGACTTGTGTTTGTATGTGTTTGAAATGTTGACTGAAATATTGATCGTTGTACTGGCTGATGAACATTTACTGGTTCTTCAGTCAGAATCAAAATTATGATTGAGTCGTACAGGCATTTAGGTCCTCTTTTTTCTTTTTCTTTTTTTTTTTTTCAAATCTGGATCTCCTTCCATGAAAATAAAATCAGGAGATAGAGACAAAGATTACATAACTACAAATTGAATGCAAGGACGTGTGAAACACACCTTCCCCTTCATCTTTGTGTTTCGTGCCTTACTAGGTGGATCTTCAAACGTCTTCCTCTCACTGTCATAGGCCTATGGGAGAGGAGAGGAGGGGAAACATTGAAAGAAACATCTTAAACTGCACAATAATTATTTCAGCATCCCAACATGTCTTCATGAATAGATCATTTCATTCCGAATGAGAAATAGTAACTGAAATGGCTACAGCACAGCGTGCAGATTTATGGTGCATAATATTTCTATGCTCTTTACTTCATATTTTTCTTCCCTTTATAGGATTAAAGTGCAAACAAACACGATGATCTACAAAACTCATAGCATACGGTTAGCCATAAATAAACATAGCTGCTGTATATGCCATGAATTTCACAAAGTACACGTTAGTAAAGACAATTTTAAAAGTGGCAGAATTTGCAAGCCTGACCCTCATTGAAGGAATGACACAGAAATACTATTAATTTTCAAAATCAAAATTAGCAATTTCCCATCTTGGAGAAAATAAACAACCTATTTGTATTGGAAGGCAATATTTTATTACAGGAGTTCTTCTTTTCACACGTATTAGTTGACTTGCAAAAAATAAAAGCACTGTGATATATACCAAGTACACAGCAAACACAGGCAACATCATAAATACACACATGTGAAATGAGCATATTATATCACAACTGGTAGCTTTGTGGCAAGAATATCAACCACTAGGCTTCTGTCACCACTGTCATTCTACGAGGGGAATGACCTCTCACCTCTCTGAAGTAAAACCTGTGGGCACCACCCATACTGTATTCCTCCACACTCTCATTCAGGTCTTCAGCATAGACAACAGAACATTTTCCTTGAACACAGGCTAGCTCCACCACAGCATCTAAACACATCAAAAAAGGTTAAAGAGAAGTTGCAAACATGACAATTTCTTACCCATGCACAGTCTAAGTTGACATACAGTATTCTACATATCTTAATAAGCATTAGACTTTCCAAAACCTAAATCAAATAAATCATTTGATTCAGATTGTCAAAATGTCAGTTGTTGACACATTACCTACATATGTACTTTTATGATTGTTAGAAATAGTGCAAACTATCAAAAGGACAAAATACTTAATCTTTAAATTCTGAACTTTTATTGCAGCAAGTTGTTTTGTTGAATTAACTTTAATATTTGATCTTTCATGATTAAGTCATATTACTGAGTTATGTCAATGGGGAGGTATTTCTAAACTGCAAGTCAGACTGACTAGAACCTATTTAAAAAAAAAAGACATGAAAACAAAAAAAGCACAGCATGGTTTACAGGTTAAGAAAGTGATGAGTTTTGAAGTTTGAACAAAAAAGATTGAAGACTTCAAGTATGGCAAAAACAAACAGACATATCAAGTTGGAAGAGCTAACCTTCTTCACTCCAGTAAAGGACATTGAGATCAGACTGATGAGCAGCGCCACGCCCTTTGTGAGTGTCCTCTGGTCTGTACATCTTATTGACCCTGAGCTTGACCACCGAGTTTGACTTGGTGGTGTAGATGGATGTGATCTGACCGATCCGGAAGGGCTCCGGGCACTCCAGGTTGCTGCCCTTCACATACTCTGAGCTCTTGCGGTAGTTTTCAGGGTACAGATCCTCATCCTTGAAGAGACAGAGATGGAAGGATTAACCCTTTGACCCCAAGGAGGATAACTGTCCCTCTATCTATCTTACTTCAAGTGGAAAATATAAGAAGCAATGCATTAAAATGGTCTAACATGGTCTAAAATGGTTGACATTAGCATTAAATTCTATGACAGACCCATCCATTAGAATCCCTCCCACTGAATTCATCCAGAAGCTCATTCAGTTTTTCAGTGTGTAAAGACAACAGAATCTGCAAACACACCTACCTCACAACAGAACACAACATGACATTAAACAAATCAAGACAGGAATAAAACCACACAATAAACTGATGGCCAATCCATTATAGAATGACACTGAGTTACACAAGATGGGGAGGAATACTATGATCACACAGAAATGGCTCTTGCAAAGACTTACCAGATCTTTTTTGGAGACAGATTTCTTGGGTGGAGCCTTCTGCTTGATGTTGAAGGAGTAGGCCTCTGGTAGGAGGTAAACACCATCTCCTATTTGGTATTCCACTCCTTTGAAGTGACAGGTACTGCAAAGAGCATATGAAAAGGCTGAGGTCAAGTTTCAGTGAGAATGGTTTGCTGGGAACTGTTAAGAAGCGCTGTTTTTTGGTCTTTATCCGATATTCTCTAAACCACCATGTATTCATCTTTTTTCTGCTTTGAGGACACTTGTTAACCTCTGTCATTGATTGTCTCTCTTTTTGGCTATAATCTTTTTTTTACCCTCTAGTTTGACAGAGCTTTGATGACATGATTGGTGTGAACATAGCTTCTACATGTTAGACATTGTCAGGGCAGGTTTCAACATCTCTTTAGTTTATCAACAAACTCTCTCCACTGTCTACAAATTAAACAACAAAGTCCTGGAATCACACTCTTAATGAGATGTAATACAAAATAGTTGATCTCAACTTAAGCTGCAGTCAACACTTAATTCTCAATTGAGCAAGGAGCCAAGTACTCCAAGCCCCTTAAAAAGGACTTTGGCATTTTGGCACAAATGCTGCTACCAATGGGTTTGAACCAGGACCCTGCAGATAGTCTGTGGTCATATCCATATGAGGCTGCTCCTCCACACAAATTACTTCACTTGACAATGAAACTCAACAAACATAAAATGTGAAAAATACCAACACACAATCCCACATCATTCCTATACACATTAGGAGACAGAGGCTATTTGACCAACTGGTACCAACACATTTACATGGCAATTCACTAGCTACCTGCATAAGGGTTATCAATATTCACACATCAAAACATCAGGGGAATTCCAAAGAGAATTCTGGGATATACTTGGGTTTTAAATGAACATCAACAGGCAAAAATAATTCAATCAGAAATATTTTCATATTCTCCTATTGAGATATGAAGAAAATATATGTCATTTTATCAAGAGGTTCCCAGAGAATCAGGGGGACTTGGCAGCTTTGCTTGCATGCTTGTTCTGTCATTTGATGATGGTACACAGAGGTTTCAAAGATGGCAGACTCTACGAAACACAAAACTTTGGTGTGATCCTTTACCTGTACAGTGTCTTTGAGTCTTGCACTTCTGCCTTCGTGCCTGGTCTTGGAGATTCATCCTGATTGCAAAAAAGAATACATAATTACTCTCTTACAGTGAAAATACAGTCAAATCTGTATAAGACGGCCACTTAAATAGAAGCATACCTGTGGCCTTAATGGGAAGGTGACCTGTCTGCACAGAGTGACAAGTCCTCTGGCATGGATACAGTGAAGCTGGTGTTTCAGTCACCATATCATTTATGTTTAATAACTTTGTTTTATTATCCCTCATTGCAGTATATTTACCAGCTGGAAAACTAGCTGACATGTCCTGCCTGCCACAGATGTTTTGATTATACTGTAAAAATTGATATTTTCGCGCTACTAATTTTTCGCGCTGAGCCCGGTAAGAAGAGTTTCGTGTGTTTTTAATTCCGCGGAGTCAAGGCAGTAAGTACCAGAACATATGGCATGCAAAAATGTTCATGTACTTTTATTTTCGTGCTAGTTTCTGGTTGCGCGAAATGCACCTGAAAAAAAAAATCACCTGAAAAAAAAATCAAATCACAGAAAATAGCTAATGGCAGGTAAAAGCTATGAGCAGGGACACACAAAAGTTCAAGCTACTGTTGACCCACAAACCTTTTCTATCTTTTCTAGCTTCAGGCAACATTTGCAGAAACGATGCGGTGGAATAGAGTCCGGCCGTTCCAGCACCTCCTCGTCCTCAAAGCGAGCCAGATCGGGATCATACCATTTCTGGTAGAAGAACGTCTTTCCATCATCCTCCTTGACCACGCGGTCCGACTCCGGGTCATCGATGCCACCAAGCATGTGCCAGTCGGGCGAGGGCGCTTTGTAGATGACAGTGCACTTTGAATTGACAGAGGCGAGGTACGTGTCTTGGCACTCGTCAACAAGGAAGACCTCCAGGTGGTCAGACGTCTCCCCAAGCACAGTCTCAGAACCATATCTGGGGAGTAACCAAAGTCATGATTTATAAACACAAATCCTTCATGACACGGGCTATAGGCTTGCAGTCCTGGCTGTCCCCAAATATAAATAGAAGACCAAAATACTGAACAATTTTCGGTATACTCTCATTAAACAAGATCTAGAAAATTTACAGAGAAGCCTCTTGCTCTCAAGTTCTGAGAATATGTTTCTCCTTCTACAGTAAAGTCAGTTTCTGACTTCCATATTTAATGATTAGACATTCAAAATACACTCTTGAACCCTACCAACACATCAAGAACAGCTTTCATTGAATTAGAAGATGCAGTGTTTCGATCTGTTATCAGCATTAACTGCACAAAAGCTGAGTTTTACGCTTATTATATTGACAGATCATGTCAAACACAAGGATTGGGGGTGATAATAATGGGGTGTGTGTTTGTGTGAGTGAGTGAGTGGGGGGAGGGGGTAACAAAAAGATTGTGGTTAACTCACACAAACCAGCGAGCGTGGAACATCATCTCCCCTTCCTTCTCCTCCCACATGTAGACCACCTTGGCAATGAAAAGAGGCTTGGTCGGATCATCTGGATGGATGTGAACGCAGTCACCATTTTCAACCTGGCAGATTGGGACAGACACCAGAAAAGATGTACCATGCAGTGTAAAAAGTGTTGAAAAGTTCTTACAAAAGTGCGAGTGCTACTCTCACTATAATGAAAAAAACAACAACATATAAATAAGACAAAGACCAAAAGCCCTGGCTCCTCCTTCAAAGCGAAGTCTTCCATCTACCTCATCCAAATGCTGAAAGCAGCTGAGATTATATGAATCATTACTGCAGAGAGATTATTCTTCTAAAGTAAAGGTACGTGTATGAAAATGCTTTTGAGTTGATTATCCCTAAATTGCCTTACCGCTTTGTCAGTCAAAGAGAATATCTTTACATTGCACAGAGCATATGTCAGTCGTCAATCAAAATTGGACCCTGGTTGGGATCTATCTACTGTGAATTCATCCAGAACATCTTGAACACCGAGATAAAATCAAACCAAATCAAAATGCTCATAACAGGAGTCACTAGACACTGCTGAAATTGATAATTATTCTGAACTGCATAAATTTCCAGAGATTCATTGTGTTCCTACAGCTGTTTTCTGTCTTCAGGGATATGGCCATATTACATATTGGATTCAGATCATTTCAGTATTCATACAGTCGGACATCCAGGCATTTATGAGACAAGTGACTGGAGTGAAAACAAACCTATGATCAGCATCACACAATTACCTACTTTTCTTCCGAAATTGCCTTCAAAATTCCATCAAATTATCAGATATGGTCCATCTTAACATTTCTGATAGCTGCAAGAAATTTTACGATTTATGAAAAAGAACAGTGGATCAAGAATTCTGCATGCCAACAGTCCAAGTTTGTGAACACACTACCGTGTCGTCTGTTTCATCATATAGATTCGTACACTGCTTGTGTGCACTGCATTCATGCTCAAGCTCAGCACATGTACAGGCAATTCACAGCTGTTTGTTTTCACTCAAGCTACTGAAAGTGGTGTGTACCAGACCACAAGAACACCTGTGCCAGATCTGGAGCATCCGAGAGCTCTGTCGAGAAAGTGTACCTAATAAGTTATTTGTAGACGGGGTCACGCATTTTGTAGCAAGAGGGTCATTCACCTGGCTTGCTTAAATTACAGTACTTACAGATGTCCATAACGAAGAGAATGAACTCTTTGCATTATGATGTACGTATGTGCATGTTACGCACATTTTCACATGCAGACTTTTGGTATTCTCAACATTTTCGGAGCACATTGGAAAGTGGTCCACTTTTGCTTAGGTTCAGTTCAGTATGGTAGACTTTAGGAGCCTTCCAGCACTCCTCTGCTGCGGGTACAGTATAGTTCAGTTTGCTTTAGGAGAGCGCTCGAACACACCCCAACATAAACCATAACCCTAAAAAGGCCGGGAGGGGGTTGAATCAACCCCCCCCCCCCCCCCCGACATTTTTCGCGACTACTCCTCCGCGCGAAATTTTTTGACGGCGCCGTTCACCGACTTTTTACTTTCAAGTCTCGCGCATCTTTTGATACCATTTTCGCGAAAATTGTGCATACCGCTACGACACTGCATAATGTTTTATACATGCCTGTCAGACTGAAAATGGCTTAAAAACGTGATTTTGTGTATAAAGTCTATGCAAATGGAGTTTTCTCTTCTTATTCATAAAGATATAATTATTTTCACTTTCATAGGCTGAAACTAATTAATTTTAGCATAATTATGCTTGAAATAGGTCCTGTCATAAATTTGTGGAAAAAAATGACAAAACAAAAAGGTCCAAAAAACAGAGAAATTCATAAAACAATAAAATACATAAGAAATTGATTTCGATACCAATTTTTTTTTTCAAGTACATTGTTAGGAATGCTACAAGGAATGTTTTCACCAAAAATTAGGATTCTAGGAGCTTTAATTTCAGATTTTTAGAGCAAAATGTATGATTTTATGCATATATTAGCATAATTGATTATTATGACGAAAATTTCCATTTCTTTTTGTATAGCTTGGTAGATTACGCCACAGTTAATGCACGTGCCAAATTTCATGGCGATTGCGCGATCGACGGCTGAGATCTCGGGGGGGGGGGGGGGGGGGGGGGGGGGGGAGGGTTGAATCAACCCCTCCCCGGCCACAGAACACCCAAAAAAGCCGACTGGTTAGGGTTAATAGTTTGTCTGTCGTCCCGAATGCAATAGATATTAATGCTGCAACCTACCCTTTCATCTCCAATCATTGCTGCTGTGTAGTACGCTCTGGTCTCTGTCACTTCTGATGGCTCTCCAATCCATGTCACCTTTGCCTGGGGATGGGGAAGGTGGTATGTATTAGAAAATTACTCACTCCATATCACATACTCTTCTCAGAACTAAACATGTTCCTTCTGAACTGCAAATCCGTATTATTGCTTCTTACAAGAACAATGTACTGAAGTGCCTCTTACGTACTGCAAGAAAAAGAGCATTAGCATGGTCACTTCCTCTATTTCCATGACAAAAAAAAACAATAACAAAACTTACAAAGGCATGGGTAGAGGTCAGAAAGTCTAGTTATCAGCTACTTAAAGTATGTGTATATTCCTTACCCTTTTCTTCTTTTTGAGAGGTGAGCCCAACTTTCTGCCTTTCTTAGATTTCCTCTCATCAATGTTTTCCTTGTTGTCTGAGTCTTCCAAATCATCCAGATCATTCTCATCTGCCTCCTTTACTGCCATGTTGGGACACCTGTGTGAAAGACAGCAAGGGAGATTGCATAGCAAGATAGGAATCTTTGGGTTAACGTTTTATTTTTCTGAGAATACACCCTAAGTCTGGATCGTCTCATGGAGCTCTCTGTTGGATTAATACAGGTTTCATATCTAATTCTATCATTTATTTAAACACAGCACATATTCCTCAGACAAAATCTGAGATTTATTTTGATTTCGCCTTTTTAATACTAAAGCATGCAGATTACAGTACATGTTGTAACATTTGCAGCTGTGCTCCTGTAACCGTAATGAAACATGGCACAAAATTGAGGATATCTTTTTTGAAGCATTTGTTTAAAATGCAAATGCATTGTGTTCTTGTAGAATTTTGAATTACTTGGCAAGAAGATGTTAATCATAGGCATATCAATATTTTTACTCCCATATTTTCCTCATGACCCACTGGAGCTCATCCAAATTTTGCTTACATACCTTCTCTGGCTGCAGGCTTGCTTGGCTTTCCCTGACCCACCAAACTTCACCATGTCCTTACATGCCACACACTTCCCACAATCAGGGGCTTGACAAATCTGAAGAGTTGAAAAAAATAAAATAAACATAGGAAAACAAAACCAAGCGAATAAACAAAGAGAAATGTCGAGAATTGTTAAATCAAACTGAAAATTCAAGAATGAGTTTTCAGTTTATCTATCAATGACCCATGCACTATCATTCTAACCATCTTGAACATTCTAGCATTCAGCCATTTAAACTACTACTATAAATATGCCACAATGACTACCTAAGAAGAGGCAAATGGTAACATCAAACAAACCAGAATCAAATGTTTGAGTCAAACAAAACAAAACATAGTAAAAGAGAGGAAAGCACTCGTAGAGCGCAGAACTCTGCCAAGCAGCTCATTTCCACCCATTATACACGCATGCTGAAAGATCAACCAACATCCCAGTATAGAACGTAGAAGCCTTTTGTTTACGTCATCAGCTTCCAGCTACGCGGTGCCTCACCTGAGCAGAACATGCACTTTAAAGTATGCAAACCATTTAAATATGCGCAGCTTACCCTCCCAAGTTCATTGACCCTATCTGCTAATATAATAAGAAATCCTTCAAAAATTCATAAAAATCCCTTGATCTCTACCAAAATTGTATCATCTGTTTCTAATACAGTCAAACTCGGATACCTCGACGTCGGATAAGCCGAATATCACTTACCTCGGGGGCAAAATGAAAGTCCCGATTGTTCCTATGGAGTTTCCGTGTATTAAAATTCGCGTAGCTCGAAAAAGATAACTCGAAGTTCGGTTACCTCGAAGGGAAATCTAATGTCCCGATCTCTATTAACTTATTGTTTTTCCCAGCATGTTGCTCGAATTGAAATTGCAAACATCACTCAGCATCTCCGATTAAGCGCGCGTGGACAGCGAAGACATGTCACAAATGTTTTCACATTCGATTGTAAATATTCTGAGACCAGAACAATCGCGTGCCCAATTAAGAAATACCCGATACACAGCTGACAAGGAAAATCCCCAACACCTACCAACACATGTACATGGTATGCACATAGCACCCGTGCCAATGGAGTGCTTACGATAGCACTACGCGCTGCCCCATCGGGTGCTTTTCTTTAAAGGGACACAGTCCTCACGAAATTTAAAAAAATATGTTGTTGTTGGTACCTCCAATGAACTACTTTCACCAAAAACAAACTTTAAAATCACCAAATAAGCTCGTACATTTTGGTTGAAAAAGTGTGAATCTGCATGGTGAATATGCTAATGAGCAAGTCTTGGCGGAGAGTCATACGTCGTCGATGCACAACTCTTCCCAGCCGTGTTCTGCTCGTTATCCGTACGCTCCCTAGTTTACCCGGATGCATGAAGACGTCGGTGGCTACTCCGACTCGTATTTGACATTGTTTCTACGTTGTGTGTGTGTGTGTGTGTGTGTGTATGTATTGTGTATTATATTCGCACGTGTGGACGGTACAACTAGATGATAGATCTACTGTAGATACGCGTACGCACCCCGTACGCGGTTTGCCCTTCGCACTTTTCCAGTCTCAAGCGCAGCTGCAGCCCTACCTGTCGCCGCTCATGCACGTTCTATAGTACGTACAGAGTGTACATATTTGTAGGTAGAAACGATTCTACACAGGCCTGCTAGTACACTACAGGGGCGACCGCATTCAGCGTCGTCTGGTCAGGCTATCTTACATCAGTAGTTTTGCTCGAATCGTGCAGAAAATTTCCCAGGAAAATCCTTTTGTCCGTCCCAGACCAACAAAAGTATCGTGAAAGGTGAGCTGTATGGCTGGAAAATATCGGTACAACGATGCCGAACATAAGAAACTTAGGGCCTACAAAATCTCGAAATCGTGTTGTGACCTACCTGTGCGTGGACAATTTGTGAAGCGATGTTTTTACGTGGACTGGCAGGCTGTGGCCCTCGGTTATAAACCGAGAAAACTCCTGAAACCAGATGCAATCCTGACCATTTGCTCACATGAGTTATAAAACAGAAACACCTCGAGCATCGACTTCGAAGAGAACCGAGGGAAAAAAGCGTAGAGAGGTAAGGAAAGTGGCTAGCTATGTTTAATTTACCGTGGGCCTGCAGCCGGGGTTGGACTGCAGTACAGTGCCACTGAGCTAGCTGCTGCCAGTGCCGACTGGACATGCACGGCAAAGTGGAGCGAAATCATATCCCTACGACCCCCTGTGTTTACCCTTCCCGGCTCACGTCATATTTTTTTTTCGAGGAAAGGCGATTATCTGACTACTTACAGAAATATTGAGATACAAACAATATTTTCTTTGAAGAATTCGACTCTCTCATGCACAGGTTATCTTCGGTTTGAATGCCAAAATCGACTGGACGGAGTCGAGTGTACTGTGTATGTATACATTGGTATGGTAAGGATTTGCGCGCGAGAGTGGTTTCTACGCTAAGAAGTATGCAACACGGACGGAAGCTAGAAAACGACCGTGCCTATTTGATGTCATGTTCATGGTATATTTGGTTATAAATTTATGTTTACAATATTAATTTTTCGTAAATTATATATATCTAAGCTTGAAATATTTTGTTTGAAATTATAAAACCACAAACTTTCACATTATATGATAAAATTGCAACTAATCATTTGAACACTTAAATTGGTTTTTAGAGGCACGGCTGTCAACTTGGTGAGTAGGGCATGCACTACGTAGCATCTTTTTGCCGGCTCTTTCACGATCGCTTGCAGGAATTATTTTTCAAAAATCGCGTACGGAGACAATTTTTGATGTCCAAGCGTATAAATTGGTGAAAGTTTATATTTTTTACTCTTCTTAATTATCAGTACAGTGAAAATCTCGGGACTGCTTCCCTTTAACCACTGTGTTTTGATTTTTGACGGAGACAGTCATACCGTGCGCGTAGATTTCTCAACCGTCGGGGCGCACCTGCTTACGTTGACAGTTATATCTTTGCCATTAATCACGCTCCACTGTCAAAACATCAATCTCCTGCGTAGTGCCTTTTTTTAAAACTATTTTTTTTTGCCTTTCACGAAGTTTACTTCCCCGAGAACGCAAGCACTGAAACTTTTTTTTTTTCCAGCAATGCGATTATGAAAATCTGGAAGTATAGGCCGATCACAATGAAGAATAGAATACACAGGGCTCCGCACTAACTGTTATCGGGCCACCAATATCATTGATTTTTATTTTCTGGTGGTCGAAAGTAAAATCTGGTGAACCCCCCCCCCCCAAAAAAAAAAAAAAAATCAGGAAAAACATTAGAAAAAGTAAATCGGTCCTACTAAACATAGAAAAATTAATATTAAGCATTATTGAAGTGATACAGATGCCCATGTCTAAAACAAATGAATAGAAAATTCAATCATCTTACTCTGTGTTTTAAGATTTGACAAATAGGCGTAGAGATTATTATAAAAGTTGATGCCCATATATTTAGGAGGTCAAAACTTACGTTTGAAATGAGAAAATGGGAGCATTTGCTGACATTTGTTAGCATCCGACATTTGTTTTAGCATTGTAAAAAGCCGAAAGTTACCGTTATTCATTTTTAAATGTAAAAGCAAACAACCGACATTCATTTTAGAATCTTACGGAGCTGAATGCTATCCTAATCCATTTCCAAACGTGAAAGCAAACATCCGCTATTTGTTTTAGCATCTAACTGAGCGGATTAATACCATTAATCATTTCCAAATGTTAAAGCAACAATCTGTTATTTATTTTTGCATCGTACGGAGCAGAATATTACCGTTATTCATTTCAAACATCCGACATTTATTTCATTATCGAACGGAGCCGAATGTTACTGCTGTCCACTTCCGAAAGTGAAATGAATCATCTGACAATTATTTTATCATCGCACGGAGCCGAATGTTACTGTTTTTCATTTTTGAACGTCAAGGCAGACATCAGACATTTTGGACCATCAAACGTATAGCTGAATGTTACTGATATTTATTTCGAAATGTACCATAGCAAATATCCAATATTTTTGTTTATCATCGTATGGGGCAGAATGTTACTGCTGTTCACTTCCAAACATGCTAAACGTAAAAGCAATCATTCGACATGTATTTTAGCAACTTCCGGAACTGAATGCTATTGACATTTACTTTCGAACGTAAAAGCACACATCCGGCATTTATTTCATCAGCGTACGGAGTTGAATATTATTGTTATTCGTTTCAGAAAATCAGAGCAAACATTCGACATTTATTTTAGCATCTTCCGGAGCTAAATGTTATTGCAATTTACTTTCGAACGTAAAAGCAAACATCCAGCATTTATTTTATCATCGTAAGGAGTTGAATATTATTGTTACTCTTTTCCGAACGTCAAAGCAAACATCAAACATTAATTTTACCATTAAACGCAGCTGAATGTTACTGTTATTCATTTTGAAAATTTAAAAGCAAACATCAGACAGTTATTTTAGCATCATATGGACACGATGGAGCAGAATATTTATTTCAGCGTCTTCCGGAGCCGAATGTTATCCTTATTCATTTCCGAACGCAAAATCAGATATCTAACATTAGTTTTAGCACCATACGGAGCTGAGTCTTATCGTTATTCATTTCCAAAAGTATGAGCAAACATCCGACATTTATTTTAGTATCATACCCAGTCGAATATTACCGTCATTTATTTCCACAATTAAACGCAAACCTCTGACATTTATTTTAGCATCTTATACGGAGCCAATTGTTACCGCTGTTCATTTTCAAAAGTAAAGGCAAACATCCGACTTTTTTTTTTTTTTTTTTTTTTTGGTGGCGCGATCGGGCCACCAAAATCTTTATTTCTGAAATTTTGATTTCATTTCCGATTTTCACTCAATTCATTCATATAAAAGTTGATTCAATTCAAATTGACAAGCATGCAAACAATCAGTAGGCACTATAACAGACACCATGTTGAACATCGATAAACGTCGAACATCGATAAACATCGGATAAGTCGAAGAAAATTCGACGTACGCGTACCTCGAAATTCGCGTACGTCGAACCATTTTCTTCAGTCCCGACGAATTCGAGGTATCCGAGTTTGACTGTATGTTATCATCAACTTTTCTTTCAAGTTTCATTCCAATCAGTTGACAACTTTTTGAGTTATTCTGTAAACAGACACACCTACGCTGATAAAATTACCTACTCCTTCCTTGACAGAGGTAATGAGTATGGGCATGTGATTTGAGTTCTTTCTTGCTGGATAAACACCTACAATGGGAGTATTTTTGTAGAAGTGTGGCAAAATCCATTTGCCTACCCTGCAGGTTTATATGTTAATAACCACTTACTTCACAGACCCCACATCGCTGCTTTCTCCCCATCGATGCCTTCATCTCATCAGCGATCTGGTCCTGGAAAATGGCATCGAAGATGTGACTGACCAGGGGGGTCACGGTTGCCATGGTGTGGGTAGGCTTCTTCTCCTTCTTGACGGTGGCTGCCTTGCGAACTGCACGTCTGTGACAAACATTTCAAGGTTATAATCAATGAATTATTTTACATTTCCTGAGCAAATGTAGTCAGTAAGATAGTTACTGCATATCAAGTTTACTGAGCAAATGTACAGTCGGACACATCAAAGAGGGTTCCAATATAATAACAGAAATAATGCTGCAGAAACAACAGATCAACAGGTAAGAAGCAAAACTTCTCAATATTCCCAAAGCTAATATCATCTAATGCTACCTCAAGTGGCAATTAACATGATCATTCACTTTAGTATCCCAGATACATATGAAAATAATTGACATTGTTGTGTAAAAATAATCTAATCTCACCTTCATTCATGTACATGAGTGTACATTTCATCAAGTGACATTTGCTCACATCATATTATTGTAATTCTCATTTTCTTCATATTGTGGAACAAAGCTCAAAAGATTAAATAAAGAGAGATATTTGACTGACATGAATCTAAAATACTCTGAAACCTTAAAAAAAAAATAAGACATTCCTTTTAACAGCGAGGACTGCAATCTGCTCAACATTCTGCGAAGAATCCCATTCTCTTCCCACATGACTTTCAGAACAACAAGGCCCTTTTGACCTCTCTTCCATAACACCGCAAACCACCTGTCACTTTCCACCTGTCAATCTTCACTTGTGATGATGGCCAATCAACCTGTCCAACACATGAAACATACAAGTGCAGAGTTCAGTTCCTTTAACCCATTCTCTGTGGGACCCTGAAATTCCTGCACTCTCTACACACAGTCCATCAAGGGAGATTAACCAACAAAACCTTCCATAAGACATGCACATGGTAAACTTCACACTCTTAACAACAGTTACTGTGTTTGCTGACACAATGGACACTTGACTGACCTCTTGCCTAGGGTCACTCCAGCCAGCTTGATGAGGTCACGCATGCAGGGAGTGGTGATGAGTAATACCTCGTCTGAGTCGGCCGCTTCGTCGTAGCTCTCCACCTGTTCCACAACAAACTGGGCGTGGCGGAGGAGGGAGTCCTCCGTGAAGCGCCCACAGTCATCTGGAGGCACGGTGGTCTGGTGGTTAATCAATAAACATTAACATATACTTCCTGTGAAGAGACGTGTACATGTGTAGTTGGTCAAAACTGTAGAAAGATAGGTTATGTAAAAGACTTCCTAAGATGCAGATAATGCCAAAATTTTGTGGATCTAATCTAACTTGTAACTCAGCCATTTGTCCAGGGCCAAACATATCACTAGGATCTATTGATTGACAAGTGTAAAGCCATGACCAAAGTTTGCATGAAATGGGACTCTTAGCAAGCAGGCAATGTAGCTTGTACGATCTACTTTAAGATGATCTAATCATCTTTACAGCAGCTCAACAGTGTGACAAAATTCAGATACATGCAATGCTTTTAAAGATAATAAAAAGTTTTGGTACCTCAAAAGTGTCCTTGAATTTCCTTGTCTTAGTTTGTGTTTCAGGTTAAAGTACCTTTCATATAACTAACACTGTGAGACTTACTCGCCCCAAAGTGCTCTCATGTCTTAGTAATCATGCAATTAACTGCGACCAGCAGCCCCATACGCATAGCGACCAGCAGTCCCATACGCATAGCGTAATCGGGCTTCGCATTGTAGCATTCAGGATCATGACAGATTTAGTATCGCAGGGTAAATGTCTACTTAAAATCCCATAAATTCTTCAATTTGAAGACTTACCAATTAACTTGAAGTATTGAAAACAGGCTTCGGGCAACGTTTGGTTCTGCCTATAGTCCCTTTCTGTTCGAATTGATGACTGAATGTGACTCGGTCGACAGGACCTTAGGAGAGCTACATACAGTACAATGTACACTGAATACTACAGCCAGTGCCTGCGAACACTGTCATCACATGCGCACAAATTTCAAATCCAGAACGGATAAGATGTTTGTGTGCGCATGTGCTGGCCATAGTATCCAGTGTATGTAGCTCTCCCAAGGTCCTCTCGACCGAGTCACATTCAGTCATCAATTCGAACAGAAAGGGACTATCGGCAGAACCAAACGTTGTTCGAAGCCTGTTTTCAATACTTCAACTTAATTGGTAAGTCTTCAAATCGAAGAAATTTTTGGATTTTAAGTTGACATTTACCCGCGATACTAATTCTGTCATGATCCTGAATGCTACAATGCGAAGCCCCATTACGCTCTGCGTATGGGGCTGCTGGTCGCAGTTAGCTATGCGTACAATGGGCTGCACGCTGCTGGTCGCAGTCAGTGGTTTCGTACAATATTTATCGATGCTGTACAGCGTCTGCTCTGGTACGAAACCATTATTGCACGATTACTAAGACATGAGAGCACTTTGGGGCGAGTAATTCTCACAGACAACGTACTTTAACCCGAAACACAAACCAAGACAAGGAAATTCAGGGAAGCTTTTGAGGTACCAAAACTTTTTATTATCTTTAAATGAACAAATTATGACCAGATTATTGCTTTTCAGTAATCACTCTTAGGTGAACTGAGCTATATCGAACATCAACATTCACAGGCTTTTTAGCACCCTAGTGCGACAAGTCATAATTCAATCCACTGGATACCAGATGTATGTAACTCTGCATCATTCAATAGCAGCATAGGCACACCTGAGCTCCTATATAAGGGCAAAGTGAAACCCTACAGCAAAGACTGCATGAATGCAAGTTGAGATCAAAACATCATAGACATTTAGGATCAGTCTTTTACCTGAATCTTGTTCAGAAGGTCCTCGTACACAGACTCTGGGTTGTTCTGGAGAAATTCAATCATTATCTTGCTCATGTAGATCTTCTCCTGTACAGCTGTCCAGAATGGTTTGTATTCCTCACTGGGGCTCATCACGATGTACTCGGCAAAGGCTGGGGATGATTATATGACATTGTATTATTTGGCAGTAGTAATCATGCTATCCTTAACCCTAAAAAGACGGGGGGGGGGGCCTAAAAGGCCCCCCCTCGACATTTCGCGCGATTACTCAGCAACACGCAATGCTCTCGCCGCGATGCTCTATGACTTTTTTCTTTCGAGTTTCCCGCACATTTTGACACCAAATTTGTGACGCCCGGGGGTATGGTTCTGAAGTTACATAACTTTTTATACATGCACGTGAGACCGAAAATGGCTCAAAAATGTCATTTTGTGTACAAAGTCAATACAAATTGAGTTTTATCACATGGTTCATATAAATATGCTTATTTTTACTCTCAATGGCTAAAATCAATTTGTTTTAGTGGTATTATGCTTCAAAAAGGGTCTGCCACAAATTTTGCTGAAAAAAACAACAAAAACAAAAGGTCGAAAAAACAAAGAAATACATAAGAAATTCATAAAACAATAAAATAAATAAGAAATTAATTTTGATACCGAATTTTTTTTCAAGCACATTTGCTAAGAATGCTACAAAGAATATCTAGACCAAAAATGAGCACTTTTGGAGTTTTATTTACTGATTTAGATAAAAAAGTCTGATTTCTCGCATAAATTAGCATAATTAATCAAAATAAAATAAAAGAAGACTATTTTGGAAAATTTAAATATACGATCTTGTAGATTACATCGCACACTACCATTGTGCAAATTTCCGCGGCGATCGCACGATCCACGGCCGAGATCTTAAGGGGGGGCCCTTTAGGCCCCCCCAGTCTTTCGAGCTACCAAAATAGCCCAGTCTTTTTAGGGTTAAATCTTCAGCATATTCTCAATTTGTTGATTACTAAGAGACTCCAATTCTCTTGTTTTTTGGGCGGGAGATCTCCAACATTGAGGCCATTTCAACAAAATGTCTCGCTATTCCCCTTGAGTTCGAATTTCTTCCACTATAGCTGTGTGTCTCTAGCTTATTATGTACTTCCTGCATTTTTTTTTTCACCAGTTACACTTTGCGCGCATACTGTGCACATAATATTGTGTGCATGTTTGCGTGGTCAGAGTCTCCCTTTTACTATGGGGTTCAGCCAGGAGGATCCCCAGTGTATGGGATGTTTAAGGTTGGAGTTTCTGAATACCCATTACCCCCTTTCAAAAAAAGGAAAAAAATCCATTCAACAGTTAATTCTACATCAAAAGTCAATTGTTAAATACAAAAAAAAAAATGCCACACTTGGCAAAACTTCTATTTTACTGGATTTCTATATGCATCTGATGATTACACATTGTAAGATTTTTTTTTTTGTACCTTTGCATTATAAGAATTCCACAAATTTTATCAAATAGATGATACACAACACTGAGTTTTCAAATTCGTTTAAGTTCTACTCTCCTGTAACTACCTACTGTAAGCATCTCCACGCAACTGACCTGTGCTGAAGCCAATGAGGGCCTTCTCTCCTCCATCAAATCCCGTTGTATACCACTCATTGATGGGCCCCATCTTCTTGGTGGGAATGCCTCCTTCGTTGCTCGGGTTCTCATCGTAGATTGGCTTCACGTAGCCACTGAAGTAGAGCTCCTTGTTCTTCTCAATCAAGCCTCCGTCGAACGCACACAGATGGGTGCTCTTGTCATAGACACTGTATCAGAAATTTGGTATCGTACGAATATTATGAATGCACACTGGTTGATTCATATAGCACACAAAATAATTAAACAGCTAATTCAAAGCTTTCTCTCCCTTAATCTACATAACGCACAAAAAGATAGATAGATAAACAGAGAGATAGACAGAGAGCTGGAGACTATATAGTAGATATCCAGATAGATAGATAAATATGGGAAATAACTAGGTGTTTACTTATTCCTGTTTATTTTTTCTTGTACATGGGGTATGATCAAATAAATACAAAGCTTTTTTTTTTCTGTTAAAAAATCCAGTTATTTCTTCACAAACTGTTTGATGCAGAAAATAGATGCTTGCATAGGAATTCAAGTAGAAATTAAATTCATTTACCCTCAAAGAACAAACCCATGCTGTCTGAATATTTCCTTTAGGCCATAAGGGCATATATCCCAACCATTCGTCCTCAGCCGTTGTAACTGTTGGGTACAAGCTGACCGACATTTCTCTAGAGGAAGAGGTAACACCTACAGTACCTGAAATTGGTGATCTTGTACTGCAGCCTCTCGTCGTAACTCATTGTCTCCTCCTCATCTCCCGTCAGAAGAGACAGTCGAGGGTCAGTAAGGGTGATGTACTCCTCACGCTGGGGTGGGGGGGGGGGATGGTGGGGTAGTGATGTAAGGAATAATGAAAATGTAAATTGAAAAATAGATGTCACTCTAAATATTGATAATGCCTATTTGCATAACACAGTCTTTGAAATTCCAGCAAGTTTCAGCAAAATCAGAAAGTGATGGTCTATACAATTGACTATGAACTTGTACACAGAAATACTAGTACACCGTAGTAAGTAGTGTACACACTCTTCGGGAATGTGATTATCTTTTCAAATGGCTAAGTTGTTATCCTACCCAAATAGATATGAATGAATAGAGTTCACCTGTAACTGACACAGATTCTAAATGTCAATGAAACCAAGGTATCATGACAATCAAATGAATAAAATCAATGCATGGTTTGTTTCTGGACATTGATCTGAAAGGCCACATCCTGTGTGCACACACAAAGACACACACACACACATGACAACATATGAAGAAAAAAAATGTTGATACTCACAGCATCATCTGGATCTCCAGGGAAGAGCTTCAAGTCTGGGTCATCAAGCAGCTGTCTACACTCCTTACAGCGAAGAGGAGGTTGCTATGGAAACAGAGTTACAACATGCATATTTTTTCGACGTCCAATGAATTGCGCTATTAAGTTTAAAATGTATTCTGAATATCTATTCATTTTTATAGAACTGCACAAACAAGTCAAGGATGATATCATGACATCACTGTGAGAAATAAAAAACTAAGTGGTCTTCAAATTCAATACTGAGAGGAACTCTGCCTCCTAAATTTCAAAATGTATCTTTGATTACGCATGTCACAAAGACAAAGCCTAAGTGTTCAGGATAACAGTAAATCAGGGTATCACTAATTCAGTTGCAAAAACAGAGAAAAAAAAACTTTTTAATTGAATCCCCCACCATCACGAGCAAAATTATACTTTGTAAGTTATGTGTTCATGTGCATACCCACCTTCACCTATCATAATATTCATCAAGATGGTTCATCTATTAAATGAAAGTCATGCCACAAGGCTAGACTGTATTGTTTGCCTCACAGGCAAAAAAAAAAAAAAAAAAAAAAAATGCTGATTGATTTCTCTTCCTCTTTACTATACAAAATGGATAATCAAGTTTGGTAATCTGAAACTGATACATGGCATGCCTTACCTTTGCCACAGGTTCTGAACTTGGAGCAGCCGTCTTGGGTTTCTGCCTCAAATCCCTCCTGTATAGTATCAAGGTTGGAAAACAACATAAGACTAGACTTCTATAAAAAGATAGGCCTATATATCAAAGAATGCCATCTTGTGATCCACTATTAACACTTGAAAGAAGCCCTGCAGATGCACACTGATACACATTATCTGCCCTGATTAATAAGTTCAGAGAAACAAATCATGCTACAAATACTGCAAACAGCACAAAGGTATTGATGGCACATTCTACATTGCAGTGATGGTTAATATTCCAAATTTCTGGTAGATGATTCACAAAAAACAACAACAAAAGGAAACAAAATTGAATGGTGGTGTGTGCAAAAAACAAACAAACAAACAAACACTTACAAAAAAAAAAAATTACTTTACTCACGTGGGCGAGAGAGGTTCAGCATCTTTGCTCTCTTCATCTTCTTCCTTCTTGATTCTCTTTCCACCTGGTCCACTGAGTTCTGATTCTTCATCTTCCTTCATCTGAGCATCATCATCCTTTTTACTGCCCTCCTCAACGTCTTCAGGTTCTTCTTTCAAGGTCTTGGCACAAGCTTCCTTGTCTTCTTCTTTTTTGACAGGTCTGGAATGGATGCAATGAAGAGGAAGTTGACTTTTTAATAATTCTGCAGCACCAAATTTTATTTTTGAGTAAAATGTGCCTTATCATAGCTTTGATTTGTGTTCTAACACCACATGTTTACACATGCAAAGTCCCACCCTATACATTTGTAAGTCAGGACTACACACCAAGTTCAAAGATTAACCACACGGGCATGAACACAGAACTAGCTTTTTGTACGTGAAATCCTTGCATAAATCTACAATTCAAGTGCTTTGTTGTGATATCTGTGTACATACACTTTGGAAAACATGGAGAGAATGCTGGGCTGTTTGGCATCAACTTTCGGAGACCGCTTCCTCTTGGCAGACCTGGTAGAGTTTGAATCGGGCGTGGTCTTTTCTTCTTTGTTCTCCTCCCCTTTCTCTCTCTTCTCTTCATCTTTTTCATCATCATCTCCTAGAACTTTCCTCTTCCGCCCCTTCCCCTCATCGCTACCGCCACTGTCCCTCTTCTGCTTCTTCTTTCTCATTTTGGACCCCTCCTTTTCCGAAGTGGAAGAGTCTGCATCCATGTCTTCCTCTGATTGGCTGGTTGTTTCATCTCTGGTGGGTGATACACTGCTCTCACCATTGGAGTGCCCATTCGCCTTACCAGACTCAGGATGATGATTCCCTTCCCCATTGGATGATTGAGTGGATATACCATTCTTGGCAACTCCATTACCCATGCCTGGTGGACCAGAATGATCTTGGGCACTTCCATTACTCTGAGGGGAGGAGTCCAGAAACTTGGCGAGGAGAGTTGTCACTCTAGCAAAGTAGCCCTTCTGCAAATGACACACAGCACAAAAATGTTTTTATACAAGTAATCTTCCAAGGAGTAATACATTTTTGTCACTCCATGTTATATTTTCTGTATTTGTGGCGGAGGCATACAAACTATAGATACTTTATGTAATGTAAAGATATGTAAAAAGATATGTTATGATAAAGATTAAAGATATGTTAAGATATGTAAAGATAATTATGTCATTTCACCTGAAGGCCTCAAAGGAAAACACCTTTTCTTGTAAATTACTCATGACCATGCATCAGCAATGCAGACTTACCTCTGTGAGTACTTCATCTTTCAGTTCATCCTCAAAGGACTTCAACCTGGTAATGGACATTGAAAAAAAAAAAGAAGAGTAAATTTGAAAAAAAAAAAAGGAATCAAATTGAAGTTCCATCATTATCCTCCTTATTGTTAATATGTACGTGGTATAGAAATACTTTCATCTGAAATATGCAGCTTTTCACATTCATTTTTTTTTTTGCAAGCATGTTACTATCAGAATCCTCTTGGTTTGATGATGTCGGGAGAAAGACCTGCTGTACTGAGTAGCACATCTCCGCTGCCATCTTGTGAAAACACATCATAATTGTCGTTGCAACACTGCCAATAACAGAGAAATTGAGGCTGTTAACTTTAACAGGCAAATTACTATTACTATGTCTGTTTGACATATCTTTTGATAGATATTTAGCAACATATTTTGCAGAACAGCACTTCAGAGAATAATTCCTTTCTTGCAACTGAATAGGAACTTTAAGCACTTGCTACACAAATGACATCTTGTAGAGCAGTCATATCCAAAATGAACTCACAACTGCAGCCAATTGCTATGTGATAACAGGAAAATCATTCTCTGCACTTGATTACAAAAAGCTAACTGCAGCAGTAAAAATTCAGACATCTTCCTCCTATGTACAAGCCCTATGAATTTTGAGTGGCAAAGTAAGGTTTCTCATTGCAACTTACAAAAATGTTGTTGTGCTTTTGATTTGATAGGTTGGACTTACCTTTTTTGCATGCCATCTGGCATGTGTTCAAACAGGAGTTTACTCTTCTTCTTGAGATAGCCCTGCAAACGTCAAAATAATCCAGAAAAATAAAGGAGATCTCAGGTAAAACAGAGTTTACACTAATGACTGAAACTAAAGTTCATAATAAAGATGATATATCATGCATATTATCAAGGAAGCATCAAATCCTGAATATATAATCACATCAAAAAGTAAGACACAGACAATGATGTCAGTACAGGCAAACTGCTTGCAGGAAATGCAGGAAATAGAACAAGGCCTGAAACAATGTAAAAAGAATTATAAGGCTTTTAAATGCCACACACCCATTATCTAAAATTCAGTGAGGTCTTGAGCCCTCTTCATTTCTACCTGACATTTTATGTAGGCTGACAGTCAAGCATTCAGAACGACTAGAAATGACTATCAAACATATTAAATCATTCCTAAGCTGTTGGTCACAAAATATCAAGCCAGATATCAAATATCAAATGCCAAATCATTATATATTTTGCAAGGTTTTTATTTTTGCGAATTTTGCGAGTCAGGTGGTATTCGCAAAATTAAAGACACACGGAAATATTGACTCTGATCCCGATATGAATGTGACCCACACGTAGGCCTACACATTTGTCGGATCCAGTCAGTACAGTAGGCCCTACTTCACGAGCGCAAATTTAACCACTCGCGAAATCATCGGAAAGTCCTGATTCACAAAAATTTAGACTCACTAAATATATGGTGTTTACAGTAACCAAGGCCAAATGTGTATGATATCTTGCACAATTTTTGCATTACAACTGTACATTGTAACAGCTAGCACTGACAGCTAGACGACAATCCAAAAACATGAAAAAAGTGTAACTTTTTGTTACTCTTCTTTACTCACTCAATGGATGAGATGATGAGGTTATCATCATTTGATGAAATTTCACATGAAATGATCTATTTCAAGCATGCTTTCCACTGGCTTCCATTTGACTGGCTCTTTATAAAAGAATCAGTCAATGACCTACAGTACATGTACTGTGTACACAGACACACTTAAAAACATTGTATGTATGAAGAGGTTTCTTCTTCTTCTTTTTTTTTTTTTTGTGCTAGCCACCTGCATCAGAAGTTGGAATATCATACGTATATTACCCCAATGTAACATATTATAATGTAGCAACAGCTACTCAAAAATTTAAAAAAATTCAAGTTGGAACCAGAAGTTAATGGTTATAGGGCAGGTACCCCCTGGACAATTAACACTGACCCCAACCCTAATCCTAAATCTAATCCTAATCCTAACCCTAATCTTTTTACTCTCACCCTATCACTAACCAGCATTTAGCCACCTGGGGTTAATTATCCTGGGGGGGGGGGGGGGTACTTGCCCTGATACCGAAGTTAATATTAGTATACATTTTGTACTAGTACACAATATGACTTGTTATTGAAAAAAAAAAAATGATCCTTGTGATTTTCAACAACAAAAAAAAACACAAAAATTTAAATGCAGGAGATGATTTAGACAAGGGTTTACCTTTTCTGTGAGCAGGCCATCTTGAAGATCAACATCCAGCTCCTCAACCCTAAAAAGGATTAAAAACATGACACACCTTGTATCGGTACTGTACAACTCTTCTGATGTGTACATACAAAATCTGGTGATCAATGCAGATAAATTTGCTTGTCACGGTTTTCAATATGTTCTCTACAGGACATTGAAGAAAATTTAGTAGTCAACAAATTAATGAGATAACTGATCTGAGAAAGTGAGAAAATTTTTAAAATTCACTGGGTAGGACAACAAGAGACCCGCGGGTCTAGCGCTCACCTGAATATCGCAAGTTCACCTTTCACGCAGTCACTAATCTAAATTATTCACAGCTCTACCAAAATTTGACCAGGCATTCTTATAGAAGATGAAAATGTACAATAAGGGCCCAAATTTTTAAAGATTCCTTAATTTTGAGGGGATTGGGGGCCCCCTGGAGCCCTCTAGGTAGGGCATGGTGCCCATGTTGATAAATTGAGATCCTAACCCCCTACGGATACTACCTGCCAAATTTGATAAATCCATCATGAGGTTTTCAGGAAGAAGATAAAAATGTACAATTTAGGCCCCCATTTGGACCTCCCCATCACTCCCCCCCCCCCCCCCCCCCCCCCCCGCCCCCAAGAGGGGCACCCCTGGATCTGCTATGAACAAACTTGATACTACAGTCATAAATAGTATTAACTTAGCTCTATCACTCCTGATTCCAGGGAAGATTTTTAAAGATTCCTTCATTTTGATTCCCATAAAGGATACTACAGTGTACCTGCCAAGTTTGGTGAAAATCGGTCATAGGGTTCTCAAGAAGATGAAAATGTACAATTAAGGCCCCATTAGAACCCCTCCCCACCCCCCTCCCCTGGATCCCAAGGGGGGCACCCCTGATTCTGCCATGAACAAACTTGAAACTACAGTCATCAATGTACTAACTCATAGTATTATCAAACTTAGCTCTATCACTTCTGGTTCTAAAGAAGAAGAATTTAAAAGATTCCTTCATATTGGGAGGTTTGGGCCCCCTGGGGCCCCCCGGGTGGGGCATGGTACTCATTTTGTCAAATTGAGTTCCTAACCCCCTAGGGATGCTACCTACCAAGTTTGGTGAAAATCGGTCATGGGGTTCTCAAGAAGAAGATGGAAATGTACAATTTACATGTAGGCCCCATTAGGACCCCTCCCCACCCCCCTCCCCTGGGTCCCAAGGGGGGCACCCCTGATTCCACCATGAACAAACTTGAAACTACAGTCATCAATGTACTAGCTCATAGTATTAACTTAGCTCTATCACTTCTGGTTCTAGAGAAGAAGATTTTTAAAGATTCCTTAATTTTGGGAAGTTTGGGCCCCCTGGGGGCCCCCTGGGTGGGGCATGGTGCCCATTTTAGCAAATTGAGTTTCTAACCCCCTAGGGATGCTACCTGCCAAGTTTGGGGAAAATCAGTCTTGGGGTTATTGAGAAGATGAAAATGTAATAAGTTTACGCACGACGGACGACGCACGACGGATGACGCACAAAGGGCGATCGCATTAGCTCACTTGAGCCTTCGGCTCAGGTGAGCTAAAAACTTTAGCTTGCATTTTACTTAAATAGCAAGTTGTGACTCCTCGCCATATTTGCAATTTTTTTTGAACGAAATTTCAAAATGTCATAACTTCCTTAATTCTTATCCAATTTCTACTTTACAAGAAATTCATGCCTCCTCCTCTATCTCCCTTGTAACTTCATGATACTGTATACGCCAAATATTTTGCAAGGTTTTTATTTCCGCGAATTTCGCGAGTCAGGTACATGCTATTCACGAAATTAAAGACACACAAAAATATTGACTCTGATCCCGATGTGGATGTGACGTATGCAATTTAGACTCGCGAAATATATGCCGTATACAATACAATGCAAAACACTAACTCATCTTGTCCATGAGGACTATGAGCAACATTGTACATGTTTGTGGCTGATGACGTAATTCATTTGTGCATGCACAGTTTACTGCACTTCCGTGACTCATGAGATGGCCAAAATGACAAACCGCAGCTCGAGTGGTGGTTGTCGAGAGATGGTCTCAAAGATGATGGCAATTAATCTTGTTTTCGGAGCAGTAATGGTGAGGGACACACATCCATTTACATGTAAAATCTTCAACAATATGGTATCACAACATGCTGCTTTTTGTTGCAAGTCCAAGTCTTGTTTTGAACGATGAGTGACTGATGGAATATGCATGCATCACAGTACACAACTTTGAGTAGCAAGGGCACTGTTTAGTTACTGGTCACAGCGTCCCAGGGTTAATGAGTACTGTAACTTTAAATTTGGATTAAGCACACTTGAGGTTCATGCTCTTTTTTTAGATTTACAGCCAAGACCTGACAATTTTACTACAGTGGCTGTTTCACTTTTACCACTGTCAATAAATCTGAAACTACACCTGCCACACCGAAATACATTATAGACTACAAATAATGCACTTGTCAATGTAATGACGCACCCCACTACCCCTGGACATGGGTGCGTCATGGTCATTTTTTGACTGACCACATGGGGTTTTTGACGCACCCCCACAGTCACTTTTTGACGGACCACACGGGGTTTTTGACGAACACCACAGTCACTTTTTTGACGGACAACACGGGGTTTTTGACGAACACCTAGGTCACTTTCTTGACGGACATCCTCGGTACATTTGACGCACCCCGTAAATACTGAAAGGATTTTTGCATACACTTTATTCACGCAATTTCATTTTCTTTCGGTTCGTAAACACAATTTGTCAAAGTTTCGGCAAGTTTCCCTTACCCTAGCCCTGTAAGCACCGTACCGTCATTCACCGTACATCACTCTGCTGCTACGATATTCCGAATGTACAGTGTATGTGCATGCAATCCATAGTCACCTGGCCATGACTTGTCTGCAGATGCGCTGTATGTGCGCGGCCATTTCTAGTCCGGTTGAATGCAACACATGGACGATGTACGTTCGATGAGGAATAACGAGCACGCTGCTCAGCGTTAGCGAGCGAGTCGCGCACCACTAACACTCGACTTGCCTGCTACTATACTGCAGGTACGCGCAGTACGCACCACCACGCAACGGTATACCAAAGATCGTATACGGAATTCCGTATACGATCTTTAATTTTACTATAGTACTGTGAGGTTGAAATCGTTATATCGCTAAACAGTCCGTCTGGCTTGAGATTGAGTATGCGTGATTTCATGAGTTTGTTGGAAAGAAAATGTGAGGAGAAAGGGTGGCTTTTAAATCATTTGCTTGCCAGATTCGGGCAAGCATTTTTCCCTCTTAGGCCTACTCCAAAACACTTCCCGACTTTGATTTTCACTTGCCGCGGGAAAGCGCTCACTGTAAATTCACTCGCGGTACGTACGTGTATCCGGTACTGGTAGCGTGCAAAAATGCGTGCAGTTTTCCATAGCCAAGTGCATACCATGACGCACCCCTCGGTTCAGAATAAATGCGTGTTATTTTCCATAGCCAAGTGATGTACCATGACGCACCCCTCGGTCAAAAATTTGACGACAATGATGGGATTTTGACGCACCTCTCGGTCAAAAATTTGACGGACATAGCTGGTAAAATGATGCACACCTGGGTCCCAAATTTGACGGACCAAACGAGGAAATGACGCACCCATGTCCGGGGGTAGTGGGGTGAGTCATTACATTGACAAGTGCATAATGAATGTTTATGAGTGCAACGCCATGGACAGAATATTTCATGAGGTGAAAGATGAAATGATCCATTCAACGAGGCGCAGCCGAGTTGAATGGATCATATTTCATCTTTTACTTTTACCGAATGAAATATTCTGTCCATCGCACGAATGAAAACATTTATTATTTGTTGTATGCCAACGCCTATCACAGATCCTTGTCATTTGATGTTTTATTAATTTAGAAACAAAGAGAGAATCTGAGATCGCGAGAGTGCTCCCTGAGCACTTTACGCTAGCGCGCTGTCGCATACACACACTACAAAAGCGAGCGTTTTACACCCGTGTGTGTCAGGCTCTCAGCGAGCGTGCAATGGACCAAATCGTATGGATCCAAAATTGCACGGTAAATCAGTTCAGGAAACCCACTCACAAGGGGGGCCCCTCCTTATAAGTAACCCGTCCCCCTTATAAGTAACCCCGTCCCCCTTATAAGTAACCCCCGGGGCACCCCTTATAAGGAGTCTCCACGCTTTTTTGCAATGCAACGCGAACTCGCCACGTCTGCACTCAAGCATTGCCGCGCCGCCGCGCCTGGCGACACTCACGCCAGTAATCGCTCGCATTTCAGCATTCGCATGGGTCGTTTGACATCGCATTTAAATCCATGATTTTAGATATGATGCCTCAAACCGATTTTGCTCAAATTTCGTGAGTAACTAGGAAACTTGTGAAGCTTTAATGCCTTTATGGACATAATCAAGCGAATTGCCGCAGTCCTTTCATTTTCGCGCTGCATTGCAAAAAAGCGTGGAGACTCCTTATAAGGGGTGCCCCGGGGGTTACTTATAAGGGGGACGGGTTACTTATAAGGAGGGGCCCCCCTTGTGAGTGGGTTTCCCGAACTGAAATGGATCTACAATTGCACCATGATGACGTCATAGTGAAATGGGCCAAATGATCAATGTCAAACAACGAATCAAATGACAAGGATCTCTTCAGGCGTTATATAATACATTCCGTAGGCATTCTGCTGCATGCAAACAGGTTTGATTAACATACGGTTATTACTGCCATTTGCCACTCATGCACTGCACTGGCTACAACTTGTTATTCGAAAGCACAAGCTTAGCTTGACCATTCTAGAAAGTAAACTTTGATTTCAATTTTCATCGTAACATCACAAACATCAACATCAACATGACGCACAATGTACAACTTGTAATTTGTACTTGTAACGTTAATTGTTCATCATCTAGTCTAGAAGAGATCGGCAATCGGATAACTACTGCACTGCTGCATATGCACTGTTGGTAAATGTTACTACACTAATTACAAGTACAACCACAACAAAATGAATCAGATGTTCAGTCTTCAGATTTTTCAGTCTTACCTGGCTTTCACATCTACTGGAATGATAGATATGACCCTCGACGGCATCTCTTCAATGGAGCCAAGGACACAGGTGGCAGAATTATGACAGAAATGTTAATTATAACAGCGCATCACACACGTGTGTCGATGTACAGTAGTTGTTACGCGACGGTACGGTACTGTATGTACAGTATTGGTATACACGTCTCGATCTCGGTACAGGTGCAGCTGTCAATGGAATAGTTATAGTGTACACGCACAAATGCGAATGCAGTGTGTGGTGTTTACGATCAGCAATCATAATGAAAGTCGCGCGGTATTTTTGGCGCGAAATGGACTAGTGCATTATCAAATAGGGGCTTGGAGAATCCATCGGACTTTTTATTCATGAAATTAAGCTTTGGTCTACCAGATTGTTACTAGGAAAACATAGTTAGTATAGGTCTTCATGAAAAATTTTGTTTCAAAAATTAAAAATATCAAGTACTTTTTAATGATAGTTTCCAATAATTTATTGCCTCTGCTTGTAATAGGCCTAAACAAAAAAGTTCAAATAATCTTATTCTTATTTCTAAACCTGCTTATTTCCACCAGAGCAACGAGAACACAAAAAATACATAAAACCACTTTATTTAAAAGTCAGACCCATGGACATCATATAAATATTTGCTTTAATGGGAATCATACAATAACTGTTAACGAAAACGTAAAACGTCTGACAGCTTCCCTGTTCTGGACTTTCTCTTCTACTTGTAATCAAGGTCTGTAAAATACAGACCACCAAAACCCAAGCACGGTGGTGCGTGTGGCTCCTGCCACAGCTAGCTACAGCTGCTGATGCGCACTGTACTACATACACATTGCACACACAGCGCGAAATTTGACGATGGTACGGTACGCGGTGTAGTCGTAGTCATGACTGGCTGGACGTGTCGTGCGTGACCACGACGCGATGATGGACGACTAATGACAACCGCAGGCGCAGACACAGATTCAACATTTAGAAGGTGATCAGTTTTTAAGTTGACGTTGAAATACAACTGTAAATTTACATGTCTTAGTACTCTTACGTTAACGTTAAAGAATTAGTCTGTGTGGCCGGCTGAAACCGAAAATCTACCGTCAGGCATCAATTCAGGGTCAGCCTACAAACAACAAAGTATTTACTATTACATCATACATGGTGTCATGAGGGACTATGGATGACAGCCAATTTCTACGCTGCTGGCTAACCTTGCATTGCATTGATTGTAGAAAGTTAGTCTGGACCGATATATTCATCATGTTCATACACAGCCCAGCTCAGTCTCTGACTCTGTATTCGCACGGCCTCTCTGGTATCCTCACTTAATTTTCTCACATAATAAAAGAACACTTGATTGACTTCTCTCTTTCAGAAGTTAGAGGGGATAATATTACCCCTAATATAAGTCAGTAACAAGTCGAGGAAATGTGCACTTCAAAAAGTCAGGTTTTGTGAAATTCTCTTTTTATTTTCCTAATATCGTTGTACGCATGTGACATCATAGTATACACTGTGGTCGTCTTCTCCTCCAGCAGTGATTGCACAGATATTTAAAAAATTCATAACTTTTGAACGGATTGTCGGATTTTCCCCAAACTTTCACTGATGTTCTACTAATATTAATAGTACTATTTGCCTTCACTCGATCAATCCACATAATAATTATAATAATAATTGCATTTATACGGCGCTTCATACTGACGTTTCTAAGCGCACTTTGCTACTCATACACAATAACATTGACAAAATCAGCGTTAACAGTAACAAAGAAGAAGAAAGAAAAGAAAGGAAAAAGAAAAAGAAAAGAAAGAAAAAGGAAAAAAAAAGGATAAAAAAGAAAAAAAAATGAAAAGAAGAAAAAAAAAAGTATTTTGATGAAGGTGAACATGTCCTTTAATGTCGAGGTGAAGATGACAGATCACAGTGTATTTAGAGCCTAGGCTATATCGTACTACTAGTACTAGTAGAAAGTATCTCGCACAAGTGATCATGATTAGTGATTAGTTTTGGCAAGTACACACACTCTTCAGTACTGAATGGAACCATCCATGACTATTAAACGACATTTTTATTGTCAACGTAACAGCATTGCACAATTATCAAATTGTAACACTTTCCTTATACAGTGGAAGATAAAACTGATGCCATGGCGGATTGGGTGCTGCCTCAGAAAGATGAAGATTCTACAGCTTTGAAATTGTAGGTTGATCACTAAAGACTCATCAAGATGTCACAGGAATCACTCATCAATGATGTCTCCACATGGAGCCGAGAAACCCGCAAGCAAAAGCTGGATGAAACCCTTCCTAAGCTATTGATATCCTTTTGTTTAGCTTCCTTTTGCAACAAGTAACTAAAAAGTGACTGTGACCCTAACTATACACATGCCCAGTCGCTGTAAAAACGCAGTCCTCTGCACAGCGTCTGGGTCGGGCTACTGTGACCCATAATATGCTTGGGGAAGATGTGCATTTAAAAGAAATAAAAGAAAAAAGGGAGACTTTAAAAAAAAAGTGTTTAGACAAGTATTCGCTGATTGTACAGTAAATGAATTCGAATAGTAAACATGATGTATGTCTAATTCATTTGAAATGTGTTTGTGTGTGTGTTTGTGTGTGTGCATATCAAACAATTCATGACAGCTCTTTTGTGCATGATACATTTGTTAAATATCCTTGACTGAATGCTCTTAAGCTCAGTATTGTAATGGGACCTCGTCGGCAGTGAAAGTGGACATTCTGAGGACAATGGTGGAGTCACTACTTCCCATCATTGAAGTTGACCGTAGGGAGGTAGACTTCCTGTGTCCTGTCATGCCGCAGGTAAATCAGAGATAGATTAGAAGGCTTGTAGAAACGACACAACAACAGGGTACATGGTCAGAGAAATCAAAACAAACTTAAAAACAGAAGACCCAAATAGGTAAAATGATACATGTACATGTACATGATCCAGTGAGTCCACAAAGCTAACAAGAGATGAGTAAATGGTGAAGTGTTAATTTGAAGCTCACATCATCTCATTCTGGGGTAATGGAGGTCATGCTAACTGACCCAATAGTTGGTGCACACAGTTTTCAGGGGAGTTCGTTCTTTATGTGATCATTCAAGCAGTCCCACAGTAACTGCATGTCCCTTACAGAATTGCGACTGAATTGTAATGGCTTAAAGTGCACATTTTTGTAAGCTCACTGATAAAAATGTAGCTTAAAAAAAAAGGTCTGAGGAGCTGTCAAAGTGTATCTTCAAAAGAAAAATATAAGTGAAAATTGTTTTTCTGTGAGTGTATTGTGTTAAAGTGTTGCAATGCATTGCTGCCAGGTAGCGGTTTTTTGATTTGTAAACATTGCTTTTTATGGTTTGGTTTTTGTGGGGAGGCAAGCACAATGTTTACCTACAGTGTATTGTAGTCTGTGCGCTTTACCCAATTTTATACAGCACCTTATAGGGAGGGACAATATTCAAATTTTGATTTTTCCTAACCCTGTAACAAATTCCAAGCTTTTGTCCCTTTATGTCTTTACAATTTTCTTTTTTTCCCAGGTATGATATTCTGCAGATTTACATCTGATTTTTTTTTTTCTCTCTCTCTCTCCCCAAGTCTGTACACATTTTGCTGTTTCCGTGTATTAAAATTATCTGAAAATTCTGATTTCCATTTTTTTTTTCCTAAAAAAACCTTATCATCGGCATCCCTGTTTTCCCCGCAGACCAAGGGGTTGTTTGAAAATGTTTGCAGCGCCATCCTGGATGCACTGCAGCAGTCATCCTCTTCTCAAGATCTTCACCACTCACTGAACCAGAATCTTGCTGTAAGTCAGCCAAGCCGGCTTTCCAAACTAAAATTCATTAAAATTGCAACAAAAAGAAAACAATGACAAATATGATTTCCTTTAAAAAAACAAAAGATATTAATTTGTTCAAGCGTACCCTGCTCGTCACTGAGCTTTCCAAAAATATTCTTGATACTGTGTACTTGCATTGCATGAAAACATATGTGCATGTATGAAATTGCAGCAGATACACTGGAAATAAGAGGCGTATTATATATTTGATTTAAAAATACTAGAATATGAGGTCTGCAATATATTGACAATTGAGCAACCATAATGTAATCTGAATTTTCATTGGTCTTAAGATTTTCTAGAACATTGGAGAGCCCTACAAAAAACAGAATTGTTCAATTTTTTCTTCTCTTTTTTTAGCTCTGGGAAAATAGCCCGGGATAAAGCTCAGATGAGCACAGTATATTCATTATATTTCATTTCTATCTATTAATCTGACAGCTTCTAGTGGAGATCATCAACAGTCCTGGAGTCCTGCATTCAGCAACTGATGCCCCCTAGAGGTCAAATGGTTAACATGGATACCATAGACTCACTTCCCTGCAACATACTGGCAGTGATCAAGCAGTCATTCAGTCACTGCAAGGTGATATGAAAACTTTTTCAGTGATCATGCGTGGATTTAAACGTTTACACACACATACATGTATCTTGTGATTCCATGACATGACATTTGCTCCTGTGAGAATATTGCTCCAGTGTTAATTTCTCCAATGACTTGAAGGAATCATATTGTTTTTTGGTTGAGACCTATTGTAATTTCAGGTTTCTAAAAATTTTTGGTGAGATAATGAGAAAACCTCTTATGAAATGTGAAAGAGCTCGTAATTCCATGAGGAGTTTAACGTTTATTTGATGAAAATTGGTTTTTGAAATGGCTGAGATATCCAAAACAGAGCAATTCTAATAAGTGTGGGGACCCACACTTTTATTGCTATCGCTTTGTTTTTACTTTGTTTTTTGGATGTTTCAGTCATTCCAAACCCGATTCTTTTATCAATTAAATTTTTGTATTCCTCTTAAAATGATATGCTTTGTACTATTTCATCAGTGTTTTTCTTGGTATCTCGCAAAAAAGTTAAATGCTCAATTTTTCATCTCCACCAATACTGTAGCATCCCTTTAAGGTTATGGTTAGGGTTGTGATAGGGTTTTTAGGTTTAATTTGATGTGAGGATTTTGATTAGGATTAGTGTTGGGGTTATGTTTGTGGGTAGAATTTATGTTTGGTTTGGCATGCAGATATTTGATGGGAGCAGTTGACGCAGGAGCAAATGTTACGGAACCAAAAGATTCACATTGGTTTTTCTGTACTGATGATTGACTATGTTTTCATACAGCTTGTATATGCAGGAAGTGAATCTTTGTGTAAAACTGCAGTAAGTGTTTTGTCACAAAAAGTGGTTGTCATTCATCAGCCACATATTGCTTCTTTGGGGCATCATGGGATGGGATAAATTGATATTCAAGCAAGAACTCTAAGAGGTGTTGAATTTTTAACAGAACATTCTCCACATGTATCTATAGGACACTGCATTTTATCTCCCCTAAACCCCTCTGCAGGAAAGCCACAGTGTGTATGGCGAGCACTTTTCAGCCGCTGCAGAGCAGCTTTCAACTCTCTTCAAGCGTGCTTACAGTTTGCAGAAAGCGTTAATGGCTCTTCTAGAATCCATCTCAGACTCTGGTTGCCATGGTGACCATCTTTCACAAGGTATGTAAGTGTTGAGCTCCTCAATAATCATGGCAGGATTTGCAACACTCAAGAATTCTGTCAGAGAAGTTGCTTGAGAGATAAGAATGAATTTCCCAGTCCTTCTTTGATGATTGTTTGTAAAATGTACTTATAGCCATCTTCCCTGGATCTTTTGAGCAATGATCACATGCTAAGGAGCAAGCTACGTATTAAACAGCAATCGATTTTCCTATCTTATTTGTATAGAATACATGTAAATGCTTACTTGGCAAGAATATTTTCAAGTAATGTCTCACCTACAATGGATACAGCATTACATTTTAATGATATTGCTGGATTGCAATACCAATCAAATACATGTATCTCATGTTTTTTGTGTTGATGGTTTTCTGTTGATGACAATTTCCAAAATGTGTAATGTTCTACTATGAGACAAAATAATTATCTTAGCTGATGAGAGAGTTAGATTGAGCATGAATAGAGACCCCAGAATATGGTAGCAATATATTCAAGACAGACTTAGGTATGATGTTAATATCATTTCATTATCTGTAAAATCCATTTCATTTGTAACCTGCTCTTTACTTTATGATGTGTAATCTTAAAAGTTTCTGTTGTTGTAACTTTAAACCTCTTGTGAAAAGATGATGGAAGCTAAGGAACCTGGTCGTGTTCATTGATATGTTCTTTTAAACTGTGAGGCATCTTCTGTTTCTTACTTATAAACCTTCCACAGTGTGCAGTGGCTTTCATGACCTGTGCAGCATCATAAGTGGAATGGACACCACTCTCCTGGTCAGTACTTGGAGGTTTCTGGTCAAGCTGGTCAGTAGGCACAGAGACACGATCCACTCCTCATTCCAGGTATGTCATGCCTTTCCAGGAACGATCACCTTTTTGTCAATTTGAACGCAGTAATGTCCTTTTCTTAATCACCAGTGCTCCACATCCGCAGTCCTACAACACCAAGTTTTCCTCTCTTTTTTTTTTGTCATTCACGTTATTGTTTGAATGCACATGGCTGCAATTGAGGTTTCTTTGGAACCTTGGTGTTTAACAGAAATTTATTTTCTTAACTGGTACACAAGCCAGGATTCAAGAGGTTGCTTTTAGATAGTGTTGTGATTGCCACCATCTTGATTATAAAGAATAACAATGTAAAGCTAGTTAACTGTCAAGCACAGTAGATCTTTGGTGCATTATGTATGTGCTCTCTTTTGCACAGATTCAATTGTCTTTCAGATTGGCTGTACATACCCTAATGGTACAACAATGTGCAAGTTGGGCTGGTTCGATCATGTCAATCTTGTGTACATCCAAATCTAGTCAATAACACATACACAGTAATCTGTCGACTATGATGTACCACACATAGTTAATACACATAAGTTTCCGTGGCTAGCTAGCAAGCAAACTTGGCCTTTGAAGGATCTGTATGTCAAGGCAGAACCAGTCAAGAACAACAGCTAAATCACGAGACGAACAGAGATTTATATTATTTCAACCATTTTTCATTTGCTTACCATAGAAATGGGTTTTATTCAGACATTAGGAACATGGTAGATGCGAAAGCATGGTCTATGCAAAAGCACCCTCTTGAAGAATCTTGGGTCTGTTTTCCCTTCACCTACAGTGCTTATTTGATCTGACAGGTTTATAGCATGTAACTCCTCTTCAAGAAAGCAGTTTCTAGATGTAGATGGTTTGTTGAAGACCGTGTGAGAATCCTGAGAAGGACTATGAGGCAATTCATTTGTAAAGGTGTGTTCAAATTGCACCAGAGCCAAATTTCCACATGCAGCATTATTCTGGACAGATTGATTGACCATGACTAGTAAGATTTCATTTCAAGAGGAAATAATTGAGAAGTCAAATGGAAAGTAAATAAACCAATAATGACGTGACGCTATTACGTCACATGACGACACTTGTAAGCTAAAATTGTAACGTACCAATAGTGCATGATAGAGAAAAGTGTTTCTATGGAGGAATAAAATCATTCTATACCCTTGTAGGCTGCCCCACTGGTTACCTCGCTGTGTTCGGAAGTGGAATCACACTACAGACATGCCCTCCAGCTGGCGCCCCGCCCTCCCCCAGAGGGTGGTGGATCCCAGGGCGGTGGATCCCAAGGCGGGGATGAGAAGGCCTTTGCCCGCACCCTGAAGGTGTGCAGTCTGTGCTTCAAGATGCTGAATCATGTCCTGAAGGAGTTTGTTGACGAGTGCTTGGAGCAAAGCGCCCCCAAGGTCTTGGAGCTTCTCCTCCTTCTCCAGAGGTACTAGGCAACATGTGACTGCTTGATGATATGTTGTGTGTATTTCTTATGATAAAATCAATGTGTAAACTAGAGGAGCACTCTGAGAGCCTAAACCTCCACTAAGCAGCTAATTTCCACCAATGATCTTGTTCTTCCATAGAGATCAGTGATTTCCACCCAGATTATGCATGCTGGAAATCACCCGATTTCCCACTATAGAAGCCCTTTGTTATGTCATCAATTTCCACCTGGGCAACGCGCACCTCGCCCTGCAGAAACACTTAAAGTGCACATATGAAAACCTAAAAAATGCGCAGCTTGAACTCCCAAGTTCATGAAGTTTGTTGACCCTACCTGCCAAAATATTGAAAATCCTTCATAGAATCCATAGAAATTCCTGGATCACTACCAAAATTTAATCATCTGTTCCTTGTGTCATTTTCAACCTTTCCTGCAAGTTTCATCCAAATCTGTTCATGACTTTTTGAGTTATTTTGCACACAGAAAATAAACCAACAGTAATGAAAACATAACCTCCTCCTTTGGCGGAGGTAGAAATGATATGATTGTAATAGTTCAATGAATAATGGGTTGGTGTTTACATTCCATTTTTTATATCAATTACAAGATTGTAATGATGATGATAAGAGTGATTGTGGCTATGATTATCATGATGGTGAAGACGATCATAATCATAATTGAAGTAAAGATGTTACTGAAGAGAAGACCTCATAGCTGGTTAAAAAACAAGAAAGTCTTAGGTCTCTTCGTCAGTAAAAGTTATGCCGGACTGAAAACAAAGGAAACTCACTCTGAATACAATCTAGATCGGACATAATGTATTTACATGCTTTGAAATTCCCCTGCTGTCTATCATTGTAAGTGCAGAGTGTGACATTATCTCATTGAGTTTCAAACCTGTTTTTTTTTGCCCCTCCTCAGCCTCATTCCGCCAAACCCTGGGGCACAACCCATCAACGAGGGAGCCCTCTCAGATGTCCAGAGATCTGTGTTGGTTGGGATTGAGCCACTTTTGCAACTTTTCCTTCCCAGCAGGGACTTGTGTGCATCTTTGCTGGCAACCAATAAAGGTATTTGTATAGGCAGGCACAGTGCCTTTAGATCATTTTTCACAATTTTCACTTCAACATCCCACTGAACTGGGTTATGAAGCATACAGAATCTGTGAAGGTCATTATGCAGTGACATCATCAGAAAAAAAAAAAAACAGAACTTATGAATGCCATTTGGTACAGCTGCAAATTGAATTCTATTTTTTCTCAAACTGAGAGAGGATACTGGTGGTATGTAATTAATTCTAAATATATCTTTTTTGTCAATTCGTTACTATTAGGAAAAAAATAAATTGAGTTAAAGTATAGAGTTGTCCTTAGTATTGTTTTGAAACTATGTCTATTGCCTGGCTATGTATTTATGTCTTTGCAGACTTGATACTTCCCCCAAGAATCACAGAACCATTCTTTGCATGCATACATGTATATTCCTCTTGAATTGAACAAGTTGTTGTATTTCATCCAGTCGCTAGAACTGTTTGTATTTTGATTTGTTCATTTCATTAAGAACACCCATCACACCAGAACCTACCTAGACTACTCACCGTCCTCCTCATCTTGAAGCTGTTGCCATTGGCAACCGAAGATGCCCAGGCAGCATGGCTGGATCCGGTTTTGTTTCCGGAGGATGAGCCACACGAGGATGTAATATCGGGTGTATTCTCTGCTGTCACAAAATGTGCGTAAATGCAGATCAAGATGACTTTATGTTTTTTTGGGGTTTTTTTTAATGCATGTTTTGCTTGTAGTGTGAAATGACTCTGTACTTGTGTTTCCTTTGTATTACTTCTCTCCCGATTGAGCTTTTATTAAAGATTTTGCAGACACTATACGGTAGACACCTGTTATAATGAAGTCCTCTGGACCGGCAATTTTCTTTTGTTACATCAAATTTTTTAATAACCTTACAAACAAGAGGTAAAGAACAAAGAGCGGATAATTTTGCGGCCTTAATTTTTACTTTGTTTTAACTGGAATTTCGCTATAACCGTGTTTGTTTTAACAGGAGTGCACTGTACAGATTTGATAGTAGACCTTTTGCAACTAGAAAAGTTAAATAAGTTTATTTCCTTGGGATTCCCTTTGCAGCACACTTCTTCTTCAGACAAAAAGTGAAGTATTAGACCTTATAAGCTGGTCAGAGACAGCTAATGAATTCAATTGGCAGCTGAATATGTGCACTGCAGTATAAAGAAACTTGTTTGTTGACTTTTGGTTGCTATACAGAGATGGAATTTACCAGAGTACTGTTGATTGGTTTGTCAGTAAGCATGACCTAAAGTTTTCACCAGATATTGACAAAACTTCACAGAAAGTTTGCATATTATGGATTAAGTAGCAGTCAAGAAGACTTCACGGTAATATGTAATTTCATCCTGACCCTGGTTATTTTTGTAAGATTCTTCACTATCAAATGATGTGTGTATTCCCCGATGTAATGGACTCTTGTCATTAATGTTTTGTCCCTGAAACCTGAGCTCTTGGATGGCACTGGAGAGATCCTGACATTTTGCTCAGTTAAGTTTAGTACATGCTGCATGTATTTCAAACTGTATAAAACTCATTGTGTTTCTCCCCAGGCTATGTAGAACTCCACCTCCCTGTGACCCTGCCAGGGGTCATGTGTCAAGGCAAGCCATTGGTTGATGTCAGTCTCCACGAGCACGTTGTCACACACCTCTGTGGCTTCCTGGCTGCCCTACCAGCCAAATATTTCCACGCCTTTGAGGAGTGCCTCTTGAAGAACACCCTGGGTAGCTGCTGGTCCTGTGTGATGATTGCTGCAGATGTCTGGTGCTTCCTAGCAAGGTTTGTGGGATTCAGCAAACACCCAAGATTTGATTCCAATGCATCATTCTTAAATAAGTCTCAGATCTAATTTTGTTTGAGTCACGTGAATGAAAGCAGTATTAACTAGAGAAGCACTCTGAGAGTGCAGACTTCCGCTAAGCAACTCATTTCCACCACTGATCTTTTTCTTTCATAGAGATCACCGATTTCAACAAGTATGTGTGCATGTTGAAAATCGCCCGATATTCCAATATAGAAGGCTTTTCTTATGTCTTCAACTTACAGCTGTGTGGGACGCCTTGCCATAGCAGACACTAGAGCACTTTAGTGCACATATGCAAACCTCAAGAAATGTGCAGCTTGAACTCCCAAGTTCATTGACCCTACCTGTCAAAATATTGAAAATCCTTTATACAATCCATAAAAATTCCTGGATCACTACCAAAATTTAATTGTCTGTTCCGTGTGTTATTTTCAACCCTTTTTGTAAGTTTCATCGAAATCCATTTACAACTTTTTGAGCTGTTTTGCGCGCACAGACAAACAAACAAACAATGAAACAAATGCCAATAAAAGCATAATCTCCTCCCCTGGAAGAGGCAACAAAGCCACTGGATTATGAAACTGTATTAAAGGCTAGTGTTTGGCATACTGTTTGAATGGGTGTAGTGACTGTATTTTAACTTCGAACAAAACATACAATAGATTTCTTGTGATGAGGATGTATAGATTTTTAAAACCCCTACTGTGCTTCGCTCACTGATTGGCATTCATACTAGAGTACTTTCTTTGCTGATTGGCACAGATGTATGGAATCTAATTGTTAATGAATGGAAATTACTTAATCCCCCTATGACCCATAGTAGACCCAAAATTGTGGCCTTCATGTTGGACTAAGGCACAGTGCTGTCCCTATTGCAGTGGGCATGCTAAATCTATGTAGTCAAATTTGGAGGGATTACTGGATGCTGATAAAAAAAATCTTGGCAATTTAAGCTAAGTACCTGGGCACCACATAAAGAGCTAATGTAGAACAGGGTAAGCAAACTAACGACATAGAGGATTTTGCACTTATAGCAATTGTTGGGATTAATATTTTCTTAATGTTGTCCCATGCAGCTGTAAACTCTAGGATGAGAAAAGGAGCTGTTTTAAAGACATGTTTAGCCAGAGGGAAAATGAAAATCGACTATTTTCAGCAATTGTCCATCTTTTCTTACTGCAAACTCTGCCCTCTTTGTGCTGCAGGTATAGTTCAGCAGAGCTCTGTTACCAGCATGTGAGATTTCTTTTCGACCTTCTGACCTCCATACCAAGCAATCAAAGTCCAGCGTACCTTCATGTCAGTTTGCTGCTTCGTAGATTGATTCCACTCATGGCCAGTGAGCACCAGGTACTGCCAAGAGCTGTGTTGTGGTACTCTTAAATTGCCAGCAATCTGTAAAGCTGTTCATATATAGCTTTATGACGTCAACGTCTTGTGTTCAGGATAATACCTCACTTGTTTGTCGTTACTGTCGAGAGATTTTGATCAGCAGGTATTGAGACAAAGCATGTACAAGTGGCACTGTGGATGACTTGGTTCTAGTGGAAGTGTCATGATAGTTAAAGTGGAGCATTAAGTCCAAAACCTCGTTGACAAGTTCAATTTGTTAAACCCAGCTCATACAGAAAGCACATCATAAGTGGATCATTTCTGTACTACATCCTTTCACACCAGAACTGACAGATCCACAGGCCTTTGTGAATTATCTAGTCTACTGATAAATCTAGTGATCCACTTGCATGCAAACAGTTGGTTCCATTGCATTTTCAAAGCTCACCTGACTTTGCTGTCTGTGGTCCTTGTTCAGCCAAGTGATCAAACAAATTCTCCTTCTGTGAATGAAATAAACCTAGTGCAATAATTATCATTGAAGTTTGACTTTTTTCTCATTCCATCTTTCAAGTTGGAGCTGATTTCAGCCTTTGCTATCGAGAAGCACCTGGCTTTGTGGGCGAGCCTTCCACCAGCCTCTTTACCAGACTCATCAAGGGATCTGTTGTGTGACAAAGTCATCACAACCTGCGTTAAGGCTCTAAGTGACTGGGAAGATTCTAGCAAGAGAAAGGAAGCTGCTTCTGCTGAACATTTGGTATGTGCTCATCTCCTCCCATATTTTTAGAGGACTTGTATGACCAATATATTTCAATGAGCAGGTGTTTCTTGCCCTTTTCTGCTTTATTTGTAGCCCAGATTTGCTTGTCTTGAAAACTGATTTATTTGCAGAACTATGAGCAGCACTAATCCTTCTGCCACCCTGTGATGAGTTCCTAAATATATTCACTGAAGACATTGTCTTTTTGATTACTCACTGGTACTTGATTCTGTATTAATTTGATGCTCAAAACAAGTTATTCAAAGGGGCAATAAAAGCACTCACTTTATTGATATAAGACTCACTCTCTCTGTAATGCCGTTTACACCTACAACAAGTAATGATTGTAATTTTGACATCTTTCTTTCCCCCTCATTCTCGTAGATTGAAAGCATTTGGTGTTTGCGCACATTTTTTGCTACAAATCATCCAATTGCAGCCGGTCTTTCACAGCGGTTAGCTGAAGCCCTCTCGAGGCTCTATTCTGTCCTGTCATTGGACAAGCTGTCCCAGGCGGTCCTTGGTAGTCTCCTGGAGGTCTCAGCACACCTCTTACAGCACCTTAAATCAGGCCACATCGCAGAGGTACATTGTAGGCCAGTGCATTCAGTGTTTGATGTAATGATCCATTAATGCCAACATAGTACAATGACCTGCAATACGCACTGACTCAAAGTCACTTTGTCACAGGAGGCTGTGGCTGGACATTGACTGAAAGATTTATCGATCAACCCCTGCCAAACACAGGGAGGCCTATCTCATGTCTCATACAGCTACATTGTAACAAAATGATCCCAATAGCTTGCTTGAATCTTTACTGCAACTTGTGCGTTGTCTTTTTTGCAAATGTTTGATGTCAGTGCAATTCTTGATTGCATTTATAGAATCATTCTCACAATAAGAAATTTGTGTTGCATTTGCTCAAAGCAAGCTTTTTGTGTTTAAAAGAGATTAAGTATTTAAAATCATGTTTTGCTTTTTGTTTGGATTGCCAGCTCCTACATACAGCTTGTGCTGCCGTGGGAAAAGATTCACCTTTGACTCTACGATTGGCATGCATCAACTTCCTGCGTAAACTTGGGAAAGGGACACCTTCAGCATGTCCAGAGGTTGCACAAATTTTGTCTCATGAATAGTTTCCATTTAGAATTTCCTGTAGATTTTAATTTCATCTAACATGGCATAGATGTATATGTTATGAACATCTCATAGATAGTTTTATGTATTATATCATAGATATATATTTTGTGTCTTTTCTTGCTTTAATGTGTGTTATACTGTAAAATTTAAGTGGTGTACAACGTATATGAGACAGAAACCAAGTTGCTCATGGTCAGATTTATTAAATGCAAGTGCATGTCTGATAATAGTTCAGGGGGGCATTTCATGAAGGAACTTGTCGGATAAAATGTCCGACAAGTCAATTATATCCGACAAGTTTTGAGAAATTCTTTAGTCTGATTGGCTGATTTCTCTGCACTTGTTGGATATAATTGACTTGTCGGACATTTTATCCGACAAGTTCCTTCATGAAATGCCTCCCAGGTGTGTCAAGCTTAAAAGCTGATCAATCTGTATTTTACCTTTATGCTTTATGATTTATTGACATTTTAATTATGACACATGCCTACACTACAGTGTATGTGATTTAAACATGGTGTAATGTTAAAGTCATGGAAATTGCAATTTGTTTCCTCCAAGTGACGGCAGTCTGTTTTTTACTCAACAGAATTTCCAGTAGCACTTAATTGATTCCACTTTCTGACACCCATTCTGCACCCATCAATTCCCAGAAATGTTTCTTTTCACATTTCTTTTCTTTTCTCTCTTCCTCTTCCTTGCAGCAAGCAGCAATCCTGGCTAATATTCCAGTCCTGTTTGCAAAGGTCCTCTCCGATCCCTGCTTCGTTATCCACCAGCAAGCACTGGAAGCCTTCAGTCTCTTTGCTGAGGTGAGAAGAGTGGAGTGACAATTAATCCTAGTGTGGGTTCCAGACACTCCTGGGCACTTGTGATCTGGCAAATGCCTACAACCACAGTAGTAGTCATTGTAGAAGTAGCAGCAGCAGAATTAGTATTAATGATACTACTGCTGTTACTTAGTACTAATACAACTTCATAGCAATGAAAACTACAATAGTACTGATATTCATAATAATGCACTGTTTAGATTGTTGTCAGACAAGAATTTCCTTAACCCGTTGAGGATGAGTCCCCGAGTATGCTCGGGCAGGTGTCTATGGGAAATGCGTGTTGTAGCAAAAGGGACCCACTGTTTATGAGGACCACTTTGTTTTACTTTGTTTTTGATATCTCAGCCATTTCAAAACTGATTTCCATCAAATAACTGACTTCCTCTTAGATGTGTATGCTCTTTAGTAATTCATTAGTTGTTTCTAATTATCTTGCAAAAAGTTAAAATCTGCATCTCCCATCTCATCCAAAACTATACCATCCCTTTAAATGTTGAAGGCATTAGCAGGGAATAAAAATCATACTTTCAATTGGAATTCAGGCTTACAGGCTACCCCATCTCCACAGTGTATATCTGTACATGCCTATTATGTAATGGCTTGGATTCATTAATACTTTCTCAACTTTCCTGCCATCATCCATCTGCAGTGCTTAATTACACTGTTCCATATTCGTAATTCTGCTACATGTATTAATGACAGCAAAGATAAACAGTTCAGCTGAAGTCTCCTATGGCAGGACCTTCTGTCTTGTGTGCAGTCCCAACATTTGTGAAATGAAATATACAACTGTAGAACCAGAACAAAACAGATACTGGATGGCAATGATGCTGTGATTGGTAAAATGGTGTGCTGTAGCTGCAAAAGATAAAAGAAGTGGCTTTAGCCACACACACACACACACACACGCACACAAAATAATAAAATAAATAAATAAAAGAAGGATGATATGTTGAATGATATCATTCTTTCCAGTTTATCAATCTGTGATGACTTTATGAGCAATGAAATAGTGATATTCTTTGGATAACAGCAGGTTTAGAATGATGTGAATTGTGTATATTAATAAGTGACTCCTGTGTATGTGTAATTGATGGCTGTTCTTTCTTTTGTTGTGTTGCTGCTTTTAATGTTTGAAAGGAAACTTGTCATGAGGCCGTCGTCCCAGAATGCATCAGAGAGGAAGAGGTGCAGACCAAAGTGGTGGATTACCTCAATCAGGTGAGGACAGAGTCTTTCGCTCTCTAGAAATGATAGCTGTGGGAACAGTGTCAAATATTCTAGAGGAGAAATTGTCATAGATTTGGTAATCACTTCAGTCATCTTAAATGTGCTGATAGCTTCAGAAGTTAAAGTAATTGTGGAGGATGTTTTAGGTGTGTATCAGTGTTGAAATTCATGATGGACTTTATTCCGTAGTAATGCACAGGCTTGAATCTTTCAGTTGCATTTGCATGTTTTCTCTGTACAAAAGTGATGCATTGATGTGTTCTTTGTGACTTATGACTCTTGACAGCAAGTGCTAAATCAGCTACAAAAGACCCTAAGTTTGTTATCTGCCTTTTATTTATTTTTTTTCTGTCTTGGCTTGGTATATGTGGGTGTATAGACACAATTGTCTGATACCAGGTATTTACCAAGTAATGCAAAGAGAAACTAAGTTCAAGGGACAAATGCTCTTTCAAGTAAACATAGCTCTGTACCCTAACAATGTTTGAGGAAAAAACATAAAACTTCAGATCTCTGTCAAAAAGGTTCCCAATCATTATCATCAGTAAAACCTTTTTCCTTTGGTTTACTAAGATTCCGGCACACGCTGACCTCCTGTTGGAGAGGTCAGAGGTCGACTTGCTGTCAGCTCAGGGGAAACACCTCGGAGAGGTCTGCGAGAGGCTCACAGGGCAGACATTAACTGAGGACCAAGCTACAAACAGAACAGAGCAGACATGTGCACCGGGAGAGAATGCTATGGACGTTGATGAGGTACACATTAGATTGCTCCCAAATAATCTTCACTTCAAGATATCTTAAAGTCTATATACTACGAAGATACAGTTATGTAGTCAATTTAAGACTGCTCATCAAAGTTTTGTTCAGAATGTAGCACTCCTAAGACACTCAGCCAATGTTTGTCAACATAATGCACGATATCCCAACACTGATGATTGCTCTTTTACATTGTACATGTGAATGAAATCAAGCCGTTACAGTGATTGGGTAGTATGAGTGATTTCACTAGACGTCTGTGATGCAATTGCCATGAGAAAATCATTTCGTCATTCTGTCAATGATGTTGGTTAAGGCAAAGTACTTGTGCAAACAACCAGATGTCACTAAATTCTTATACCTTGTCAGTTGACCAACCTGCTGTCATTTGCTCTCTCCAGACCACCCCGCAATCCAAGCGCCGTCGCGGTGATGCAGCAGAAGCCTACACGGAGGCATGTGCCAACTTGAGGGAGGCTTTGAGGAGACTGAGCGAACTGAGGAAGGATGCCTCCACAGACTGCCCAGATTGGGTGAGGGCAGATTTGTCTGACGCGAGACAGCATCTGGATGAATTGATGGGAGACACTGTGACTTCGAGATAATAGTTCTTGTGGTGAAACCACCTTGGAGTGACAAAAACCCATCAGTGCAATGAACCTGTTGTGACACAGATTGTCATCACCTAGGAGAAAGGGACCAGATGGATGTTTGGAAGTGCAAGGACATCACAGCAACTGAGCAGGAAAGAAAGAGGAAATCTGTGAAAGAAATCAGATAGTTCATGTGAAATCTAACTACTTATGTGTATGTAGACTATCTCTTGGGCAAATCAGGTGGCAGTTTTGATCACATGACTTCTATCTCTTATACTGCATGTACTTTTTTAAAATTTGGCACTCACTACAGTATTGTGACAAATATGTTGTAGGAGGTGAGCGTAGAGCCCTGTATGCGTGCTTTACATTTTTAAATGTTGACGAACAAGGCATACTGTCATATACAAACTGTAGGTTTTGAATGTATAATTACATAATCTGACACTACACGACCTGATTTTCATACAAAGAAAATAAGGTATATACATGTAATACTACTTGAAAGCTTGAGTTAAACTCGGATTTCAAATCAGTCCATTGTTTATGATTTATCATTGTGTTACATAACATTCATTTTATTTTGAATGATTATTTAAGTTGGCCAATCACACACAAGATCAGCCAATTATGTATTCATGTGATTATTAAATCTTCTATAAAAATGACCAGGAAAACATTCAGATACCCCATTCAGCAACATTTCAATATGATTCATTCCAACTGTCAAGTCAATCTGACAAGAATTGTAGGTCTATCATTTGATCGTGTAACCAAAATAATTGAATAACAAGATTTTGAGGTAACAATGGAAATAAAAAGAGGTCAGAATTCAGGTACAATACATGCAATCTCCCCATCATTATCGTCATATTCCAATGACCAGCAGCACACAGAAGTCAACTTATTTGACTGTTAATATCTGAAATTTATACTATTTTCATCCTATTCGCTTTACATCGATTACATGTCACATATCAACAACTTTTGTTGGTGTTAATTAGATTTATGAGGAAAATACTCGCAGCCACTCACAAAACATTTCACTTCAAGTGTGCCAGCCTGCAGCTGGAGTAAAGACATCTTTGAAACTGGTTTTCTACATTTGCAATATATACAGATAAATATTCTAAATTATGTAAATCATTGAAATTCATAAAACTACATTATACTACATAACTAAAACACAAATGAGCAAACAAATTTACTGATCTATTCTACTATTCTAATCTACTGAGACTGGGTTGCCAGCGACAGCGTAGAGTCCATTTGACCACTGGTCACCTACTGAATGTGAGTGCTGGACATGGTAGTGTAATAGCTGGTGCTACTGCACAGACTATAATCTAAATTGAAACTGGGTCAAATGAAAACAATTAGTAAGAAAATTGAAATTGGACTTAATTGTAAATACTATGAGAAAGTATGTACATGTACTACTGGAAGTCAAAAATGAGAAATTCTATTCATAGGCACTGTGTCTGTAATGAGTCTATGTAACAGGAAGAACTTAGTTGTAGCATATTTACAAGTGTATTCATATTGGCCAGAGAACAAAATCTGAACTTTGCACAGGTAAGTAATTGATTGAGTGAATTCTCAGAATGCCCTCTGAGCCTACTCTTCTGCATTGTATAACTGACGAACCTGCCTCATTTACCCTTTTTGAACCCTGTCCGTAGCCATCTTCCCTTTCCCTGTGGTCCTCCCAATCTTATATCTCCCTAATTATCTTTTTCTCCCTTTTTTGGTAGAATAGTGTGATTAGGTGTCTCATTGAGTCCCCTTTTTATTTCTTAACCAGTTGAGGACAGACTGATTTTGCTACAACACGCATTTCCCATAGACACCTCCTCGAGTATACTTGGGACTCGTCCTTAACGGGTGAAAAACCCTTTACACACTCTTTACTTTCAACTCTGATAACTTTTTAAAGGAAAATGCTACTGTGCTATGACAGTTGGTGTTAGTCATGGATAGAATGTGTTGATGCAGCATGATCAATTTCAGCTGAATCTGATGATCCCTTCATTATTTATGGCACAGAGTTTCATGTCCCCCCCCCCCCCCCCCCATTTATTGCACAGCTAGCAAGGCTTGGTAAGATTAAGCGCATGAATAGACCCTATAGTTTAGAGCCTCTTTTGCCAGTTGATTTACACATTTCCAGAGTAAGTGTTTTCTGTTCAATATTTTGATAGGTTAGAAAAGTCAATTTGTTTTGAGCTATACATCACTTTAAAGCTTAAAGTCAGCTCTTTCAGATTCAGTCCTAAACTAAACTCCTCAAAAAAAGTTCTGCAAGTCCAATTTGATGTAACATATTTTTCTCAAAACTATGTCATTTCATTCAAATGTGACATCATAATAAAGCCTGATTACTTATCTTTAAAATGACATCTCACTTGCTATGATTGGGTATTCCTGGAATGCGCAGTATGACTGAGTATGAGGAAAGACCAAATGTGAAATGTTACAAAATAGAGCAAACCTGTTATGTCAAACAGTGTAATTCTCATTTGTTTTGTCGTTTCGGGGAAGGAATGTGCTTGAAAAGAATGCATTGTGAGATTATCATTAGATTCCAGGCTTCATCCATGAATTAAAAACTGCAGTAGTATCTGCAGATTAAAATTAAACATAAAGGTTGACCAAACAGTCATCTAATGTCTAAGGATTGGGAGTTTTTGAAAGTACTGTCATTTCAGCATTGCTTGTTCCAGTGGCCTTTTTCATCAAAACTGTACATTATCAATAGCAGAATTGTTGCGACTTTTCACTTCTGATCTGTCCCCATACTCAGCTGTCTTGTACATTCCAAGAATGCCTAATCACAGCAAGTAAGGTGTCATTTGAAATATAAGTAATCAGACTTTCTTATGATGTCACATTTGAATGAAATGATATAGATTTGAGAGGAATATGATACGTCAAATTGGACTTGCAGGACTTTTTTTGAGGAGTTTAGAAATCCATGTCTGACGACTTTTTGTTAATATGTGGTGTAAGGTCACATATTCATCTAGAACTGAATATTTGCTTACATACATGCTCTGCACAGTCTAACTTCTCTACTGTGTGATACTCCACAATGTTTCTCTACTCCCCCCCCCCCCTCCAAATACTGTACTGTCCCATCACTTACTGTATGTGCCTATACCTGAACTTACTACAATCCCTATCCACTGACCTATTAAAACCACAATGTATCCTCTGCATAAACTTTGATTTTTCCACTTGATCCTTCCCACCCTTCCCACCACTTCCTACAAACTCCTGTGTTCCTATCCCAGTCACCACATAGCTTACATTCCCCTACAGTCCTTAGATATGACCTCCTGTACACGTACAGCTGTATGTTTATAATTGGTATGAATGGATAGATCAATAAATAAAATGTATGTGTACATTTTCGCATCACCTGGGGTAATTTCAGAGTACTAATTATGTGCAAGGTTATTCCTTTCTCTGTTCAAGCGAGCAGTATGTATTTTTCTGTTGAAGGCGTTGCATTTTTGAAGTCTGTATTTCCTTTAATCACAGATACTGTTATTTTTTCTGTTTTGTGTTTCTGTTTACTTTTAGTTTCCAATGAAAACATGAACAAGGCATTGTAATTCCAAAGTTTATGTAATTTGTACTGTTGTGTTACATTTTTTTCCAAACCAGCATGTTCTCGTCCATCTGACCAAATGTTGAAGGCACTCTTTTATGATTCCAATGTGAAGCACCTGAGCTCCATTATCCTACAAGCTACCAAAGTCTTTGATATTGTGTATGAACCTATGCAGAAATGACAGTCAAAAATAAATGCCAAATACTTGTACATCAAAAAAGTGAAAATCTGTAAAGTGACTACATGTACTTGATACTTCCTGTGATAAAACTATTGTACTTCCCTTTACAGTGTCAGTAGAGTTCATAGATGTCTTGGTAGTGACAGCATGATTTCCAAAACGTTTTGATGCTGAGGATGCTTTTTTTTCCCCCATACACTTGAATGTCAAGAGAGCTCAGTGAGCAAAGCTTGACAAGATCCTACACTGAGTCACTACAACTTGAAACAATGTCTTTGAAAGGCATAAACCTGTTTACACCCAAACAGCTCCTCCATAAAAGTGACCATTTTTAAAGGTCTAACAGGTCTAGCCTGATGGTACCAATCATTTAGAGTTGGAACAGTGTGACCTTACACTGCTTCTGTAAACGAGGTGGGGGGTGCTGTTGATATTGTAATTTTGGAAACAAAATACTGAACAAAAAATGTAACATACAATGGCAGGCTCAAGTGGACTAAATGGGTTCTGAGGTGGCAGGAATAGTGCTTTTTCTGTCACTGAGACATCCATAATTTCATGTGGGTCTGAAAACAGTTCGTTATTTGTTTTATTGCTTTATATCCCTCCAACAAATCTTATGAAACAAAAATGAAGTTGGGAGACTGCCATTTTGGTTGTTTACATGCTGCAGCTCATACAGCCAATCATGGTAGCGCTGTGAATATAATTTAAGAAGCGGTCTGTGGAGGCCTATTAAGTATAGCACTTTAGCACTTCACACATGCTACCGCTGCAAAATGATCGATCGATTGTTGTCTATTATCAAGCTAATTTTTGTGTGATGACTTCTTTAAATTTTGCATGTAAATAACATGTCGCAATCTTCAAATATGCAAATTGCCTCACATGCTAATAACACACAATTTTTATCAAATGTCCTTTTTTGTTCCTGCTTTATTGAAGAATGAACTTGAAAGATGAACTATCCTTCACACCAAAAGAAGTTTAGTTGTGTCACCACAAACAAAAAACAATTCATTGTCAATAGACATTTTATTTTTCTCTTACCCAGAAATGTATTTACAGAAATCGTCTGTCTTGTTGTGCAATATACATTGTCATAAATATAATTTCACGTGCTGAAGAACATCCCTACGAGAGTCATAGTGCACACTAGAAACTACACTTTACATGCTGCTACACAGATATTTGTCGACACATTCAAAGATAGAAACACAAGATACTATTTTTCTTTTTTGTTTCAATGTTCCAAACTGTGAGGAGAAACTGCTTGCTTACCAGCAAATTGCCTAACAATCTCATTATACAATGTGTACAGTACACAAGGTGCTTCTCTAAGACTGCAACAGGAAACTAGCAGGAGTGTTCACATGGAGCTTTCCCATTAACATGACAGTGTGCCTTCAAAAAAACAAGGCGTTTCTGCTTGACATGCATGCTGTCTACTTGACTGTCAAGAATTCTGCACAAAGTTAAATCTCTGGAAATGCACCACATAGAAGGACTACGATGTATGATTATGAGATATTTTTTCTGACAAACTGTTAAAAGCTACTGGAATCCTTGCATCTGATTGGCTGAGAGCAAATCTGTCCAACAAATTGGTCAAACACAAAATGCTTCATAAAATGCTCCCCTGATTGTAACATTTTGCCAGACTGCAAATATGCATAAGTAGCATTCACAGAATTACGGTTACACATTACCTGGCAGTAGAGAAACGCTGGCCAAAAATTCTCCAACTGTTTTCACATTTACCTCCAACAATCGGGATAATTCACTTCTCTTTTCGTTTTGTTTCTTTACCCTTTTTGATATGTCACTATGGCAAGTAGTACACCTTTGTAAGGCATTCTGCATGTAGCAACCTGAGATCTACGTAGCTGGTTCTACATTTGGCAACGAGAGAGGGCAACCCTGAAAATTTCTGCATATTTCTCTCTTTTTTTTTTACATTCTTGCAGCATGCAACATCATTCTGGCCACCAAAAGGAGGACAATAAAAATCCAGATTGGAGAAAACGACGATTAAGAATATAGTCATTGCAACATAATATTACAAAGTGAGCCATGATATGTAAAATCTTGTTTCTGTCCAGAAAGCTTAGAACACTATTACACAGGCAGCACTTTCACATGCATTTTTGGCTCAAGTTTCATAAAAGGGAAACATCTCCCTGGTTAAATAATATAGGGTCATTATTTCTGCAAAAATCTACCAGGAGGGTCGTGATATCTTGACAGTTTCATATTTCACAAAACAATAAATAACTACACTATTTGCTCGGGTGCCACTAAAAGCTCTTAAGTAAATACTATATATTTATTTATAATTAGACCATAAATAGGCAAAGCAATATATTTCTAAAACTGCAAGAGGAATTCTGCATTATTCTTGCTGCTTTCATATCTCCTAGTAATCTTTAACCTGCCATGTTATACATGTAGATCAAACAAGAAAAATGGAAGAAAGAATTTTATGAACTTGAAAATAAGCAGTGTCACTAATTGTGTAATACTGTCAAACATAGTAATTACATATCTTGAGACACAGTAAGGTGGGGATACCATGTAGTGCAAAGGCTGACAGGCTCAGATATTTATTTGAAAATCCCCCTAACAAACTGTGTACAGCTGTATCACTGAACTCCAATGCAAGTACATGTACACACAAAGCCAAAGAATCTTGACTAGAGTTGACCGTTACTGAGGAGAGTACACATCAGTGCATGTTATATTCTCCGACAAGCGCTAGCAGGTTTCGAATATACCCTTCTGGAGATTAATTCATTCAGGCCACCCACTTCTCCCCATGCCAGTCTAAATACAAGTTAGTCTGATCAAAAAAGAGTAAAATCTTACTACTTCAACAGTAAAAAATTTGACTGAAATCCGATGAAAAATAAGGAAGCCATGACATTTTGAACTTTTGGTAATTTCTGCAAAACAGTTCTTGTACAGTGGATATGAATATGAGTGAACTAACCATGTCATAACCTCACAATTTTTTATTGATCGTGTACAAAAAAAAAAAAAATAACAAAAATTCATCGTTTCTGTCATTGAAGTCTGAAACATGATGATATTCCTGGTTGATTAACTTCAGAATAGTGATCGGTCAGATATACATGTACTAGGATTTGAGGCTTGGGCATAATTGCATTTGAATGAAAAACTGGATATTTCAAAATTTTATGTACAAACTACAGTATATGGCAAATTATGAGGGGATGACATGCTCACTTTGCCATTTGCATATTTATATTGACCATTCAAGAACTGTTTCCTGGAAAAATTAACGGAACTTCAGAATGTCATAACTTCCTTATTTTTCACAAAAATAAAAATCTTACCGTTGAACTTGTAATATTGTGTTATCAGACTAACTTATATTTGGACTGGATTTCCCCTTTCAAAACTGCTCATCCTACCTACATTGTATTGTATGGCAAGTTCTGAAAAAGACTGAAAGTGAATCTGTAAAGCAATGATAGCATCTGCAAATAAAACACATCTGTCTCTTTTAATAATATTTCTGCTGTCTGTTATACAGTCAACACAACACGAACCTGCTGTTCTTATTCAAATGCACATATCCAATTCAAAGCAGAGACGAGTTCTTCCAATAAACCAATCATGAATGAGTTAACAAGCTATTACATGTAAATAAACTTAATACAATTTTGTATATGACATGGTGAAGAAAAACTGCATGATACTAACATAAAAACAAAATCAAAGGGCTAACATTTCGCTTGGCACATCTTTCTGTTCTAACATGATGGAGACCATGATTGCAAATGACCATAAAATATTCTTCTTAGATGCGACCTGTATGCATCTATCGTATGGTGTGCATATGTACTTTTGCACACATCCAAACATGACATGAAGATGTCTTGGTGAAAACGTGTGACAAGAAGCAGCAATATTTACATAAAGTACATGTGATAACATCATTTTGTTGTACTTGTTTAGCTAACAATCATCAATAGCAGGCCCTGTGACAAAAAAAGGCAAGAGTCTGTCAATACACGAATCAATACTGTATCAAGACAAGCCAACTCACCAAACAAAACCACACAACATTCAAAACTAACTTAAAATTCAATTACTGCAAAGCAGATTCATGCATTAGCGATTAAAAACAATAATATACACCTTAGACATCTCCATTGAGATTGCACACAAAATTGTTTGGAGATAGCACTATTGTCTTATTTTCACTACTTTTTTTATTAATAAAAAAAAAACATCATTTATACAGCACTTATTACCAAAGTTTCTAAGCAGGTGAACATAATGGGGGTGAACACACAAGGATTTACTGTAAAACACGATATTTTCGCTGCATGAAATTTTTGCAAATTGGAGCAGACGGCCTTTTTCGCGGCATGAAATTTTTGTGAGTTGCCTCTAACATTCAATGTGTATAGTGTAGACAAGAACTTTCATGTGCATTTTATTTTCGCGAATCTTGGCTCTCGCGAAATTCGCGAAATTAAAATGCACGCGAACATTCCTCGTTTTACAGTACACACACAAACTACAATCAAATGAAAGATAGGGTATAATGTACATGTAATGCAAGCTGTTTGGAGTTGATGAACAATCTTTCCCTTCATAACCAAACCTGCCTTTTTAAATTTTAGGCGCAACACACTTCAATAGCTTATTATGAAAGCTGAGATGAATTCTTCCTTCCTTTTACACACACTGCAAACATACTGTATCAGCAAAGGAAACAAATTAGACAGCACCATGCAACATCAACACAAACTGCTTTTTATAATGACTTCATATCCACATAAAATCACAAACCACCGAGAGCACACAGGACCCTGTGGAGGATTTGGAAAAGACATGAGTAGTTACATGAATTTGATTCAAAAGTCACTTGATAATTTGAAGTGCCTCTGGCTTGTATGCTAGAACATCTGTAAAGAAGACAATCAATTACAACACCTGCCTACCACTCTCCTCCAAAGTAATAGAGCCAATGTGGTACCAACAATACCCTTTGCCATTTCTGCTGCATCTGCATGAACAACAACTTGCTTTTAATAGTGCTGCTCCACTTCACGCTTCATCACACTAATTCACATGTCCTTTGGAAATCCTGTGACCCACGGTGTGAATCCCGAGTTGCCGTGACAACACGTCAGGATGCTTTGCAGACAAGGGATGATGGTACCAGGTAGTGGGTGTGGATCAGGGGATACCAGGCACTGTCCGGTCTACGCACTGTGGTTGGCTTCGCGCTGGACGGCACGAGTTCCGTTGACCTGTAACCTCTTCATGCCCTCCGACAGGCCCGTCTCGGTGACACTGCAAATTTCACAACAGTACATGCAAGGTCATTTTCCTCAGAATTCATAAGAAATATATGTTCACTCATTTCCTATGACCTCTTTACATACAAAAGCTTTGAAATCCCCTCCACTTCTCTAAGCATTCATTTCACTTGTGTGTTGGTCTCTTTTGGATATCTGTGGCTTTACCATTTAGATATAATCTAACTGCTAATCATTATGTTTAGGAATACAAACTGTTAGTCCAGCTTAGAGGAAATGTTTAGTGTTTATTACACAGGACAAAAGCATGATCATAATGACAATGATGATGATGATGATGATAATAATGTCTATTAACATGAATACATACAACAACCTTGGTAATTACTGGGAAAAATATACATAGATTACAAAAAGGAAGGGAATTACAGAAAGGCCATAATAAGAGAATTTGTACAGGCAGAAATAGAGACATATGCTTCATGGCATGTTATGTAAGTAAAAATACACACAAAGACACAATAAATCTGTGAGGTGTACATCCAAATACATTTGGAATGAGTCAAATAGTAAAATCATTTGAAGCATGTTTATATCATCTCACTGATATCATCAGTTAGCAAAAAAATAAATAAATAAATAAAATGGGTGTATAGGCCAACAGGACACATTAAAGATAAAACCACCAACATGCCACAACTATGTGTGTGTGGAGATGGAGAATTGGGTTCTTTCTATATCAAATTTTGACAAAAAATCTTACACTTCCTCCATTTCCAAGTCTTCATCATCTTCATCGTCTGAGGGAAGTTGGAGGTACGGGTTGTCTGTTCCTGGGCGGAACTTGTAGGCTGTGACCACATAGAAGACATACGTTGCCAACTCAAAGAAGAACTCGTCCAACCACATGAACTGGAATGGCATGGTAACCTAGACAGTCAAAGAGGAAAGTGATGGGGGTGTTAGCCCGTTGAGGACGATCTGATTTTGCTGCAACACACATTTCCCATAGACATCTGCCCGAGTATACTTGGCACTAGTCTTCAACTGGTTTAAGGGAGATCAAATCAATTCCTTGATATCATGCAGAGCAGACACAGAGTAAGAATACCTGAAAGGTTTTTCTTGTTTAAACTGAATAATACCACAAACGAAACTTACTGATAGAAAGGAAATAAACTACAAATATTTGCCTCATTATTCTTTAACAGATTGGTAGCTGTCAACTGTATAAATCTACACTATCTTTATAAGAAGATTCCGAACCCCTATAATCGCTACATTTTACAAGTCAGTGCTGTTGGCAGTTTCTGTCAAAGGTACTACGCACTGCCACTATTTCAGCACAAGATGTAGGGTCTACTGTATGTGCCGAATATCTCTCAAGGTATTTATTTCAATTTGCAAATTTCGCGAGTTGGGTGCTATTTGGGAATTCAAAAATGCGCAAATATTAACTTTGATCCTGACATGAATGTGACGTGCACGCATATGTTCTCTGTTTAGTCTTTCACTCCACAATCGTGAAGTTGACCATCCGCGAAATTGTCGGGAAGTCCCAATTCGCGAAAAATTTGACTCACTATTGAATATATGGCATATACAGTAAATTTGAAACTGCACACTGTTTAATTACAAGAGAGGAATTGCTCAAGTCATGCATTTTTAAAAAATAAAATGTTATTTCTACACTACAGGAGACTAACAATTGTACCATTGTTGCTCATTATCATGATCTAAAAAATAAATACAGAGCAGTGAATACGTTCCTGCATAAATTCTCATGACAAAGTGCAGACTTGACAGTTCCACTGAATGACTGAATGCTGAATGAAAGAGCATATTCTCACCTTTAGGAGATACACCACAATTCTGGAGAAGTAGATATAGCATACGACCTATGAGAGAAGGAAACAATTCAGACATATATGAATCTGTAATGAGCCTCTTCACGCCATTCAATAATCCCAGCTTTACATTCGGTTGCACAAACATGTTCAGGCAGACATTGTCTTAACTTCTTCCCAAAACTGGATCATAATACAAATCCCTACATGGTGCGGGGATATGGAGATCCTAAACATGACTTCACAAAATCACTGAAACTTGCTGGAGACTTTGTGTATGGTATCAGAAAGTTAGACACAACTGTGAATAACAATTCATAGTGAGAAAAATAATTTTCCAAATCATTAAAGTATCATTTCAGCCTCTTGCTTCTCCATGGCATAATCATATTTTGAAGCATGTTTTTTTAGATGTATGCATGTGGGGGAATCAATTATAGAACAGACATAAAAATCAATTCTAAAACATCCTTTAGTTTCAATAATAATCAATGTCCCACTGGAAAAGTTGAGATGCAAAAGTGAAAAGTAAGGACCTCTTTGAGAATAAGCCTCAGCTATGGCTGAAATGGCAATCATTTCAAGGAGTCGAGAATTAAAAATTAATTCAAGTAACTACATATATAAACAAGGAAAAGTTGAAATTACGCGGTGCGTAATATATGTCCCTGCCGGAAGTAGCATTTTGTAGCAAAATGTACAATATAGGTCAAAAATCAAGGTCAAAGGTCAAAGAAGTCAAAGGTCAAAATTCTGTGTAGAAGTTTTGAAGCCCTCACCTAGTGCCATCACATAAAGCAAACGGAATCGAAATCGGGTTAGAAATGGCGAAGGAGTAGCATTTTGTAGCCAACGTAAAATATAGGTCAAAAATCAAGGTCAAAGGTCAAAGAAGGCAAAGGTCAAAATTCTGTGTAGAAGTTTTGAAGCCCTCACCTAGTACCATCACATAAAGCAAATGTAATCGAAATCGGGATAGAAATGGCGAAGGAGTAGCATTTTGTAGCAAAATGTACAATACAGGTCAAAAATCAAGGTCAAAGGTCAAAGAAGTCAAAGGTCAAAATTCTGTGTAGAAGTTTTGAAGCCCTCACCTAGTACCATCACATAAAGCAAATGTAATCGAAATCGGGATAGAAATGGCGAAGGAGTAGCATTTTGTAGCAAAATGTACAATACAGGTCAAAAATCAAGGTCAAAGGTCAAAGAAGTCAAAGGTCAAAATTCTGTGTAGAAGTTTTGAAGCCCTCACCTAGTGCCATCACATAAAGCAAACGGAATCGAAATCGGGTTAGAAATGGCGAAGGAGTAGCATTTTGTAGCCAACGTAAAATATAGGTCAAAAATCAAGGTCAAAGGTCAAAGAAGGCAAAGGTCAAAATTCTGTGTAGAAGTTTTGAAGCCCTCACCTAGTACCATCACATAAAGCAAATGTAATCGAAATCGGGATAGAAATGGCGAAGGAGTAGCATTTTGTAGCAAAATGTACAATACAGGTCAAAAATCAAGGTCAAAGGTCAAAGAAGTCAAAGGTCAAAATTCTGTGTAGAAGTTTTGAAGCCCTCACCTAGTGCCATCACATAAAGCAAACGGAATCGAAATCGGGTTAGAAATGGCGAAGGAGTAGCATTTTGTAGCAAAATCTACAATATAGGTCAAAGGTCAAGGTCAAAGGTCACAACTGAAATTCTGCGTAGAAGTTTCAAAGCTTCCATGAAGTGCTATCATATAAAGCAAACAGAACCAAAATTGGCTCATAAATGACAGAGAAGTAGCAAATTGAACATTTTGATCACATACGGACGCACACACATACACACGGACACACACACACGGACACGGACACACACACGTACGGAGCCCGTTTCATAGTCCCCTGCTCGAACTCGTTCGGCGGGGACAATGAATGAATTTGTGAACAGATATATGAAATACTCAGACATATACATTAAATGACTAGATGGAACAAAGATGGAGCAGATACACTGTAGGGACAATCCATTTTTACTCACACACCATTTGTATCTTCATCAATTTAAGCTCCTGAAACCATACAACAATCCAAGAGATATAATGTCAAAGAAAGACAAGGCATGTTTTCAATCTTCACCTTTATACTATGATACTGTACTACATGCGCAATATAATCATAGTGTGTGTATAAAATAATCACCATACTACAGTATTTCATTTAACACTCTTTGTTGACCAGATAGTAGCATTTTTGGTGTTTTGACCAAAGCATTACATGACTTACCAACACATAGTAGGACCTGAAGAGCTTTAGCTTGATAAGGCTTATTGCGGCTGTGAAGACAAAAGATACATAGAGCAGGAGTGATAGTTCTAGTATTGACCATTACCATTGACCATAGGGCGCGTTCGAGCGCTCTCCTAAAGTGAACTGTACCGTACCGTACCGCGCTAGAGGAGCGTTCGAACGCTCCTAAAGTGTACCGTACCGTACTGTACCGAGCCAAAAGTGGATCACTTCCCGATGTGCTCCAAAAGCGTACCAAAGCGTACCATAAGTTCGTTGTAAAGCATGCGCGTATCGTGTGCATACGTCACAATGCAAAAACATCATTCTCTTTGTTCGGGGCAGCTGTAAGTAGGTCAAGCGCAAGGTGAATGACCTTCTCGCTACAAACAAGCGTGACCTTTTCTAAAAATAACTCGAGAGGTACGCTTTCTCCACAGAGCTTTCGAACGCTCCCAAACTGGCACAGTACGGTACGGTACGCTTTAGTTCAGTTCGCTTTGGTTCGCTTTAGAGCGCTCGAACGCACCCATAGTTTATAGAGAGAAGCTGAATGTTTCTGGATACAAACTTACTGAAAGGTACCATCATTAACTTCAATGTAATCTTCAAAGAAAGTAGATTGTGGTTTCCATTGATTTTAACTTTATGGCACCTTGCACAGCACACATACTTTGGAAGCAAATTTCGAATTTCTTGTGTGCCAAATTTCAGGCAACAAATATCAGACAAAGTGGAGCATCTTTTTACAGAGCAGAGAAGATTAACACAAACAGACATCTGTACATACAACTCCCCTGTGCCTTAGTCAAGACGATTGCTTGATGAGACATGTACACTGATCTGCTTAATAATCTCATGCATCTGTTTAATATGTCTTTGTCAAGTAAACGCAGTCATATCACACCTATCCTGAAGAGTCTTCATTGGTTGCCTGTACAGGAGCGTATTCGGTTTAAGATACTTCTTTTGGTTTATCATGTTATTGAGGGAACAGCTCCTGATTACAATGTTTGTTTGTTTCGTCAATACCAACCTTCACGAACTCTTCGATCCTCAACTTCAAGTCTCTTACATATTCCGTTTTCTAGGAAATCTTGGGGGGAACGTGCATTCGCTCACGCTGGACCAACACTGTGGAATTCACTTCCTCGTGAGCTGAAAGACTCAAGCTCTATAACATCTTTCAGGAGTAATTTAAAATCCTATCTGTTTAGCAGTGCATTTTGAAGACCAGTGTCCTTTGAAGACAGACTTTCATGTCTTTTTTTTTTCTGCTTCTTCATCTTCTTCTATTACTGTGATGTACTTGTATTTTCAATCTGTTTGCTTTGATGTACCTATTGTAAAGCGCCTTGAGCATTTAATCAAAGTGGAGAACGGCGCTATAGAAATTGTATGTATTATTATTATTATTATTATTATTATCACTTTAACGCTATGACAATGCCAGATTTTGGAGCTTGGGTATTTGTTCCAAGTTCATCATGTCACTGCCTGCAACCAGGGACAGCCTGGCAGTAGTGCCGCTGCCCAGAAAGCAGTAGAAGACAGGTTCAATTACTGCTGGTTCCTTTTTTCTGACATGTTTGTCAAAATGATAGATCTGCAGTTGTGATCTTACAAATTTTATTTGTACAGAGGGAGACAAATTGAAGAAAACTCATACCAAAAGATATTTGCTCTTCTGAACTTTGCAAGCAATAGCAGGGAGTATGGAAGAAAAATTGTAGGGCAGCAAAGGGGAAGTAAGATAAACCGCACATATAAACAAGAAGGGAAAATGTGTGTGCCCAAATACTTTCAGTCCCACTCCTTACCTTTGCCGTCAGTGTGGGCAGCCTCCTGCAGATGTCGTATTGACCAGATGACTGGATAGAGAATGGCTCCGCAGCAAATTATGTCGACTGTCACAAACATGACCTTCCACATGTAGTACTGTGAATCACCCTCCTCCGATGTGTCAGTAATGATGTATGCCACATTGGCCAGAATCTATCAAAGGAGACAAAAACAGCCACTTGTGTGCAGGTCACAATAAATACATCGTGAAATCACTATGTGGTTGGCACAAGGGTTTTAAATATTTTGGAACCATTAGTAAATAATGCTCTCGTATTAGCCCCATGCCACTATGCTCTCATTTTGAGGCCTTTCTTTGTTACTTCCCTCTCTCTCTCTTGCTTGCTTACGTATGCGTGTATGTTTGATGGAAAAACAGTATTTTCACCTTTCCTGTAACAACCATTTGAATTGTAGTAATACAACTGGGAAAGTCCAGCACTTCCCATGATATATGAAGTTTTTTTTAACAAAGAACAGGATACAGTTGGCATCTCTGACATAGAGAGGCAAAGGAGGAGGGTGAGTGACATAAAACATTCAGCATTTACTTTCCCTGCATTCAGTTAAAACTCCAACTTGTCATATCAAATTAGCTGATGATATCCAGTAGGAAGCAGCAAATGTTAACAAGTGTAATGATGGTAGAGTGAAGGGACTGGGATGAGAAAAGATGTACAGGCCACTGAGGTTACTTGTAAGATGAAATCCCAGTGAGGCCATGTGTGCGAGGTGAAAAGAATCTAGGCTTACCTGAAGAGGAATGACAACCCAGAAGAGAGTTTTGTCATTGTCTGACAGGATTGGCTTGATGAAGGCCCAGCCGGAGCCAATCAGAACGATTGTACCAAACATAAGCGCTCCTTTTGTCCTGCAGAGTTGAAGCAATATGTGTAATTATGTAAACCTGCTAGTAACCTTCATATTAATCTGATTTTACACTCATTTACACATTTGGCCAGTTTCAACCACACTTTGTAATAATTGCAACTTAAGATAATTACAGTTGTAACACTACTAACTTACGTGCTTATGGTCAATTGGTTTTAGCAAAAACTGACAACATGGAGACTGCAATCATAAAAGTTTCAGTTTTCAAAAACTAGACTATAACACTCACAGTGTATGCTCTCAGATATCAATTACATTAAGACATACTGAACTTAGAAACTTTGCACAGCGTATTACCAATTTTATCACGTTTTGTTACATTCAAAGCTAAAATAATTTTGCTTTTCTATTCTCTCACTATTTTGCCTTTCAATACTCCATTTGCAAGCAAAATATTAGCACAATACTTTCCTACATGCATGGTGATAAGTAGGAATTTTTGCCAATCCTGTTCACATAACATCTTCAAGTCAATCTTCTACTACAAAATGATATACTTGAAAGGAATTCCCCATCTACGTTTAGCACAAATCTTCCACATGAATATTGAAATGTAATTTCTAGGAGCAGAAACTGTCAAAACTTACAAATATGTGATGTAGAATAGAATTTCAAAGGCCTGCATTGGTGATCCATCTTGAGCAATGAAGTGGTAATCAACCTAAGACAGAAGGAAAGAGAATTGGATTTACATAGGAATCACAGAGCTCTGATAATGAAGAATAAAACTCTTAAAGGGATGTTAGTCTTGGTTGAGATGAGAGAGTCAGATTTAAACTATTTGCAAGATAATTAGAAGCCACTTATTACAAAATATTAGGAGCACACAATGCTAACAAGAATTAAAAATTCATTTGATGGAAATTGGTTCTAAAATATGGCTGAGATATCCAAACATAGAGATCCTACTAAAAGTTTGATCCGACCTTTTATTTGGACCAGTTTGTTTTTTGGGTATATCTGCCCATTCAAAACCAATTTGTCCCCACTTGTGGCATGTTGTATGCCAACCAGTAATTTGGAAACCAGGAAAAGCAGTGCATGTAAGCTTTCATACCTATTATATGTCCTGCTTCCCTATTCAAGGTCATGACAAGTTTATACTATAAATACATACGTACAAATAGGTGCAAAATAGCAACCTACCATGGTGTTTCCAAGAAACTGTTAATAGCTGAGAAAATGATTCCATCCAGTATGGAATGACATCATCATGATCACATCATTAACTAGATATGTCGCTATGGCGACTGGTATGCCTCCATCGTAATGCATGGTTCCCCTACTGTAAAAGTGGTTTCTTTCGCAGTGGTTTTATTTTCATGCTTTTCGCGCTTTGAGGTTGAACAGCGAATTTAACATCACGCGAAAATGTTTTGAAAAGTCGCACGAAATTGTTACAACACTATCGCGCACATGCACACACGAAGATTCCGTGCATTGAGTGTATTGATGGTTAACACACACATACAGCGATACCATGCAATGTAGGTACAAGCATGTTATAAAGTACTCGAGAGACGGGATTTCAGGTAAGCCTGCATTTAATTTTAATTTCTATTTAATAAATAAAAGAATAATTGGATAATAGTTTGGGTTTTCATGTAAAAATAAAACAGGTTTTGCCGATTGTGAATTCACAGATTTTGCCGACCACGAATTTAAACACACGCGAAAAAGTCGGCACCGATGGAAACCGTGAAAGTATCTGTACGCGAAAGAAACCACTTTTACAGTAATAGGTCTATAGTACAATGTCTTGACAATGTGTGATGAAAGTTTCATATAATTAACAAATTATTAAGATAACAGGTTTGTCACCAGTGTATTGCATGTTCACTTTCACTGAACTAGGTTGAATTGGATAAATGGCTATGTTGTCCAAGATTGCAGGTACTTGGGGATTTGAGGATTTTTACTTGACTCTTGACCCTTTTATAAGTTTAAGGAAGAAGTGAAATTTACCACTTTCACTTGACATTTGACCTTTTGGCAAAAACTTCCATGAGAATTTCTATTGGGTAATACATGCATACACATACACATACACTAAGTTTCAAGAAAAATCCTGCTGGCATTCCACAGATAAGAGGGAAATAGTAACATTTTGAGGAGTTGACCCTGACCTTTGACCCAATACCCCTAAATTCCCTAGATAATTACTGTCAGTCAGTACATGCATATGTACTAAGTTCCATGAAGATACCTTGAACCATTTGTGAGATATGGAGAAAAACGTGAAATTCTGACATTTTTACCTGACCTTGACCTTTGACCTCACGACCATAAACTCGCTTTGCAGAATCTTTATTTGGTAGTTCATGTATACACTAAGTTTCAAGAAAATATCTTCTTGCATTGCATAGATATGGGGGAAATAGTGAAATTTTGAGCATTTGACCTTGACCTTTTGATCTTTGACCTTGAGCATGTGCCCCCTACAGTTGATAGGCACAACTTCACCCACTCATACATATATATGCCAAGTTTCATTAGGATACCTCCTCTAATGGTTTTTTAGATACTGTCCATAAAATTGATTATGGATGGAAGGACGAACAGACAGGATGTATGGACAACCCGAAAACATAATGCCTCCAGCAACACTTCGTGGCGGAGGCATAAAATCAATATCATCATTACAATCATCACAAATGCCACCAACATCATGATCTTTACCAACATTATCAACTCTCATATTTTCCACTCTGTGTTATAATCATCAACACAATCATCACAACTATCACAACCATCAACATCAATATGAACATCCTCCTCCTCCTCCTCCACTAAATCTATCATCACTACTACCTCGTGAGTGACAACCTTGGGATACTTACAGCATGGAAAACCAGCGAGAGTGACTTGAGCAGGGCCAGGAAGAACATGAGGTAGTGTATCTTGAAGACCACCGGCTGGTGGCACAGGTAGTAGATCCAGTAAATAGCGGAACAGAAGAACAGGACAGACATGGCACTGTAGAGGGTCGGGAGAGGGATATCCCCTGCCGACAGGTAGTTGGGACCCAGGTTCTGCTCAACGATGTTAAGCTGGGGTGAGGAGCAAAACGGAGAAACAGATAATAACAACAATCATTGATGACATTGGTTATAATAATTATGTCCTACATCATAATACTGTCAAACTAAGATTGGCTGAGAACTTCTTATGTGACCTATAATAATTTCACCATGAAAAGTAGAAGTGGCGTGACGTCAGCCTTGGTATATTTTCCGCCACACCAAGATTCTGACATCAATTTTGATCAAGATATTGATATTGCTTTTTTATTAAGATTTATATTGATATCTAAACAAGTTGAATCATAATCGGGATGAGGCTGCATAACTAGTACTCGAGCCAGCAGCGAGTGCAACGCCTGCACTGCACTAGCACTGCACAGCACTGTTCTCCACTACTGCATGCGCTGCGCTACACAACTGCATCTTCCAGAGTGCGCTGCCGATGCACTGTGCTGCACTAGGTTATGTAACTACGCAAAATGAGCAGACGTGAGAAGCTGATACAATTTAGTGTTTATCGTCATTATATTATCATTATCTCTTACCTCGGTCTAGAATTTTCTCTTGTAGGATATAAATCAAACACGCCACACACTTTTTGAGGTACCAGCTGAAATTATGGGTTCTTCCATGACTGGCATGGTTACTCTTTTCTTCAGTGCTGCACCCCTCAGAAAATAGTGCTACACTGTATGCCAGTCACCTCAGGATTCTTAATATCAACTGGAACATCTAAGTGCATAGTATATTTGATTAGTATTTATGAGCTTTGCAGTGCACTGCAAATGCTTACTCCAGAAGCATTTGAATTCCCCTACAATGTATGTATACAGCACACTCCTGTGATAGGAGAGTTAAATAAAAATGTTGTTGCAATAAAGTAAAAATTTATGTCCCAACATCTTCATCTACTGGTCCCAAGGATTTCCTTGCCACAAGAGTCACCTGTAAAATGTTATTAGAGAGATGGATTATATGAGGTTTTATGGCAGCAAAGTGTTACCATGAAACAGGTGTACACAGGTGGCTTAGCATACTGTAGCTAGCATTTACAATGGCCCATCTTAGCAGCAAATCTTTATTTAATCTGCCAACTTGGCCGCCAATGCCCTTCAAAAGAGCACTAGAGAATTCATGAGTGGACCAAGAGAGAATACTGATGAGATTGTGATACTCACAGACAGGTTGACTGGCTGTACGTGAGCCTTCTCGTCTGTGGCACAGTGATGGAAAAAGAAGCTGTACAGACCCTCCTCCTGTGTATCAGTGACACACACCACAAACTGTCTTCCCCAATGGCATCACACACAGACAGGACGAAAAGAAGAGACAGACAGGGAGACAAAGAGAGGAAACAGAGAACCAAAGATAATATATGATCAAATTGCAGCTGAAAAGCCATCATATTCCAACAAAACTACTTTAGAATAGATAAAAAAAAACATGGTATGAAGTCATTTGAGAACAGAGCTGGAGGACAGAGAAAAAAAAAGAAGAGCTTGAAGCAAAGAAAATTACAGACACAAATGGAGAAAGAGGCAAGATATGGGGAGGGAAAGTCAACACATACATTGTACATGTTCATTTTGAAATGCTCAGACACATCAAAAGTGACTGTATGAGTGAATATCAGTTTACTTTATCTCATGTAATCGAGCACTTCTAGCACTTTTGCATGGCCTAGATTGTCTAAATGTGTTATTTTCACCCTGATATATCTGACATCAAATCGAAGTTGGTTGATAATGATGACAAAGTCTGTCACATGTTTCATTCACACCCTTGACCACTTATCCCTGAGACAAACACTAAACATAGCCAAATGATTCATCTTAAAGCTTATCCTTCCCTGAATTAAAATTGATTTAACTTGATTTAACTTAAATATTAAATATTCCTCTTAATTATCTCATAGACACAGTACTCACAGACTTTGGCATTAATGCTATGTATGTTTTGCCAGCAGCACACCTTCTATTATGATGGTCAATTCTAGTCTTACAGAGTATAATGCATACAGTACTGAGCAAGTGTATTTTGTATGTAGATGATTTTAGCTTGTGGCCGGCACAACATCGCCTATACCAAACGATTATTTGTATCTATTGCATACTGTATTTAGTCATTCAAAATAGATTTCAGACAACTTCTGTGAGAATGATTCCATTACCACACAACATAATGACCCTTAATGACATTTTGGCACCTGCTCGTGACAACTCAGGTCATATGGGTAAATTTAGTGTCCTTACACTTGTGTTGAAGAACATGACGTCTCCTTTTGCCTGCGAAGTCACTGGCAGTCTTATCGGTTGCTTGGTCTTGGCAGCAGGGGTTTGATTGGGAGCTGCTTCCGGGTTGGGGGCAGCTTCCGGGTTGGGGGCTGCTTCTGGGTTGGGGGCTGCTTCCTGGTTGGGGGCAGCTGGAGCTTGATTCTGTGGGTCCACATCGGCGTCGCTGTTCACTGCTGCTGGTGCATTTGGTGACTCGCCATCCCCATTACCTCCAGGACTATCCTCTGGCTTGGCACTATCCTTCTGTTCCTCTGTCTGGAGTTTGCCATTTGGTTCTTCTTTGTCTACAGCACAAGGACATTCATTCATGTGTTTCAAAGGTTGGGAAAAATACTTTAGCATCCTTGTCAGTGCCTATAGTAATACAGTGTACTCGTCTGGCAATAATTTTGGCTACTGGTACTGCATAAGCTGTTATTTTCCCGAGGGTTTAATTTTCACAAATTTTGTGAATTCCTGTTCGACCACAAATTCAACAACACATGAAAATGAGGGCACGCGCTAGGGTAGTAGTGTGCTTACAACAGCCCCAGTGTCAATTTACACACACAAAAAAAAGATCTTGTGAAAATATCTGTACACGAAAATAACAGCTTTATAAAGTATTTACAACGTGTCGTTTAATATTCCTCCAGTTGTATGGAAACCATGAATGCATTTTAGTTTGAATGTAGCTCAGGCATGTGCTTCTTTTTATTTTCAATCTCCCCCTTTTTACCTGAAAATGGTAACAATCAAGAAATAGCTTTAATGAGCATCATAACATTGCATGAAGCCACATAAATCTGCATCTGTACTCTCCACCACAGTATAGCAGATAATTTTGGAACAAGAAAGATATAACTGAAAAGTAAAAGACAGACAGAGGGAAAATTGAACACTTCTCACACTGTGATTCCACAGCTCAATCATTTACAGACCCCCATCCCCCACCCCCACCCCCACCCCACACACACATAGACACAGAAATTTTTGCAAACCTTTGCTGCCTGGAATGTTTTCATTCTGTGATTCTTCCCCCAGCTCTGCCCGCCTACGTCTGGTGGAAATAAGGGTCTGCTCATCTAGTTTGACCGGACTGGTCTCACTTGCATCCTTGGCTTTTGATGCACACACATCTTTTCCCTCATGCATCGGCACAATCCTCAGGTTCTCGAGTCTCCTACCCCACCTATTCACATCTAGCCTGTTGTATGAAAATGAGAAGTAACAAAATAGGACAAACTCAAAATTGTCAGAAATTTTCAGACTCAATGGCAGCCATACATTGCATGCCCTAAAACTCAAAACATGAATTCTACACAGTTCATACGCACATAACAGGTTGGAATCCTTACACCTAAGTATTTTTATTCATATCTTCTGACATTTATGGTTACAAGTTTTCCTCTAAATTAATAGCCCCTGAAGATTTCTTTCATATCACTTGAATATATCTGGCAGTTCATCCAAATGTACAAAATTGTAGACAACCCATCACAGCTACTCATTATGTAAATAGGTTTGCCACTAAACTGTAAAAAAGGGGAAAATAATAGCACTGTCATTTATACCTATGAGACTCATTCTTGAGACAATATATCTGTTTAATTAATTCAATTTATTTGATAAAATTTGCTCTCCCTTTTTGTAGCTTAACTGCAAGTACCTGCTATAAACATGTGCATGTATTGTAGCATAGTCTTCAATAAATTGGTTAGCATACTTACTTGATATTGTGGGGATCTGTGAAATTGAATGTGAGATAAACTGTAGCCACGGAATCATTCTTTCCTACACTTCCTGGCTTCAAGACACAGTGGCTGTTAGCATGGTCCTCCTGGTTTTATGCACAAGCACACACACACACACAAAACAAAAATAACTTGAGCAATATTATCATTTGACACTGCATCACTAAAAAACAATGTTTTGATTCAACAAATTAAAGACGGTTAAAAGACCAAATATGTATGCTTTGATACATGTAAGTCTCCTAGCAAAGTATGCATGCTAAAAGAGAAAATTTACTTAATCTTTAAAGTGTGGATAGTATTAAAGGGATGGTACAGTATTGGTGGAGGCGAGGATTGGGCTTTTAACTTTTTGCGAGATACCAAGAAATCACCTATGAAATAGTGCAGAGCACACCATTAAAGAAAAGTTCAAAGCTTATTTGATGAAAAACGGTTTTGGAATGGCTGAGACATCTAAAAACAAAGTAAAATAAAGCGATCGTACAGTAAGAAAAGCTGGGTCCCACATTTTATTAGGATTACTCTGTTTTGGGTATCCCAGCCATATCAAAACAAATTTTCATCAAATAAACGTTGAATGCCTCTTGGAATTAATGATCTTTCATATTTCATACGAGGTTTCTCATTATCTCATCCAAAACTGTTAGAAACTTGAAGTTAGGTCTCAACCAAAACTATACAATCTCTTTAATGTGGTACGGTAGATAGAAGACTATTATAAAGCTTCTTCTCACAGAAATTCAATGTGCTAAATTTAAGCGTAGATGCATTCCTGATTTTCAGATGTTGCACTATATAAATTAAACAGTCCATATACTGTTTCTGTACACCAGATACATTGTAATTTTCCTACAAATGTTTTTTTTTTTTTTTTTTTTTATTGAATATGTCTTAGATAATAATTGTAATTAACAGTGTAAAGGAACTAAAACCAAATTTACAGTGAGTGAAAACGCCGGGCTAAGCCGGCCTTCCTTTCACTGTAAACACTCAAAAGGCCAAATTGCGGTACCAAAAACGGCCGTGCATTTGGCCAAGCTCTGGAGGTAATCTTGGCCAGGGCTCAGCCCGTGCTCAGCCTGGCCTTTTCTCACTGTAAAGGCAAACTGGGCCAAATGCGGTACCAAACTGCGAAAGGCATGCTCCCAACATAAATCGTTTGTTTACAAGCAGAGCGCCACTATGACAAAAAATTGAAAGGTTTGAATTAAAAGCCAGGGCAAAGCCCTCCACTGTAAATGGACAGAACTGCGAGGATGAGTACCGCGATTGAAGCTGGCCTCAGCCTGGGCTCGGCCCAGCCCTACACGTACACTGTAAATGGGGTCTAAGACACACTTTTAACTTAATATGTTGGTTCATGGGACTTCACTCACTGCATAGTTGGCACTTTCAAAGCTTCGAGACACATCGAGGGTGAATCCAACCATTGGGAGCTTGATGCTTGGATCCTTAGGTTTGGGAATTCCAAGTTCTGAGATATTTACAGTCAAGGTCCCACCTTTGAGGAACCCAAAGCTGGTAATTTCTATGTCCTGTCTCTTCTCCTCCTGTTGTGGAAATTAATTGAGGGTGTTTAAAAGGTGAAGATACTCATACATTGACATGCAATTGCCAAACCATTTAAAAATAGGTTACAGAGCAAGCAAGATTGCTAAGGTAGGGTATTATTTGCATGAAAGGCTTGCAAGATGCTGAAAAGTACAGTACACTGTGATTTACAGTATCTGTTCTAAGACTGTTAGTCACTAACTTAGTGTATGAATCCAGAAATGTTAGTTTAAATAATGACAATAAATACTGGCAATAGCAAATATAGAATTCTATTTGCATTATCTGTGGCCAACAACAAAAGTCAGTACTGGTAAGTAATCAGCTGGTACAAATGACATAGGGCCCTAGGCCTACACATGTAAAATGCACATTTTTTGTTTAGTAAATTTAGTAGGTAATTTAGACTAATTTACTTTCTATGTGGATAACCTGGATTGTGTAGATGTCAGTTCGGGAAACCCACTCACAAGGGGGGCCCCTCCTTATAAGTAACCCGTCCCCCTTATAAGTAACCCCGTCCCCCTTATAAGTAACCCCCGGGGCACCCCTTATAAGGAGTCTCCACGCTTTTTTGCAATGCAACGCGAAAATGAAAGGACTGCGGCAATTCGCTTGATTATGTCCATAAAGCTTCACAAGTTTCCTAGTTACTCACGAAATTTGAGCAAAATCGGTTTGAAGCATCATATCTAAAATCATGGATTTAAATGCGATGTCAAACGACCCATGCGAATGCTGAAATGCGAGCGATTACTGGCGCGAGTGTCGCCAGGCGCGGCGGCGCGGCAATGCTTGAGTGCAGACGTGGCGACTGAGTACGAGAGAGTCTCCGTACTCAGTCGCCACGTCTGCACTCAAGCATTGCCGCGCCGCCGCGCCTGGCGACACTCACGCCAGTAATCGCTCGCATTTCAGCATTCGCATGGGTCGTTGGACATCGCATTTAAATCCATGATTTTAGATATGATGCCTCAAACCGATTTTGCTCAAATTTCGTGAGTAACTAGGAAACTTGTGAAGCTTTATGGACATAATCAAGCGAATTGCCGCAGTCCTTTCATTTTCGCGTTGCATTGCAAAAAAGCGTGGAGACTCCTTATAAGGGGTGCCCCGGGGGTTACTTATAAGGGGGACGGGGTTACTTATAAGGGGGACGGGTTACTTATAAGGAGGGGCCCCCCTTGTGAGTGGGTTTCCCGAACTGATGTGTAATCGTATAGTTTCTATAAAAGCTTTCAGACAAGTAGTCTGTATGGACTATTCTACAAGTTTTACTTAGTTCAATGGACAATGCAACAATCTACATATTGTAAGTCACCATCATCGCGTCGATCATGATCATCACTCAGAATATTAATATTCTGTCAATACACAGCACAGGTCACAAATACACTCAACAACTGCTACTTCAAGCATTTAAGTCCAATCTGTGCACGATCCCTATGAAGTATAAGACCCTGTATTACTAAAGGAATTTTCTAGGCTTAAAAAGGATGGATATCTGTTTGCTTTGGGGCAAGACCACAGCAAAAACCCTTTTGTTGTAAATTTTAACGAGAAACAAGATGCATCTTTCGCACTAACACACGTATGGATATATGGGACTACAGAAAATTAAACTGCACTCGAACAAAGTACAGTGCAAAGAGGTCGAAAAACGGAATTTATGACACCAATATCTCACGAATAGTGTATGGTCACTTACCTTCAGCACAAGAGTGTGATTTCTGCAGAGAAATAACGGGAAAACACTGAAGGAAATATACAAAAAGAGTGCCAATTTCGTCATTTTGACTGTCATTGTTTGTCGCGCAGCTGGAGTGGTCCTTTTCTTTTTCTTTTTCCTCCGTGAGTGATGACGTCATGGTGAAGTGGAAAGGGGGAAGGTCTCATGATGTGATAAACTGCAAGCTCCACGCGAACGAGTTTGCATCCAACGCCATGACACACCACCACCCGATTCCTAATTAAAAGAAACAAAAACAACAAAAAGAACTGTAAAGCAATGACCATAGATGATCAGGGGCCGATCGCCAGGAATTCCGTAAAGGGGTGGGGGGGGGGGGGGTGGGGGGGGGGGGCTTTACTAAATTAAAGGGGGCGGTGCGCCCCCCCCCCCCCCCCATATCTTCTTCTTCCGTTAGTGTCGAGTCAAATTCATTGCATTCTGATCTCTGGGTATGGCGTCGAGTGTAAGCAACCCAACGATACCCCTCCCCCCCCCCCCCCCCCCCCCAAACACAAAAACACTAACCCAGCAAAGGATACACGTGACGAAACGGAAAATGCTGAAAATACTGTTACGATAACGGGAATTTTATCATTCATAAATTACATATCTTTTCTTTTAAAATTCAGTTGAGGCGCAATAAGTTTGATATTACCATTGCTAAACAATGTAAACATGTAAACATACCAATAGAAATTGACAGGTATTATCAGGTCTATTATGAAATAAACAAAATTATACCAATAAATGAAATTAACAAAGACTAAACTTTCTATGTAGGCCTATGTATATCGAAGTGAGGATAGAATTCGGGAGGGTACAGCAGGGCCGGCGCAGTGTTTTCAAAAGTGTGGGGGCCCACTTTCGGGTTTCATGAGCTAAAAAGCAAAAAAAAAAAAAAAGGTCCTCAGCTCATCTCTCCCCGTCCAACTTCAACTGACAAGCAAAAAAAAAAAAAAAAAAAAAAAAAAAAAGGTCCTCAGCTCATTCTCTCACCTCCCATTTCCTGTTGTTATAAAAATTTAGACAAAATACATAACCTTACCGCCGCCATACTTAGATCTCGATCTATTTCTTTTTTAGTGCCACTTACGTACTTCCGGGTTGAAAAAAGTGTGGGGGCCCAAAGTGATGACACCTTATGTATTCCTTTGTATGGTGCACAAAAAGTGTGGGGGCCCGAGCCCCCACGGCCCCCACGCTGCGCCGGCCCTGAAGGGCACTAAGGAGTGTAACACCGTAAAAAATACTGAAATGTTATTGTTAATCCATTGAAAAAATATTATAAATAAGGTGATAAAATAACACATCAATTACAAGGAAAGATGGTTATTGTGATAGCGTCAACGATAGTAGCGATAATTGTTGTCGCGACTGTCGTTGATAATCAATTAATACGTCTTTAAAAAAATAATCAAAACAAAATAAAAACATACCAGATATCACCCGTTATTCGATATTGAGGGACCTGCTCAGCAACTATTAATCATGAATCCACCACACTTGACTCATCAACATTTAGGCCTACATTAACACGTTTTATATTCATGACATATTTTAATATGGTATCAAATAAGCTAGGCCATCTCTTTTATTTGACTTCCACTTCACTTTTGCCTCTATTATAATGATAGGGGAAAAATCTGATTATGAGCACTCTTTTATCCAGCGAAATGCCCGAATATTCCTTTGATTATACTCTGACTGGTTTGGTTTGGTTTGGTTTATATCTGCATTTTCTTTCTCCAAATCAATAACAAATGAAAACAAAGTGATACAGAGTATGCCAAAAAAGAGGAGGGTACAACATACAGATTAATATATAAGAAATGTCAATTTCATAACAACATCAGTCTGTAATAACATATGAATCAAAACAACATATTAAGGCATACTGTATTTATGAACAAAGGAGAAACAAATACAGGGGACCGTCATTTAATATAAGCAGATCTTGACGTGGATAAGGCCCTATCTTATATCTGTATGTCATGATGACTTCAAATAATTTGTGCTATCTAGATGACATATTTGGAGTAATTCATTGTTGTCCTTGTTGGTTTTTGGAGAGAATTGACAAAGATTTACATCTCAGAGAAGGCCAGCCAAATGTCCTATAGAGTGTAGTCCTTGCGCAGGCGCAATTTGATTTGACTTTTAAAAACCACAAAAGCATCACTCTGGACTTTGAGCGTCCAATCCAGGCAGTCACTTGGCCTATTATCAACAAATTGACAAACTAGCTGCAACGTGATATGCTGTGTGTGAATCGTTGTGTAACCCACAGAGTCTCACTGAAATTTCAGACAAGACATGCATGATTCCCACCCAGGCCATTCATGTAATGCACGAAGGAATAGTTTAGCCGTATTTTATCTCGTCTCTGGAAGGACTCCATGTCAGTTTCACGTCTGCACTCACATTGTTGGATTCATCATGTTTACTGTTTAACAGGTGAATAACGAAACTCCCGTTTCCTAAAACTTTGTAGTCTGTGTCCTTGGGCAAATTCATCGACAACTTTTTTTTTCTTAGCTTATTCTTTCTTCTCTTTTTTTTTTCGAGAGAGACAGCGAGAGAGAAACTTCAGAAATGTCTGACTATCTTATGAAAAAGGAACTTTCGTACTTCGCGACCTATGGAACCGTCATACTACTGAAGATGGCTTTATTGTCCCCCGTGACAGGGCTGACGAGAGTGAAGAGGAAGGTAACGTAGCATGCTGTCTAGATCGTCACTATCAGCATTAATCTTCTTCTGCTGCTGCTTCTCTTTCTTTCTCCTCTCCTCCTCCTTTCCGTTTCCTTCATCCTTCAGCTGTCCTTTTCTTTCCTTCTTCAACAGTCTGAGCCTGCACTTTGTGTTAGTATATTGCTAAACTATAGGGACTGACATTAAGAAGGAGTGATATTATTAGGGAATACATGTATTGCCTTTGGTTCAACTGGTATCACTGATCGAGTCTCGAACCACTAGGGACCGATGTTTATAGAAGGACTTACAAAGTGTATCTTAGATATGGCACACGTTTTGTTTCAGCTGTTTGCAATTGTTGTGTGCACGGTGTGTGTACAGCCTGTATCTGTTATACAGAAGCTCATGGTCATGATGGTGTGATGTGATGGATGTATGTAAAGGTATTTTGAGGGAAAAAATGACTGAAATTATAAGGCAATTCACAATCTATAACCAAGGAGGTAAGGGAGCTCGCCTAGTACCTCCTTGCTATAATCCCAAATGCTTGATGGACCTAACGGCACACAAGCCTCATTTTAAAGATACCAGCCCCATGTATAACTGATCATGTACGAAAAGTGGACAGAATCAACGCTGTTTATGATGCTGTTAATGAGTAAACAGAATGATACAATATGAAGCGAAAAACGAAGTATGATATGATGTGAGAAAATCAAACTTGATCAAACGACCTGAAATAATTTAATGGTAAGAAATGAAAAGAAATCATATTAAATGAGGAGAAGTGAAAAGAGTAAAATCAGGAAGCCCAGCTTATGAACCTTTCATCCAGCCTCAGTTGCGACAGCAACTTGTTGTAAAAAAGAGTAATTCAGTCACGTCATATTCACATAATTTTCTGGTCTCTGCATGTATTACATTCCAGGCTTTTGCTAATGAAGAGGATATGGCAGTTCGGAAAGACTACAAAGAGAAGAAACTCACATTCAACGATCCGGTTATTGAGAGAATGAGGAGGTAAGCTAAAATAAAAAAACTCCTCAGTTCTGTCAAGGATATGTTCTTCCTTACAGATTTTACAGTGTCCATGGTCTTTTCCTTTAACTACTTGCCCATAAACTTCTTGCATTCTGAGGAACACGAAGATTATAAAAACGCGACTGATCTTATGACTCCATCTGAGAATGACCTGTTTTCTTTTTTTTTACTACTTTTTGAATGAGTATATAAGCGAAAAAGACGTAAATGCCTGTTTTGCTCTACTGCAGTCAATCTCTATCATCTAGAGAGGAAAGAAAATGCCAAAAATTCAGCAACTAGTGACAGATTTAGAATAAGGGACGTTCCACTAATTCCTTATTATTTTACAGAAAGTAAAATGGTCACTGTAAGTTTAAATCTTGTGTAACGATTATGTCATGCATTATAAATTTATCGGTGAGGCCTGTTCGTCCCTGTTGGATCAAGACTGGGACACGATGGCGTTTGTTGTCGGAAATGTGTGACATGTTGTTGCGCCACCATATTTTCTTACCTTTCGTAATAATACAATTTTGATATTTTTCTCTTTCTCAGTGAATAGGAAGCCTGATATAAAGTCATAGATGAATCAACCCTCTACGCCATTCCCCAACCATCGAGGGCGCTCTGTTTCTTAGCAGGATTCGGTGTTAATGTATCCATGGGCGTGCAGTTACTGATGAACAACATTAACCTTTAAGATTTCCACACACACACACACACACACACACACACACACACACACACACACACACACACAAAGAAAATGCAGAATGCAATGCAAGCAATCATGTCATGTTTAAGGAAATTGACAGAGATCTTTGAGAATGAGAATTTTAACTCACTTAATTTAGTAATTGTGACTATGTTAAATCATCATTGCATTGAGTGCAGCTCGATCGAAAGAAAGAAAAATTGACATGAAAGCGATCTCAATCATTTCTTCGAAATGTATTCAATGTCATTGTACAACTGTTTTAACCTGTCAAAGGTCGATGACATTTATCCATTCATAAAGATATTATGACACGAGCACCATAGTAGAATCAGAAAGTGAAATTAAATACTGTGTTTCTTCATGATTAATCACTTGTCAGTAGCAGTCTTGGTGGCAAGATTCGTTGATGAAGAAACCATCAAAATTAATATAAGGGAGTTCACGGTTGTGATTTGCGCATGTGCAGAACAAAGGTCAAATGAGAATGTCTGTGTATTTGCCACTGACTTTAAAACGTAAAGAAGTCTCGAGCAACTATGAGAATCTGAATTATGTCAGTACAATGAATGTGTTTCAGACTAAATTAGAACGTACAGGTGTAAGTCATTCATCAACACTGTTCAGCAAAATCTCTCCATGCACTTTCTCAACATTGATTTAATACAAGATGACATGCTTCAAAAAGGAATTCTTGATCACAACACATGTCATGTCCATGTTATTTCAAAGTCTGTGGTGTAGGGGTCAAATGAGACATGCCCTAACCATGAACTCCCTTATTGATGATAACCTCGTGATCTTTTCTTGAACCCAATGTTTTATGCATTTTTTTTTGTAAAGAATGGTTGTTTCAATGTTTGTTGTTTGTTTGTTTGTTCGTTTTATTTCTTTTTGCTCCATATTCCATGTTTTAACAAATAAACCATAAATATAAAAAAAATCCTGAATGAGTAATCAAAAATTGTTGAATAAAAAAAATTTATAATAAAGACATGTGAACTATGATGAATCTACGGTGGAAGCATTGCTTGCAGGACGTAGATTATTTTCTCAGAACTGATTTATTAGGTGAATTCTCACTTGAAATTTACAGCTGAAAAGAATGACAAATCATGAAAATGGAAAATACAAACAGTAAAGGGTATGAGAAAAAGAGAGGGAGAGAGAGAGAGAGAGAGAGAACAAAATAATGTCCGCTAGAGGAAACAGGGATTACTGAAATCAGAGTTTGCTGAGAGTCGCGTGATCACCAGGTTGAGACGCGAATCAGATACTTGCATGCAGGGAATGCAAAGTATGCACATAGAAAACCCAGCAATATAGAAGAAAGATATGAATTATGAAAAATGATTTTGAGTGTATGCTTAAGTGCAGAATCTCCACTGTCACAATACCACTGTAGGCTATCTCTGCGTTGGAAGAAATCAAAATGGCGATTCTGCATCATATTCAATTTGGCTTTAAAAGAAAAAAAAGTACATCTCAGACATAGATACAAAATGATTGTGAACGTTTAACAAATATCGGACCTGACACCACCCCAAGAAACACACACACGCACACACACACACCCGAGCACACAAACAGTGCATACACAGAAGTACACACACACACACACACACACACACATGCATACACACACGCACACACACACACACACACACATCTTAAATTGTCCCATTCTGATATTTTTTTTTTTGCTCACGTGCCTAGTCTTGTGATGTGTTTAAAAACCACTCATACTATGAACATTGAGACGAATTATGAGATCTCGAAACATTCATTTTAACTGACAATCGCTGCTAGATTCATGCTTTATGATGTTTTCACCTCCTCAGTTGCAGTGCTATAACCCTGCACTTCACCTATGTACACAGGATAGACCCTGGGCTGAGCAAATAATATTCTCAATTCGAGCCTTTCCTCTTGAGGAGGGTTCACAGACAGGATAGTGTATAGTTGTAAATTATCCACCACAATAATAAATGTCAATATAATTCAAGCTACAAGAATAGGGTCCTATCTGTGTGGACTTTGTCTTCAATGATAGGTAGCAGTCGCGTGCTCTATCGAAGAAGCACCATTTATGTATAAATAAAAAGATGAGTAGTTTGGATTTGGCCACCCACCTTACATTTCCACCGTTGCCGTCTTAGCTTATCCATACAGGAGTGTGGTTGTAATCATACACAGATTGTCGATTGACAATTGCTAAAGTTTCATTTTACTTCCACTGACGACCTAATAGGAGAGGAAAAATGTCCGACGGTCTTGGGAGTGAAGGATTTTCCTATTTTGTGACTTACGTCACGATCGTACTACTGAAGATGGTCTTCATGTCGCCTGTCACTGGATTCTTCAGAGTTACACGAAAGGTACGACGTGGGCTTATTTCGTATAGGATATCTATAGTCTAGTCAGCGTACACACCCACACTCGCATGAATTATGTACTTATACCTCCGCTGCAATATACAGTTTTAAAAAAATGCCCCAAATGGAAGAAGAAAGATAATATAAAATGTTTTTACTATGATTTCAAAATTATTCCATGTTCATTGTCTTACATTATGCTTTGAACGTGATTGGACATTTCATACTTCTTTGTCTATTGTATTCCATCCTCACTTAAACTATAATTCTTGAGTATTTTGATGAGGTCATAATCATTTATGCTAAAACCCTTCTCCCCCTGTCTCATTTATTGATGATTTATTGGCCACATAAACAATAATTATGTTATCATCTTCATTTTGACTTTCTAGTGGGCCTAATCTCTGCAATACCTTTGGAAACTGGTTAACTTCAAGTGTTTACCTAAAACCTTTCCGTAAGCCTATAAAGCCTTACTTAAAACCTTACCGTAAATCTTACCAAACGGAAGCACTACTGAAATCACTGTGTAAAACACTCTACTGCACCTGCACCTGCACGCGTGAAACGCTTTTCATCTGAGCAATAATTTTCTTCGTCTGTCTCATGCAGGTCTATGCCAACCAAGAAGATACGGTGGGACAAGGTGTCAAAGACAACAAGACCATTATGAACGATCCTGTAGTGGAGAGAGTTCGGAGGTAGACAATAATCAGTATAGTGACCCTGCATGGATGGCGCCTTCCATATTAAAACAAAAAAAAATTCCTTTGACAGTGCTGTTGGCTGTTGATAGTCTTTGTTTTTCAATGTGTGCATTGTATTTCTTACTGCTTTCTGAGAGAAAAACAAAAGATATACAAGACAATAATTTAAAGAATAATTCTTTTATGACTTCTGTGATAGAAAGTCAAACAGAAGGGATTGATGACGCTTTTTCTTTTCTTTTCGATAAGTATACACAAGATGCATGTTTTTTTCCATTTTTTTCTCTTCCTTGTCTTTCAAGGCTGTCGTGTCTTCAAGCTATAATTATGCTTATTTGACGACAGTTTTCTGCATTTACACTCCCAATACACTAAATGTGCCATTATTCAGTCAGATCATTTGATTTTCTTTATCCCGAGTGGTTCCCAATCGACGTGTTCTCTTACTCTTTTCTTTAATCTGTACACGTATATTTCAGTTTTATATTAGGATGCACACATTGTGGTTCCTTTGTCTTGTAAACAAAAAGAAATGACTGTATTTCATTTTTGTAATATGTAGGAGCCTATTCGATGCAGAAAATTCCTAATAAATTCATTTGAATTCGACTATGAGTATCGTGACGAATGAAACAATAAAAAAGTGCATGAATTTACAACAAGTAGTACATGTATATAATTACAGCATTTCTATATTCAGTATAAGCAGCCGATTTATTGTGGTCCATCTGGTCCAGTACAAAATCGCTATTTTGAAATGGTGTCCAAAAGAAATCAAGCGATATTATGATACAGTAGTAAAGGTATCCATACTGTAAACCTCATCTAAACACACACACACACACACACACACACACACACACAAACACACACACACACAAACGCACACACACACACAAACAAACTAAACTTTCTCACTCGTGAACTCAGTGCTTCTTGAATCGCAAACTGCATCAGGTAGGGCCTTCTGGGATACAACAGCTTTTGGAGGCAATCTGTTGCTATCAAGAAATCTTCGCAACATACAAGACTGTCACATGTTTTATCAGGATGACTGTACACTTTCTTTTGTGGAATGCCTTTATCATACAGGTGTCATCTGAACGACCTTGAGAACATCGTGCCTTTCTTCGGGCTGGGACTCCTCTACGCACTCTTTTCAGGCGCCTCCATCAGCACCCTGTTGTGGCACTACAGGATCTTCACCGTTTCTCGTCTGCTACACACCGTCGTCTACCTCAACGCCATTCCCCAACCGTCGAGGGCGCTGTGCTTCGCTGCAGGATTAGCAGTCAATATTTCAATGGGTGTTCAGATATTGATGAACAATTTTAATCTATAATGTGTTACCACTTTAGAGTGAAACAGCAGATAAATCATGTTTGCATCATTTGACGACTGCAGTGACGGTTACATGTGATTATCGATGTTATTATAAACTGTCATTCCTTGGTATTATTTCTAGTCGTTGATTTTAGTGTCTTTACACGTAACTATTATAGTCTAGTGGGATTTGGGGAAAATATGACTGTTAGAGGCATTTTTTAGTAAAAGTTGGGAACCGGTCTATTTTGTATAATTCAAGTACGCTGAATCCAAAAATTCCGGTTCCCAAGCGGAATTTTGAGTCTAAGAGCATCTAATTTGCATAAACAAAATGGCTGCCAATTCATTGCTTTTAAAGGTGTTTCGACGATCTAATTTTCATAAAATCTCCTTAGACATGCAGAAATAGTAATAATTTCAGAAATTAAGGTGCAAAGACAATAGCTAGGTCATCAGTTGTTCATAACTTTCATATATATATATGCAAATTAAGATGTGAAATATGCAAATTAGCAGTTGCCGCTGATACAGCAATGCATTAAGGCATATACAGTGTACACTGTATGCACATGTAGTACCTACGTGTTCACTTCTGTTTTTAATCATTTTAACAAGTTATCGGGCAATCAAAAAGTACTTGGTGTAGGAAGAGTGGAATAAAAAATTAATCAATACAAAATGATTGAATTACACTTATGCAAATATCTATGCAAATTGGTATACAAGAGGATACATAACTGGCAGGATTCTGGATTCTGCGATGCATTGCCGCAATATATGATGATAGATATCATTGTATCAAGACCTGTTCACGATTCCTAGTGTAATAAAGAGATACAAGAACCAATTTTTAGTATTAAAATGAAACATGCATCTCATTTGCATAATGAATTATACAAATATTTTTCAATTTTCTCAACATCGCTATTTTCCCCTAAAACAAAGTTTTGCTATCAAAATGTACATTGGCGTACTGAAAAATATATATGCTATCGGTCAAATGAAGTGTACATAGTGTCATCTGAGTCCGAGAAAAGTACTGGCATCAACCAATTCAGAAAAAAAAGAATAACAATATTTGCAATAACGTATGCAAATTGGTAATACTACGACAGGCTTCGAGATTCTACAACACATTGCCGCGATATATGAATCTGAATCATTACAGTTATAATATCAAGTTGATGATTCTTTTGTGATAAAGAGATACAAAAAACAGCTATTAGACATACCCTAATAATCTAATTTCCATAATGAATTATATATATATATATATATATATTTTTTTTTTTTTTTTTTGTGGTGGTTGCGCGCGCCCGGTGGCTGCCCGCCAGCAGAGCTCTTAATTCTTCGCTTATTTCTCCTGTTGTAAGTTTTTCATTGAGTGTGTATTGTATTCTATCTTTGAATGTTTGTCTTCAAGCACTTGCTGGACAAATTGTAGTGATTTCTGTACTGTTTTTGCGCATTTACAGTGGATTGATTTTTCAGTACAGCTACAGTGTATACAGTGCAGACAACCACAGCCATTTTATACCTGTTATAGCATAGGCTTCACTGCACTTGATTCTGTGTGGTTCACTCTCACTGACACAATGTTACCATTGGCATTGCATTCTTTTGTATTTGTTGCCCTTCTTTTGTGTAATAGCACTCAGCTATCACAGACCTATTGTCGTATGTGTGCTACCCAGCCTGGTATGTCCCATGGCTCTGCTGTACAACCAAAGGGCAAGTACATTGGGAGCCCCATACTGTACTACTCCAATACTGTATCAACTTATCGTGTAAAGTTGCTTATGTGTGGGGACATTAACCCGAATCCAGGCCCTTCTGAAGATGTGTCTGATTCTATAACTTTTGGCACACGCAATTCTAGGGTTCGATATTCTAGTGAGCTTCTTCACTCATACAACTGTAGCAGTAAATCCCCAAAATGGCGTGAAGAAAACAAGGAAGTATGGAGGAGTATTCTGTCCCTGGGTATCGGTCGGAGGTCGAAGACACATCGAGGGAAAAGAGGAGGTTATGACAAATTTAGTGATCATCTTAGATTCTGTACAATCAATGCCCGATCCCTTTGTAATAAGTCAACAATTTTTCAAGATTTTGTTGTTGATAACAAGTTTGATGTAGTTGCAGTGACTGAGACTTGGCTGACTCCATTAGATGATGCAGCCATCACAGATCTCACTCCACCCGGTTTTGTATTTCTGCACCAGCCCCGAGCCTCCAGGCGTGGTGGAGGTGTTGGGTTCTTGTACAGGGACAATCTCTCTGTAGTTCTCAATCCATCAGATCACCATTTAAGTTTTGAATCTATGTCAGCCGTGGTCTCTAACAGCACTACTAGTCTTGAGATTGTAGTTATGTACAGACCACCAGGATATCGTTCTTTTTCATCTTTTATTGATGAGTTCTCGGATTTGTTAGATGAAAAGTTGTATAAGTTATCTTCTCTCGTAATCACAGGAGATCTTAATATACACTTAGATAAGCTCTCATCCCAGTACACGCAGAAGTTCAACGACCTCGTCGATGGCCATGGACTCCGCCAGTTGGTGACTACACCTACACATGATCATGGCCATATTCTCGACGTCATCTTGATACGGCAATCTGACAGACTGCTATTTTCCAACACACGAGTTATTCCCGGCATCTCCGACCATTCCGCCGTAACCTGCTTGTTTCGTTTTAACAAGCCAGAGAGGAATGATGCTACGTTCTCATCTCGCAACATAAAAGGCATCGACAGGACTGATTTCGCCAACGACGTGTCTGACAGTAACATTTCGTCCTTGTCAACAGCCGACGTTGATGATGCTGTGAACCGCTACAATTCAGAACTTAGCAGGTTACTGGACATTCACGCACCAGCCAAGACTCGGAAAGTGAAGTCTCATCAGTACAGTCCCTGGTATGACTCTGGTATCTCTGAAGCAAAGAAAGAGCGGCGGCGACTTGAGAGGAGATGGCGCAACAATGGAAAGCTGCAGACAGACAGAAAGTTGTTCTGTGATCAGAGAGACCGAGTAAACTACCTTGTGTCCAGAGCCAAACGCATCTATCACACCAGACTCATCGAAAACTGCGGAGATGATCATAAGAAGCTTTTCAACGTCGCCAATCGACTTTTGAACCGCAAACAGTCATCTCCATTGCCTAAACATGTCGATGGCTGTGCCATGGCTGAAACTTTTAGTCAGTTTTTTCATTCGAAAGTTGAAAAAATCCGAGATAATTTCAATTGTAATGTTGTACTATCTGAGTCTGAACCTGTTACCTCTTCCACACTGGAAACCTTCCAACATACAACTACTGATGAAATACTTCTCCTTCTTCGTAAATTGCCTCCTAAATCCTGTCCATTGGATCCGGTTCCAACCATTCTCTTAAAGGACTGCGCACCCACGTTTGCCCCGATTATTTCTCAAATTGTTAACCTCAGTATCGAGCAAGCTACCGTACCCTTATCTTTAAAGAAAGCTCTGATCCGTCCTTTGCTGAAAAAACCTTCATTGGATAAGGAATCATTGACAAGTTATCGTCCTGTATGCAATCTTTCATTTTTGTTCAAGATTTTAGAGAGAGTTGTGTTCTCGAGACTCTCAGACTATATGCTGGAACATGGTCTATTCGATCCTTTACAGTCGGCTTATCGCCCTCACCATAGTGTGGAGACCCTTTTGATAAATGTTTCTAGTTATATTTTAAGGGAAATGGATTCCGGATCCGTCACAGCAATGGTTTTGTTGGATCTGTCTTCGGCCTTCGACACTGTAGATCACAGAATTCTTGTCAATACACTTAGAAGTTTGGGTATCCAGGGACAAGCTCTCGAATGGTTTAAATCATACCTATCACACCATTCACAGTCTGTTCTTTTGAATGGTGTCACATCGTCTTCAAAGCCATTAGGCTGTGGTGTACCTCAAGGCTCTGTTGGCGGGCCCACCCTTTTTTCTATCTATTTGATCGGTCTGCGGAAAATATTTCAAAGGCATTCTGTTCGGTATCATCTATATGCAGACGACATACAAGTTTTTGTATCTTTTCCACCACATCAAATCCAAGCATCTCATGCACTGCGCTGTCTAGAAAATTGCATCATTGATATTGATGCTTGGATGAGGTCTAACTCATTGTTTCTAAACCACAGCAAGTGTGAATTTATCCTTTTTCGTTCTAAATCTCACTTGAATAAGTTGGATATTAATTGTATTTCGATTGTAGGTAATGATATTCCTCTGTCAAAGTCATGTCGCAATCTGGGTGTTATGCTTGACTCTCACATGGCTATGTCCGATCAAATCACCAACATTTCTAAATCAGTCCGTTATCAATTGCGCAATATTGGTTTTATTCGCAAGTATTTGACTCGCTCTGCCACGGAAAAACTTGTTCATGCACTTATTTCTTCACGCCTTGATTTCGGTAATGGTTTGTTTTTCAATCTACCAAACTCGCAAATTGCCCAATTACAAAAGCTACAAAATGCCGCTGCACGTATTGTTTCTTTGTCAAGTAAACGCAGTCATATCACACCTATCCTGAAGAGTCTTCATTGGTTGCCTGTACAGGAGCGTATTCGGTTTAAGATACTTCTTTTGGTTTATCATGTTATTGAGGGAACAGCTCCTGATTACAATGTTTGTTTGTTTCGTCAATACCAACCTTCACGAACTCTTCGATCCTCAACTTCAGGTCTCTTACATATTCCGTTTTCTAGGAAATCTTGGGGGGAACGAGCTTTCGCTCACGCTGGACCAACACTGTGGAATTCACTTCCTCGTGAGCTGAAAGACTCGAGCTCTATAACATCTTTCAGGAGTAATTTAAAATCCTGTTTAGCAGTGCATTTTGAAGACCAGTGTCTTTTGAAGACAGACTTTCATGTCTTTTTTTTCTGCTTCTTCATCCTTCCTTCTATTACTGTGATGTACTTGTATTTTCAATCTGTCTGCTTTGATGTACAATTGTAAAGCGCCTTGAGCATTTAATCAAAGTGGAGAACGGCGCTATAGAAATTGTATGTATTATTATTATTATTATTATTATTATAAATAGTTGGCCATTTCTATGGATATATTCCCTAAAACAAAGTCTTGCTATCAAAATGTACCTTGACGTACTAAAATACAGCTAAGTTATTGGGCAAACAAGTTGCACATTATGATGTCGTCAGAGTCCGAAGTAAATCAAGTACTGGAATCAATCATTAAAGGAGAACTGAATGACACTGAAAGGAAATATGTTTGCAAATTGATATTCAAGAGGCCGTGGACCAGGCAGGTTTCTAGATTCTACAACGCACTGCAGCAATATATGAAAATGTTTTTTTTATTTTATTTTAACAGTTATAACATCATGACCTGTTAATGATTTCAGGTGTGATTAATGCAAAAATTAACTGCAACTACTAAACAAACACACATCTATTATCTCATTTGCATAATAGATTATGCAAATATTCACCATTTTCTATGCATATTTACCACCAAAACAAGGCCTTGCCATCAAAGTTATCGGGCAATCACATCAATATACATTAGATTTAAAATCAAGTGGCAACTTTCATAAATCTCATCTGCAAACACAATTTATGTGGGTTTTTTATCTATCTCTTTACCCACTCTGCAGGCTCAAGCAAAAAAAAAAAAAAAGAATTGTAAGAAAAATCCTGGTATCTCGGACAGTGTCGGAAGCAGAAACGAAAGATGAACTTTGTAATTCTAGTCATCAACGCTTTTATATTTTGGCTGAAAAGAAACAGAGTTTGAGTCGAAAAGTTTATTTCTCAATCGAGTTAAATTGATCTACGTTCCTGCAAGGTTTGCACCATCACATTGTTGCTAACATGCACACTCTGCTGTACATCGTAGGCCTGATTTGTGACATTTGCATCGAAATGTTCTGCATTGCTTTCGCATGCACATGAAATCATCTCAATGCAACTTTGCAGGATTGGAGCTAGATATATCAGACGTACAAGCTGTAGACCAGATCAAAACGTCCCTACTCATTGTCGAATGGGGAAGAAAGATCAGGTCTGGCACAGTGAGCAGGATTTTCTTTTTTATTCTTCTTCTTCTTCTTCTTCTTTTTGATACAGGAGTATTGTCGTTGAGCTGCTTCCGCGAGCGTTCAGTATACTTCTGTCGGTAAAATGGCAGAACATATTTTGTATCAAACGAGCTTGTGTGATGCATCTTTTGAATAGAATATAAGTTTATTCTTATAAAAACGACTGATAACAACCATGTTCTTGGAACCCTTTAGTTTTCTTCTCGTACAAGCAACATCCTTGATGATTGTGAGTCATTGATCACTTGCTACTGTCAGTATCAATTTGGCAGAAATTGCACAACTCCAATATCTACGGAAGAAGGTCTCTTTAAGGTAGCTATCGGATCGATGTTATCTCTCAAGGGAACAAAAGTAACTTCATGTTCGCAAGGTGGTGGAAAACCCTGGCCTCCATGAAAAGATCCATTTCCTATATAATTCTTGGGCAGAAATTCAAGTGACAACATGGATATTCAAACCTATACTTGATAAAGCCTATAATGAGAGGCAAAATGGCGACCATTTACGTCTGATACGAAGTGGAATCTTCTGTATGTAACATGGTTTCTAATGAGTATTCATTATTCCTAGGTTCTTACAATCCACTGGCCCTTAAAGCTAGAGGCCTGTTTGCTAATAATGTCATTTCTATGATCTGAATCACACCAGGTGAGATATATCATAAGTCAGACAGACAAGGGAGCGTGGCGTCGTCCAGTTAAGAATAAATTGAAATGCATCGTACCTGCATGGTGGTTATCACTGGCGGCATGTTATCCACGCATATTGAAAACAAAAACAAAAAGGAACAGGAAGGTGTAAGCCCCTTATTTCGCAGATTGCACTGGCCGAGGCAATTTCAGAGTTCGAACTGTCTTGGAAGTTGACTAAGTTACATTCTTATACAGATGTAGAAGGATAAAATATAGGTAGATGTTTGCCACACTTTTTTTCCGTTTCTTCTCCCTCACTGCTATTCTAACATCGTTATTTGATTTTATCATCATTACGCGCGATCAGAGTGGCAAAAGATCGCAAAATTTAAGATCGCGAAGTCTTCATGATCTTTTGTTGTCCGGTCACAATGGCAAGAGATCGGGAAGTTTAGCGGGGACAGCATTATAAAATGAAATATACCTAGCTGTAGTGGGAAGTTTAGAGGAAAGTTTGCAGTCACACGCACTTGAAAAACTTCAAGATCTTATAAATTGTGATCTTAAACTTTCCGATAATTTGCCAATTTGGCCACGCCTTTTGAGATCTTGGAGATCGCGATTTTAAACTTCTTGATCTTTTGCCAGTGTGTGATCGCGCCTATTCTATAACTTTCCAATGGATCCTTCTCCAGTTTTATATATATATATATATATATAACGGACTTACAGCATAATTTTGGGGACTTTACAACACAAATTGTTACAACATGATTCATTGGGGCATTAGTAATGTTTGTTGTGACATTAAAGGTATTTGTCGTCAATTTGCAAGGAAAAAAACACGCTTCAAGAGAAAATAGAATAAAACCACCTATCCCATTTCAATCTATAGACGAATGTTTGCTATATATATAAAATCATATGTAATCATATATTTAAATCTGTATACTGTATATGAATATATATATATATATATATATATATATATATATATATATGATTACCATGCTCTGGTTAACTGGGAACAATACAATAATGGATGTTGCATATGAACAAAATGGCATTGATCGATGACATTCCTTTATCCCATAAAAAGTTGGGTCATGATCCGCGTAGAGAGAGTTTTCATCAATTCGTTTTGCGATTATCAATGTACTAAATTTTTTTTTCATGGAATTGACAATTACATGGCAATATTGCAGCTATTTTGTATGTATTATGCAAATTAGATGTTAAAGTGCATTTGCTTGAAAAAGACATTTTTTTCTCCTAGCGCAATCAATTTTGGTTAAGAATCGGGTTCCTAACTTGACCTTTTAAGAGGCTGAATGAACTGCATACACACAAACCTCATGAAGCCTAAATATAATTTGCATACCAATTAAAATATTTGCATTTATTTTGATACCACTGAGACGGGATTCTGGTTTTTATCTAACCCTCAAAACCTTAAAGTCTACATATCTAGTGTTTTTAACTTCCCTCTCAAGAAAAAAAAATATGAAAAATCTTCCAGTGTTAATATATGATTATTTGCATATTTCAGTACTCATTTGCATAATTATGAAAGATATATACTATTTACCACCTGAGAAACGTTTATCCCTCAAGTTGGTAATACCAGTGTAAGTACATAGATTTCAAATCACTTTCCCAGCTTGTTTACAAAACAAAAACAAAAAAAATCTAGAAAATGCATGTCTGAAACGGTAAGCACTATTTGGGCACCCGTCCCGCTTCATCATGAATATTCATCATCTACATGTATCCGTAATACCTTGGAAATGCAGGATTTTTACATTTCCCGGAAGCGTTTTTACATTTCCCGACAAAACCGAACATTTTTCCATCTCCCGGCGAGACGTTTTCACATTCCCCGTTGATGCAATTTTTCGAGATTTTTATATTTCCCGGCAATACGTTTTTACATTCTATGGCACGTATCCAGCGTTCTGCCATTTACTAGTACAGTATCTTACTGCCTGATGAATATTCATGATGAAGCGGGACGGGTGCCCAAATAGTGCTTACCGCCTGAAACTCACAATTTCTGTGGCTTGGCAGCCATTTTGTTTATGCAAATTAGATGGTCAAGATCCATGAATTTTGCTTGGGAACCGGAGTTTTCCTAACCCTCAAAACCTTAAAGTCTACATAATTAGTGTTTAACTTGCCTCTCAAGAAAAAGATTTTAACGATTACTCTTCCAGTGTTAATATATATTTGTCTGCATATTTCAGTACTAATTTGCATAATTATGAATAAAATATACTATTTACCACCTGAGAAACGTTTATCCCTTAAATTGGTAATTCTGTTCTCTGTACAAACATGTCAAATCACTTTTTTCCAGCTCGTTTGCAAGAAAAATTATAGAAAATGCGTGTCTGAAAGTGATAATGTCTGTGGCTTGGCAGCCATTTTGTTTATGCAAATTAGATGGTCAAGATCGGTGAATTTCGCACAAATTTCGCCTTAAAGTCTGCATGCTTCGTATTTAATTTGCCTCTCAAAAAAAATGTCAAAAATACTCTTCCAGTGTTAATGTATATATATATATATATATATATATATATATATATATATATGTATTTATCTGCATATTTCAGTCCTAATTTGCATAATTATGAATAAAATATACTATTTACCACCCGACAAACGTTTATCCCTTCAATTGGTAATTCTATTCTCTGAACAAACATTTCAAATCACTTTTTTCCAGCTCGTTTGCAAAGAATTTCTTGAAAATGCGTGTCTGAAACTGATCATTTCTGTGGCTTGGCAGCCATTTTGTTTATGCAAATTAGATGGTCAAGATCGGTGAATTTCGCTTGGGAACCGGATTTTTCGGGTTCAGCATACTCAAATTAGGTAAAAGAGACTGGTTCCCAACTTTTACTCAAAAATGCCTCTAACACCATTTTAGAGAGCCCTTTTTCAGAAATCCCACCAGACTATTAGGGTGTGTATGATAGCGTGATGTTTGTTTTCATATCGCATATCAAATGCTTTCGCTAACAAAACAAAACAAAACAAAATAAAACAAAACAAAGCAAAACAAAACAAAACTACCACAATAAAATTGCTGTGGTAGTTTCTTTTTATCGTTTTACATTGGTTTCAAATAGAAACCAATGAGTTTGGTTACTTGTTTATCTTGTTTATTTCGTTTATTTCATTTGAGATGTTTATACGCGAATGCGGAGTTCTTCTGAAATACAGGTATTGATCATAGATTTACTGTTTCCTCTTTTTTTTCTGTTTGCCCTGTTTATCATCATTATGATAAGATTCTCTGCCAAAGGCGCAAAGTTAGGAACCGAACTTGAAATGTTGCCCTTCTCCACCATTAACAAACCATTTTTACAGTTACCATCTGAGCATGTACAGGTAAATGTTATTGTAAACCTTCTCTTCAGACTGAAGTTTAAGCTGATTTCGTAACTGGATAGGTCTTCATGAAAACTATGATATTATAAAATATCCATGTATGACCAAGGTGCATATCTTCATTGAAATATACAGGTCAATATTTTGCATTCTTTTCAATCAAATTGATAATATAATGAAAAACTTTCATACAGCACTTACATGCAGATTACTATCCTCTGTTGAGATGTTTTCATTTGTTCCTCTAAAAAGATTGTGCCATGTTTTGTACAGCCTGTGATTCCAGAGGTCATTGCAGACTAGCGCTCAAAAACGAAATTTCTTTGGTTTGGTGTTGTATCTTTTCATTATTGTGTTTTGATATTCGTTGCTAGTATACTTCATTAGATAAAGAAAAAATATCATATCCATTAAAATTTCGAACAATATTATAGTTACATTCTATGAACTTTATTTTCTGTTGCAGAAGCTAAAAACTTGTAATGATTGCTAAAATGATAACCGATTCGTCAATTGGCAACACAATAGAATGACCTCCAAGTTCCTGTTTCTCTCTCAACTTGGCAATGTTTTTTTACATTCCTTTCTGATTTTGTGCAGATTTAATGAATTTAATCAGTTTCATCTAATGTGGTGATGACGTGATTATGATATCCGTAGCAAATTTCTTTTTGAAAGGACTTTATAAACAAGGAAGGAAGCCTCATTTTTACACCGTTGAGGAAAGTTCAAGAAATATGCACCTCGAAACAGAATAAAAGTTGTTAGTGATAAATAATTACATTTTCCGTCCCTTTTATGTACAGTGATCAGTATTCTCAAAAAGTGTAATAGTTACCTGGTGAACGCTCAGTACCGTGTAGTACTGAGTATTGAGCAATATCGACATCATTATCTATTATAAGTAGATGATATAGAAATCGTAGACTCCGAGGACTACTAAAGTAGTGAATATTCACTTTCACTACATACACACACATTTATAAACAACATTGTATATACATTTATCATTATATATATATATATATATATATATACAGTTAAACTCGCCTAAGTCGACGTCGCATATGTCGAGTAATCGCACAAGTCGATGATTTTAAAAAGTCCCGATTTTTCCCCAATGACTTACGTGTATTAATTCACTCACAAGTCGAATTTTTTAAGTCGAATACTCGCCTAAGTCGATGAAATTCCATGAACACTTTCACGGAAAAAAACATTGAATTCACTGTGACTAAGTCGAATAAGATTTTATTGTGTAATAAATCACTGTCAAAATCACGAGACGCCAGTTTTTGTTTACATACAGTATATATACCAAAAGAAACTTTGCGTTGATAAACATTAACGTTTCATTAACGCAAGCGGTTTCACCTGAATCGTTAGTAACGCAAACTAACGATCGGGAAAATGAATGTTTGTAGTAACGATGAGTAACGATCCCAAGCGCAAATTAACCATGTTTAGTTGACATTAACGATATATAGGTAACGCAATAAGAACTCACGCGAGATTTTGGTTTCCGTTACCGAGACCTGGTGAAAGGACGACGTAGCCCCTGCCGAGTGTAGCAATCTATGCCTTATATTTAGCGGAGTCTTTTCGCGAATCAATCACGATTTCGCGAATGGTTAATTTGCGACCGGGGTCACCAAAAACGCACGCCGGGCCACCAAAAAAGCCGGATGTTTGCCTTCAGTTTTGGAAATGAACAGCGGTAACAATCGGCTCCATAAGATGCTAGAATAAATGTCAGATGTTTGCTCTTGGAAATGAATAGCGGTAATATTCGACTCCGTATAATACTAAAATAAATGTCGGATGTTTGCTTACACTTTTGGAAATGAATAATGGTAAGATTCAGTTCCGTATGGTGCTGAAATTAATGTCAGATATTTGATTTTGCGTTCGGAAATGAATACGGATAAAATACGGCTCCGGAAGATGCTGAAATAAATGTCGAATGTTTGCTTTGACGTTCGGATATGAATAATAATGATATTCAACTCCATACGATGATAAAATAAATGCCGCATGTTTACTTTTACGTTCGAAAGTAAATAACAATAACATTAATCTCCGGAAGATGCTAAAGTAAATGTCGAATTATCCCTTTGACGTTCGGAAATGAATAACAATAATGATCAACTTCGTACGATGATAAAATAAATGCCGGATGTTTACTTTTACGTTCGTAAGTAAATAACAATAACATTCAGCTCCGGAAGATGCTAAAATATATGTCGAATTATCCCTTTGACGTTCTGAAATGAATAACAATAACATTCAACTCCGTACGATGATGAAATAAATGCCGAATGTTGGCTTTTTTTTACATTCGAAAGTAAATATAGCATGTTAGACATATTATGTAATCGGCTGCGAAAGATGCCAAAATAAATGTCAGATGATTGCTTTTACGTTCGGAAGTGAATAGCAGTAACATTCTGCTCCATAATTAAGATGCTAAAATAAATATCAGACATTTGCTATTTAACATTTCGAAATGAATAACAATAACATTCAGCTGCGTTTGATGGTAAAGTAAATGTCGGAAGTCTGCCTTGACGTTCGAATATGAAAAACAGTATAACATTCGGCTCCTTACGATGCTGAAATAATTGTCAGATGATTCATTTCACTTTCGGAAGTGGACAGCAGTAACATTCAGCTCCTTACGATCATAAAATAAATGTCGGGTGTTTGCTTTTGAATTTGGAGATCGAATAACGATAATATTCTGCTCCGTACGATGCTAACAGATTGTTTCTTTTACATTTGGAAATGATTAACGGTATCAATCGGCTCAGATGATAAAATAAAAAGCGGATGTTTGCTTTCACGTTCGGAAATGAATAAGAATGATATTCAGCTCCGTAAGATCCTAGAATGAATGTCGGTTGCTTGTTTTTACATTTGAAAATAATTAACGGCAACATTCGGCTCTTTACGATGCTAAAACAAATGTCGGATGTTTACAAAATGTCTGCAAATGCTCCCACTTTCTCATTTCAAACGTAAATTTTGACCACCTAAATAGGCATCAACTTTTATAATAATCCATAAGCCTGTTTGCTAAATCTTAGAACTCAGAATAACGGTACAGTGAAACCCCGTTATAACGAGTTCGGTTATAACGAGGAACCGCTTATAACGAGGTGATCGCGTCGGTCCCGTTTTCCGTTGCGTGTAAACCTATGGCAGAACGAATCGGTTATAACGAGTTCGGTTATAACGAGATTCCGGTTATAACGAGGACAATTTCGGTGCATCATGATAAAGAAAAACATAAGCAATTTGATCGGATATAACGAGGTTCCATTTCTTACTAAATTGTCACTCTCAAACAGGCGACAAACGAAACATTGAAAACAGAATTCACGCTATCCGCGTCTTTTTCCCGTTTTGCAGAGAACCGTTCCGTCCATATTTTCTTCTAAACCACGCGATAAGACACAGGAATGCCTTCCGATGTTCCTTCTGAATTATTAAACATAATCATTTAATTTTCTTTTTCACAAGATAGGTGTGCGTGATATTAGGTCAGACCACAGCGCAACGAGGAAAAAAAAAGGATAACGCATTAAAAAACTTTTCATGCAGCGACACTTGTGGCCAAAAATAGACAATTGGAATGCGTGTGCAACTCATCATTATATCATTTCCATTTTTAGTTCCGACTTTCAGTTCTTTTGCTGGTTATAATAGCAAATATGAGTGTGGATGATTAAAGCCGAAGAATTAATGAAATCATCGCGATCCCGCCGGTTGACAGTAGTGTAAAAATTGTTGAATAACGCATGTTACCTACTTAATCGGTGTTCAGAAAAAGAAACATTCGTATTTATTTACTTTGAATAGATCTGGATTTGTTCATTATCATTTAACAAATGATAATTTGACTCATATGAGTGTGTATGATTTAAGCCGAAATAATCAGTGAAATCATCGCGATCCCGCCGGGTGACGGTAGCGTAAAAATAGTTTAATAACGCATGTTAGCCTAAATCGGTGTTTAGAAAAAGAAACAAACGCATTTATTAGTTTGAATAGATCCAGATTTGTTCATTATCGTTTAACAAAATGATAATTTAAATGAGTGTGTATGATTGAAGCCGAAATAATAATTAGTGAAATCATTGCGATCTCGCCGGGTGACCGTAGCGTAAAAGATAGTTGAATAACGCATATTAACCTACTTAATCGGTGTTCGGAAATAGAAACAAACGCATTTAACAGTTCAAGAGCGGAATCGATGTACAAAACGCGAAGAGATTTTCGGAAGAAAATAAAGAACGCATTTTAATCCCTTCGGGCGCAACGATCATACATTGTATAAAATTACAGCCGAAATGATTCATGAAATTATCTAATTCCCGCTGGGCACCAACAGCGTAAAAATACCTCGAAGTTAACAGTAAACAACGCATGCATGTTACTCTGAAATCATCGCGATGTCGCCATGTGACAGTAGCGTAAAAAAGTTGAATGACGCATGTTAACCTAAATCAGAAAAAGAAACCAATGCATCTTCTTAGTTTGAATAGATCTGGGTATGTTCATTATAACAATTTTAACACTGCATTTCACAATGAAGATTTTTCTTTCTTTCAGAATGGTCTACCAGGTACATTTTTGCGTAAAAAGGATCTCGGCCTTCCACATTCAATCCTGTCGCATATTCTTCTAGAACGGATGTACGAAACGCGAAGAGAGTTTCGTAAGAAAATAAAGAACGCATTTTTAATCCCTTCGGGCGCAACGATCATACATTGTACAACTTTGTTACAGCCGAAATGATTCATGAAATCATCGCATTCACGCTGGGCACCAACAGCGTAAAAATACCTCGCAAGCTATGGTAAACAAGGCCTGTATGTTACTCTATTTGCGCTGGTGTTTAGAAAAACTTCACAAACAAGAATTATTACAATAAAGATTTAACTCATTTCAGCCCTTACTTTTACGTCTATTTCACAAATAATTTCCCTTCATTCTCTGAATCATAATGATCCATAATTGTGTAATAATAACGCAAAGAATGTTCTTAAGTTTCATTAATGGGTATATGATGTCGTGCTTATGTTTTTCTTTGTTTTTGATGCGTACGGATATAACGAGGTACCAGTTATAACGAGGTAATATCGCCGGTCCCACGGACCTCGTTATAACGGGGTTTCACTGTATAAGATGATTAAATTTTCTATTTATTTATTTTAGACATGGATACCGTCCTGTATCACTTCAGTAATACTTCATATTCATTTTTCTATGTTTAGTAGGACCTATTTAGTTTTGCTTGTTTTTTTTTTTCGGGCCACCAAAAAATAAAAATCAATCATTTTGGTGGCCCGATCGGGCCGCCAAAATAAAATTTGGTGTGGAGCCCTGGCCTGCATCAATGTGGATAAAGTGTCTTGCTGAAGGGCAAATATCGGGCACACCGCTCCAGCTCTCGGCTCCAGAGTACACAACATACATGTACATTATACATATGTACGCGTGGTGTAACTGTAACTTTTTTTTTCGACTTACGCACAAGTCGAAACTCGCCTAAGTCGATGTTTTGCTCAGTCCCTAGAAGATTGACTTATGCGAGTTTAACTGTATAGATGTATATATATATATATATATATATATATATATATATATATATATATATATATATGTATATACGTATACACATCGTAAACATAAGTATAAACATCTGTATATATTCTTCCAATCAGTATGATAATATGCTTGGTTAGCTGTCAAAGTGTCTGTTAGTACAAGAGTGTGAATTTTGGTCCAAGAATAAGCTTCTCGAAATACCGCGGCAGTCTTTTCAACGAACTGTGAAAATCTCATTTTTGTCAATCCTGGTTCCCTGAATTATATGAGTTTTCAATGCGTATATTGGATCTGGCGTTCAAACAGAAGAAAACTAATCATTTTTTTTTCTATCTGACGGCAAAATGAGAGGCCTCATCATGAATTCAAACTCTTATTATGCTTAAAACAATGCATCTTACGTTGGCCATTAGGTTATGCGATACGTGAGGTGAACTGGTATGTCAACTTCTTTTGATAAATTTGGGCTGTAATAGGATCGGTCATCTTTTAATTTATTATTTGGTGCCAGTGAATCTGTCATTTCCTTTCTTTCATTCTCTCTCTCCCTCTGTCTCATCGCTATGTCTGTCTGTCTGTCTGCCTGCTTGTCTGTCTGTCTGTCTATCTGTCTGTCTGTCTGTCTGTCTCGGTCTATGTATCTCGAACTCTTTCTGTCATGTTACTCTTTCTCCAACAGGGTGCTTGTATTGTAGTGTCAGAGCTGGCAAGAAATAAAGGTATCCAGACACCGGGTTAATAATAGTATGTATGCGCTTTGAGCACTCTATAGAGTAGATTTCGCGCAATATAAATTCATATCATTATTGTTATTATTATTATTATCATTATTATTGAAACATTTCTTTCTCAAAATTAAAGGGATGGTATAGTATTGGTTGAGGTGAGGATTCAGGTTTTAACCTTTTTTTTTTAACGAGATACTTCACTTTATGAAATGTGAAAGAGCATACAATTCTAAGAGGAATTCAAAGTTTATTTGACCAAAAAAAAAAAAAAAAAAAGAATCACGACTAAAATCAAAGCGATCCCAAGGTGGGTCCAACCACTTATAAGGATCGCTTTGTTTTTGATATCTCAGCCATTTCAAACCGATTTTCATAAAATAAACTTTGAATTCCCCCTGAAAATATATCCTCTCTCATTTTTCATGAAAATTTCTCGATATCTCAAAAAAGAGAAAAATACCGTTAAATAGTGTTGAAAACCTGAAGACCCATCTCAACCAAAACTATACCATCCCTTTAAAACCAGCATTTTTTTTTTTTTTTTTGGGGGGGATGTTCCACATCCTTAGTTTTATATTATCATACCGCACGTGTTTTTGGTATAACACAATCAACAGAAACCATTGATAACGTTACCCTCACCATTCACTTCATTTGTAAAGGAGATTGATCGTATGATAGTAAATTTCATATAAAATGTCACAACACAACCTGACACAGGCATTTGTGTTACAGCACAGAGAATGACCTTTATACAGCGATATTGTTATAACCGTGACAACGACCTCATTCAAGGTTGCACACGAGGTACTTTATAGTAGTTCAATACATTGCTCTTATTATACTACAATTAGGCTTTCCAATTAATCTGTGCGTGCAATGTGCATGATGGTGTGATGTGAGGTGTGTTCACTGTGATTCTTTCTAATAGAACTGACGATGACACAGCATTATTGAAAATCCTTTCTCAATAAAGTGCAAAATAAACTCACAGCTACAGACGTAGGCCTGCAGTGCATGTGCTCACATTGTCTCGCTTTTACGCTGGACACCCATGTGTCAATAATCTGTGTTCATTTTAGCAGCATAGAGCACAATTTTATCCTTCCGTTGTTGAAACACTGATTTGTCAGATAATCACAATGTCACAGCAGTTTAAGGTCAGTACTATAAAGGCCTATGGTCCCTAACTATATCTAGGTACTTGCATATATTCAAACTCCAGGCGAAATCTCATATTTGTTTGAACTTTGCTCCCACTATGAAATGTCGAGCACGAAACGAAAATTCCGATGGACCTATTGTAGGGTGGTTGGGTGTGCACAGCAATATTTGAATTCATTATTCAGTTTGTGAAGGACTATTTGCACCGAGGGGATCGCATGCGTGCACATATAGGGAGCTTTTTAAAACTCTTCCTGCACGCGAGTACAACCATCTCGTACACAACTGACACTGTTACACGTTATAGAGATCTGCATGATACCCATTCTCACACCTTGGACAAGGAACGTTGAACAGTGAGGAAAACGGATTAAATCCAGCATAATGTCGGACGTCCTTGCAAGTAAAGAGATGTCGTATTTCGTGACGTATTCAAGTATCGTCCTGCTGAAGATGGTTGATATGTCACCAATTACGTCATTCTTTCGACTCAGGAGAGGGGTAAGGTGAAATGAAGAATAAGTTTCTAGCTGCATGGTAATACATAATATATATATATCAACAATATGACTTGTCCTTACTTGAATTGACACCTCACGACAATGACGTTTTTGGTAAAGTGCATACTGATCCGTGTAATATGACTATAAAATGACTATTACAAAATTCGTACACTTGGAGTCCGTCCTACAAATACGGTACATTTTACTGCAGACAGTAAATGATTATGTTTTCTCACGCAAGATTCTAGACTGCACTGTTATACGCCTTAGTAGCATTCGGTCTCTGTGAAACAAAGAAAAAAAAGTGACAACACACCTGGGCAATTCATTTTCGTTGTAGTACTGTGCATTAAATCATTCACTATGAAATTATACCTAGACATGATTCGATGCGAGTTTAAAATTTCACGAATGCCGTTACATGTGTCATGTCTTGAGACCGATTGTGAATACATCGGAAACTTGAAGTCTTGTAAAAGTTCAACCAGTGAGAAAACGCATTTAGTAAGTACATTTGTATGGGGAAAGGTAAACAAAATTTGCCCACACCTATAATAGTCTGGTGATGAGTTTCTATCAGAGTTACGTTTATTGAGAATAGGGTGTCACATGTGTTATATCAACCCGACAACTAGATACCAACTTCATGAAATAGAATGTGTATGTTAGTGGTATCAATAAAAAAATGATGCATAAAACTAAAAATAATTCTTATCTTTTGTGTGCGCCTTTGCCTCTATGATAAGCCTAGGCGTGATTATACGTCTCCTCGGGATGTATTTCAGATTGTGTATGATGTCTCTCGATCCTGCAGGTGTTCAGCAATCCTGAAGACTTGCCACTGGCGACCGTGAAAGACAACAAAGTCGTCACCAACGACTCGGTGGTCGAACGTGTAAGAAGGTGAGATGCGATATATTCATCTCTGATATAATAACACACACTTGCTTCAATAGTTTGCTGTCTTACATTAATAAGTGTATGACCGTAAAAGGCTTATTAGCGATTTGGTGAAATTCGTTTGGGTGCCTTGTTCAAGATGGAGAGGTGTCGACGCAATGATGTTGGAGAAGGAAGCTTTTAATATTGAACCTGCCTACGTGATTATTTATACATATATATATATATATATCTATATATATATATATATATATATATATATATATATATGAAGAGCTAGCTACCAGAAGGCGCTAAATCCATTTAAAAAGGATGGATATAGCGCCTTTTGGAAGCAAGCTCTTCATAATTATATATATATATATTTTTTTTTTTGGGGGGGGGTGACGAGATGGAGAAAAAAACACAGGTTATTTCTCCAAGTTCACGAAGGCGTTTAGTTCACTTAACAGGAAGAAAAAGTACTGGCAGGTATATAAGAAAAAGAAGAAGAAAGAAAAAGAGGAGGAAAAGGAGGAGGAGGAGAAGAAGATGAAGAAGATGATGATGAAGAGGAAGAAGTATAGGCAGCATAGCAACAGCAGCTTACGCAGGAGCATCAGCAGCATCAGTAGTAGTAGCAGGAACAGCTGCTGTAGCAGATGCGGTATATAGTCGTGGTAATTATGATAAAAAATAATGATAACAAGAGATAAAGCGATTATAACCTTTTGTCCCGAGCAAACCATCTTGACGAGTTTGAGCTGCATTAATGGACCGTTCGTTGCCATTTCTTGAGAATAAAATTGATTCTTCATTACGGATTATGACAGCCACGTACGTGATCACTCAATGGAAAAATTCAATAAACCTTCTCATTTGTCACTATCAGGGTTTTTTTTTTTCATTATTACTATCAAGAGACGCAGAGTTGTATCAGTCCTATATAAATATATTCATGGTACCGAATGGACCTTTTGGAAATAACATACTCTAAGACTGCTGGAATAGGTTTCTGTTCTTATGTTTCTTCTTCTTTGTTTTATTTATTTATTTCTTTTTCAACGCACGCTCCGATAACATTCAAAGGTCTCATTTGAACTTCCTCCGCCCTTCTTAACAGGTGTCATCTGAACGACCTTGAGAACATCGTGCCCTTCTTCGGGCTGGGACTCCTCTACGCGCTCTTTTCAGGCGCCTCCACCAGCACCCTGTTGTGGCACTACAGAATCTTCACCGTGTCTCGTCTGCTACACACCGTCGTCTATCTCTATGCAGTTCCCCAGCCAGCGAGGTTTCTTTGTTTTTTGGCGGGATTCGGTGTTAATGTTTCCATGGGCGTTCAGATTTTGATGAACAACTTTAATCTTTAAGATGATAAGCAATCTCTTTGGAATGATATGCAGGGTAGCTGTTGCTTTTCTTTTTGTGGGGATGCTATGTGGAGGGAAAATCATGCAAATTGTTCATAGCTTACCAAACCGTGTATTTTGTCGTCGACATCATTCAGTAGAAAATGACACAACATTATATAGATGATGACTGGCGGGGGAGGGACATACCGAATGTTCCAATAGCATTTCAAACCCTGAGGGTGGAACGTTTGGTACATGTTCCCGACAACAAAAGTCATCATCTTTTATATTATATGAGTTAGTCAAATACGTCAAATACGTCAACATCAACCACCAGCATACTCGATCCCTCTCTCGCGAGCCAAATTCACTGCGCGCGTGGTCACAGGCCTTCTGTCATTTGTTACGTGAAAATGTTTTCCCATGGTAGAACATTACAAAAATGTTCGCCCATGGGCGAACATAACGAATGTGCCCCCATCACGTGACTGTGTTTAGCCAATCACTAACCGGTATTTGACGAACCCATGTAATATAATCTGATGACTAAGACTTTATAGATTAACTAAAGAAAGTTTTATCAATATATTTCATACACTTAAGTATATGGTTGCTGAAAATACATGTACTAGAAAATGACAAAACTCACTTTTCTTTTCATGTTTTACAAACTTGTATAAAGAGGAATATATCACAATTATATCGACAATTAACAAAGGTAAACTCTCTTTTTTTATTATGATTGATTCCTGACCACTTTTTCCAGTAACATAATTATTATGTGACGTTACGTTTTCGGTGTCAGAATTCCATTATTTTTGCTTGTTCTTTTCAGCTTATACGTACGTTCTGCGTTCTGCAGTAAGCTCAGCTTTTGCTGGGATTTTTTTTTTCGTTTACATGAACACGTAAACATTTCATGTGATCAACCATCATAACAACTGAGAAAAAAGTTTCTTACTTTAAGGCAAAGGAAGATTCATTTAATACACCAGAAAAGCAAGAAGAATTTTATCTGGAACGCAAGCATTATTACGTAGACGCCATGCAGACTATGTGTGAGGGGAGAGGGGAAGGGCTGTCCCCTCCCTATGTAAAGCAAGTTTGTCATACTAAGTATTCTCCGTCTGCAAATGAATTTCGTTGCATTTAACAGGTTTTAAAGGTACAATAATTCTGTGACCCACAGCTGTATAGTACATGATTATGAATTCAAAAACATGTCATAAGATTCCCAAGAGGGCCCTGAAGCTGTTAAGGTCGCTTGCACATCTCTCCCACTAGTCATGCTACCTTCCTCAAAATAAAGGTCAATCGTGTACCGTGAATGCAATGCGTCTTGTTTGCTTAATATTTTCGAACTGGGTATATTACTCATTTTAGTGTATTTGTTTGTTTGTTTATTTGTTTGTTTGTTTGTTTGTTTGTTTGTTTGTGTGTGGGAGAGGGGTGGGGGTGGGGGCAAGGATAGAACTCATGATTTGGTCAGGGTCTCCCCTCCCCCTTCGATGGGAACAATGACGTGGTAGAATACTCGGAAATTCATAGGTTTGTGCGGGGTTTTTTCCCCTAATGGCAGAGACAATGGTGGAAAGAGAGGAGGCTGAGGCTCCCGTACTTACACTCAGATCTGTAAAAGGAAAGTAGTCGCACATAAAATACAATGCAAATGTTACCAAGAACTTCATCATCAATTTCTTTGAGCAGTTCCTCTGAGGTCGGTTTACATTCGATGTGATCTTTCCAGTTGCCGATTTTAAATTGAATTTGTCTGCCAGTAGGCCCACATGACATTATTTACAGGGTAACATGGAAATCGATTCATGCGAACTCGATATGACATCATGCAATTATATTATTATCATACATTCTGAATTCTTCCTCTGAACTTAAATTGCATTTCCAATGTCATTTAAAGGAGGGAGGGTTCAGGAAGCTTTCTATCTTGAGTGACTATTAGTATCTTCAGATGGAAGTCGTAATCTAAGTTTGCTGTTTAATATATATACTCGATGTCGAAGGATAATTATATGATTTGAGCAGATCGACGGAAGTGAACTTTGCACGATGAAAAGCAACACAGTATAGACTGATCCTCGCGTAGGCAAAATATGGACTTTGTTCTACAAACAGCACAAAAGGACATTCGAGCGAACAAAGCGAGGCAAATCCAAACTTAACTCCAGTACTCTTGTCTCTGAAATCAAACAATGACTTTCTTTTTTTTTTAATGTGTAGTCTATTCAAGTGTACAGGGGTCAAAGGTAGTCTGTACTTTTTATTTCTCTAGCAACATCGTCGGGTGAGGGTAAACCGGCCTAGACTTATTCGAAAGGTTTCCTTGATGTTCTTCGCAGGTGTCACTGTATAGTGTGCATAACGCGAACACGTACCTGGTAACTTGTGCTGCCATATTGCTGCTTCCATATGAATATCTACAGGTCATAGGACTAGCTCAGTGAAGAGGTATTATAACCCTATATTGCTCAGCCTCGCGTAACTCTATACTTCTCAAAGTGGATTTCTTTTGAGGCTCACAAGAGGCACGTTATCCTCGCAAAATGTCTGAGTTCATGGAGACTAAAGAGCTGGCATACTTCGTCACGTATGCTGCCATTGTTCTGCTGAAGATGGTTGTGATGTCGCCCATCACTGGATACAACCGAATGACTCGAAACGTATTGTTCTTTCGTTTTTATTATCTATAAGGACTCTGGTGCCTACATACATACATAAGTATGTGTGTGTGCGTGCGTGAGTGTGTGTGCGCATGTGCCGTGTGTGTGAAAGAGTTGTTTGTTAAAGTTCAAAGAGTAATGTGGGTGAAAAGACTTTTTTTGTGGGGAAAAGAGTATGACCTGGAAAAAGTATTTTCAATATGTTTTAGGTCAGTTGGTGGTGTTTTAATTTTTCAGTGTAATTTTGAAACAAATAAACTTTTTTTGAAAGTTCCGAAATTTTATAAAGACATTTTACAAGCGTGGCAAGGTTTGGGAAGTTTGAGAAATTCAGAAGAGGGGCTTATGAATCAAATAGTATTTGATAATATATTTTTTTTTTTATTTAAAGGTGAAATTATACATAATGAAAATCTTTTGAGAAAAAAATATTTATAGATTATGTCATTATTTCGATGGAAAAGGTATACGGCCGATTACTTATTTTCAAAAAGCAGGGTTATGGAAATTGAATATGTTTGGAGGATTTGTGATGTAATTTTGAAAAGTAGACGGTTTAGTTTTTCGTGGGTCAGTACTAAACCTTTTCAGGTTTATGATATTTGATTAAAATTATATGGAAAAGAAATCAGGATTGGTGACATACCTTCGAGAAAGATTTACAAGTATTTTTAAACTGATTTACAGCAGTTATATACATTGGAAGTACGAGATCGACAGAGTAATTTCGCCTTCTCACCAAAAGTAACCCAAGATATTTTTCTCCGACCCAGAGTCACAACTCTTATCCCAAAGCTTAGGGAATTTCATTTCAAACTTCTTCATGGTGTATTTTATACAAAAGTTAATCTGTTGAGATTTGGGTTTGTTTCGGATGATCTCTGTTCTTTCTGCAAAAAGAGCACTGAGACGTATTCACATTTATTTTGGAAGTGTATTAAAGTGCAGGAATTGTGTCAAATTATTATTCAGAAATTGAATAAAGAAGAACTGGGAAATATGAATTGGGAAGTTGTGTATACAGGTATATCTGGAAACTCATTTAAAGTCAAAGGGTGGAATACACTTATATTGATGATTAAATGTATTTTATATCTAGCGAGATCAGAAGGGGAGGTACCAAAGTTTAATGATGTTATGAAGTATTTTAAGATGTGTAAAGAAGAAGAAATAAGATAGCGATTAAAAGAGGAACAGTTGGAATGCATTTGTTAAAGTGGGAATATTATGATGTATACCGAGGATGATATGTGATTTTCTTTTTCTGTCTTGATTTTGCCGTATTTGCGAGTTATTGTCACATCGTTGTCATTTTTTCCTCTCTATTGCTTATACCATTTCCACGTCATAATTAGGATGTATTTTCTTGTGTAAAAAAAAAAAAAATGGCAATTTACACGTCAGAGTTATTCAAGTGTGAATAAAACCTGAAACCTGAGGGCTGAAGACATAGGGGTATGTGGGGTGGGGGTGCATGTTGGCGTTTGTGTTGGTGTGTGTGTGTGCATGTGTATGTGTTTTCTCGCAAATGGCCTCAATTTCTTTCTTCTTTTTTTTCCATTAGAGAAGTAATGGAATATGCCCCGTTTGCTTTCAGCAAATTATCTATTATGTCCCCGTTTGCGGGCTTTTTGCTAGAATATGTGTTTAAAAAAACAAAAAGCGGATTTCGTTTCTGGGTTAAAAGAGTTACAATGTAAGTTTGACATTAGTTTGCACAATGTTTGGGTTGCTGCATTTCGTCTTTATATAGTGTAAGATTGACGTTATTTTGTACAATGTGTGGGTATAATGCAGTTTGTCTTTGTATAATGTTTTGTTGTTTTTTTTTGTTTCTGTGAACGTTTCTGTTTCTGTGATATGAAATTGAACGAAGTTCGAATAAAGAATTAAAAAAAAAAGTGAATCCATGAAAAAAAAAATGTGGTGAGTGGGGGTCGCTAACTATAATATACCTGCCAAGTACTCACTAACTCAGTGAATGATACTACATAGGGAGATGCAAAAAAAAAAGAATGAAGTTCCTTGATAGTAAGGTCTACGTTGTAAAACGGAGTCCTGTACAGTCTAAAGGCATTGAAACGACATGAGAGCGATTGTGTACACGACTGATCTTTGGAGGAACACACCGACGCACAGATCCGTATGGAAATATGAGTATGATACAATACCCCTCGTCTTCTTAACAGGTCTTTGCCAATGCCGAGGATGCAGCAGCACACATGAAAGTCCCGGATAAAAAGGTCACTCTAAATGACCCCGTTGTCGAGAGAGTTCGGAGGTAGGTACTAATCGTGTTTCCGTGACTTCGGCACGAGTTTAAGGTGAATTCCCCCCTTGATTGAGTCAGAGAGTCTCAATTAACGGGCCGCCCCGACACTGTAGCCAGGCATGCTAACCTGTAAACATTGAACTGCACATTACTTGAATATGAGACCATTCTGAAGCAAATAACTTTCACACAACAATAGATATATAATGTACTCTCAAATAAATCCCACATGGTTTGGTTATGTTCCCCCTGACATCTCATTTGATCTCCCTAATGTGACAGATGAATTTGTTGTTAATGAAATCATCCGTATTCCAGTTAAAAAAAGCCGCTGGTCCTGAAGATGTTTCTATAAAATTATTGAAATATGCTTGCAATTCCCCGAATGTAATTCAAAGCTTAACGCATATACTTAATTTATCATTGGACCGAGGTGAATTTTTGGAAGATTAGAAAACCGCACGAGTTCAACCCATACGCAAAGCCGGAAGTAAATCAAGTGTTGAAAATTATCGACCTGTCTCATTACTATCAATATTGTCTAAGATATTAGAAAAAAAATGGTTAATGTATCATTCCAAGATTATTTAATCGAAAACAAGGTATTATCAGATAGACAGTTCGGTTTCCGACCTAATCATTCGTGCGAAACCGCCTCTCTTTGTATGGTTGATCAATGGTCTCAGAATGTAGATCACGGATACGCAAATGGTGTTGCATTTATTGACATGAGAAAAGCCTTTGATGCAGTGAACCACGAAATATTGTTCCTGAAATTGAAGTGTGTAGGTTGCACAAATAGATGTGTACAATGGTTTACCTCTTGTTTGAAAGGTAGCAGTCAATTTGTATCTTTAAAAGGGAAAATCATCCATTAGAGCAATACAACATGGAGTTCCACAGGGTTCAGTGTTACCGCCATTACTTTTCTCCATATTCATTAATGATTTACCCATGAGTATCCACAATGGAGAAATGTTTCTTTTCGCAGACGACGCGACTTTATCTGTGCAAGGTAGAAGCATGGATGAAGTTCAGTCAAAACTGAATCATCCTCCTGAGGAGGTTTACACATGGACCAAAAAAACAACAACAAATTGCTTCTGAATATTAATAAAACTAAAGTAGTGGTAATTGGGTCTAGACAAAAAGTCCAAACCTTAAATGTCAGCAGATTATGTACAGATAAGATCAACTCCAATCAAATGTGTTTCTCAGTATAAATGTCTTGGAATCATGATAGACGATAATTTACAGTTCACTAAGCATGTTGATAGAGTCGCCCTGCAAGTAAAGCAAAAATTAGGTATTCTTAGAAGGCTCAAGGGAGCGTTCAACACTCATTATCTCAGCCTATTATACTGGGGTTATATCCTCCCATATGCCTTGTATTGTTGCAATGTATGGACCAACAGGTCACAACAAAATTATGAAGCCATTAACAGGTTGGCACTACACAAACGAGCCGCTTACATTATAGCTGGCTGCTAATGGGAAACCCCATCCGAGCAAGTGCTCAATCAACTAGCCAACGTTACAAGCATTGTATTCAAAAGCAATGGCATGCATGACATTTAAATGTGTGCACCATCTTGCACCCTCTTTACTAGTAAATTAGTCTGTTATGCATGATACAGTAGCCCAACGCGTTACACGCAACTCGCACCAGTGCAAACTTGAGATCCCGAGATGTAATACCGAATTTTACAAGAGATCATTGAGTGTGCACAGCGGTATCTCACTGGAATAATTTGCCAATGGAGACATGTTCCCCCAACTTAGGTTTGTTCAAAAGCAGATTATGATATGTGTCAGTCTGTAGAGACACGACGTTCCCCCAACTTAGTTTTGTTCAAAAGAAGATTATGATATGTGTGTTTTAATATCGAGATTTTTTTTTTATTAAATGACTAATACTTTGTTTTGTTTTGTTTTTTATTGTTCCATATTCCACATTTCAACAAATACATAAAACATAAACATCACAATACAAAAGCCTGGATGAATTGTCACGTACAGCTTATAAGACAATAAAACATGTGAAATATGAGGAATCTACATAGAAGCATTGCTTGTAGGGTGTAGATTCCAAGATGCGGATGTGAGATTATTTCTTACTTGGGTATGTAATTAAAGGAATGACAATTTCTGAATTGGAGAAATATAAACGCCAAAAAGTAAAAAGAAAAAGAAAAAAGAAAACAAAGAAAACAATGTCCGCGGCACAGACTTCTTGAGTGTTGCGTGATCACCCGAGCGAGGTGCAAGTCAGATGCAGTGCACAATAGCAGAGATACCAAATGTGTACAAAGGAAGTTCAGGAGATAATACTTTCACAGTTTTATCGGTTGTTTAAAGTGTGCAGTAAATGCCATTGTTCATAGTTTTTCCCAATTCATTTTTGTTCATTTAGAAACGTTGTAGTATTTACATGTCTTTGAAATTGTTCTATAAGCGTTATGTGTCTGATTTTTTATTGTAATGAACGTATATATACATTTTTTTTCTTTTTTCATTGTTTGTTAGTAACTGTAATTCTGGAATGTTTTATGTGTTGTGTTTTAAAGGGCCCCGATGAAAACCAGCCAGTGCTGACTTGGGCCACCCTTTTCAAAGATGTGGAATAAATGAATAAAATAAAACAAGGATTGGAACAATCATCCCCCAGCATTCTCACTGATTCCCATTGATCAGTTACTAGCCATTCCCTTTAAAGAAGTATATCATTCAACATCTGCGTTAGATAGTCCATATTGTCCGTATAAGATTTCGAGTTCATGAAATACGTTGGTATTCATGATTCTGTCTGAATCGGTTCACCACATATCAAAGGGATACAGGTTACAAGAGATGACCTCGTGACTAGAGTTACAACTTAGACTCCTAAAAACCCATAGAAGCATATTTTCATCTCAGACGCGAACATGTTAAATCCATATAGATGGTATAAAAAGTGTCAAACATCAATATATACAGTATGTCCCCCCAAAAATACAACGGGGCCCTCCGCAATGATATCTTCAAAAAATAGTGAATCAATCTAAAGACAAATTCAGGGTATGAAACTATAACTCATTGCCCACATCATACAGAAAACCCCTTTCGATTTGCTTAGTGGTCAAGGAGAAATGAGGCATTTTCTAGAGGATGTCGGGAATCTCTTCTGTCCAAGTTCTGTCTACTCTATCGTATACACACATGAGCATTGAATTGCTAAAATTGGAAGAATGGGACTCATGACATGCTTTACAACAATCCACATTTCTCTGTGACCGCTTAGCCAAATTGAATGGGGTTTTCTGCAAAATAGAGCTAAGATGTTACATTTTAAAACCCTGAAGTAGCACATTGACAGGTTGATCATTGGGTGCTATCAATTCGAAAATCTGATTGTAATTTTTGGGGCGACTTACTGCGGTATTTCCTCCCAAAATTACAATCAGATTTTCGCATTATAACGCCCAATAAGATTAAATTTCTTAAATGCTATACTTCAGGGTCTTAAAATATAACATTTTAGCTCTATTTTGCAGAAATCCCCATTCGATTCAGTCAAGCGGTCACAGAGAAATGTTGATTGTTGTAAAGCATGTCATGAATCGGATTCTTCCGAGTTTAGCATTTCGATGATCTTGTGTGTGAATAATAGACAGAACTTGGACAGAAGAGATTCCCGACATCCTCTACAAAATTCCTTATTTCTCTTTGACCACTGAAGCAAATCGAGTGGGGTTTTCTGTAAGATGTGGGCAATGAGTTATAGTTTCATACCCTGAATTTGTATTTAGATTGATTCACTATCTTTAAAGATATCATTGCGGAGGGCCCCGTTGTAATTTTTTTGGGGGACATCCCCAGTGTAGCTGTGTGGTTACGGCAGTACGGCCTGTATCAAAACTACAATGCTCAATGAGTGTGATAAAAATCGTGGGCCTTACTTGGAGCAGCACTGACTCTTCACCAAATCAATGTATTCTCGTATAGACGATCTGTTTCTTTTTCCGATTCCTCCGTTATCTGCACAGGTGTCATCTTAACGACCTTGAGAACATCGTGCCCTTCTTCGGGCTGGGACTCCTCTACGCACTCTTTTCAGGCGCCTCCACCAGCACCCTGTTGTGGCACTACAGGATCTTCACCGTGTCTCGTCTGCTACACACCATCGTTTACCTCAACGCCATTCGTCAGCCCGCTCGTGCGCTCTGTTTCTTTACCGGCTTTGCAGTTAATGTCTCCATGGGCGTACAGATACTGATGAACAACTTTTACCTCTAAAGGCGCCTGATCCTAGGGTGCAGATATACTGATCAACTGCTGATGAACAACGCTTTAAATCTCTAAAGGCGCCTGATCCTATTGAATCTTATGAATCATAATCAATATTACATAATCACTAGTTTAATAAAAATGTAGACAGGCGGCTTTAGAAACCACCTATAGGACTCCTGAAAAAAAAACGTGTTTTGATAAGGCTGAAGATCCACTCTAAATCCTCTGATGCTTTGGTGAAAAGCATCAACAATCGCTGGGTATGTTTATTGTTAAAATATGATCGCCTGCTTAAATGCTGGAATTGTTACATGTTTACACCCAACGAAGGGATCTCAAAGAAAAACATGACTCTAAAAAGGTGTTCCCTGTGAAATATAATATATCAATAAAATAATGAAAGATTAAAGAAACACCATGAAATTAATGAAATCTACCCAGCAAAAATAATAGTGATGTATATGATACACATTTTATGATACATGAGCAAAATATGTTCATTGTTAAGTGTTATATCACTAACTTGCTGATATCAATATCATAATATTCTTGCACTAATGTTTGATACTGCAATGTTATTATCAGTGTGATTATTATTGTTAAATTAGTTCAAACTTAAGACTTAATGCTGCAACGGAGTATGAAAAAGAAAGATGTATATGCAGGAGAAGAAGGTAATAAAACGAGAGATTAATGGTAGCTTTTCGATAATTTTCGAATTACAGTTTGTTGTCCCCGCCGAACGAGTTCGAGCAGGGGACTATGAAACGGGCTCCGTACGTGTGTGTGTCTGTGTGTCTGTCTGTGCGTCCGTGTGTGATCAAAATCTTCAATTTGCTACTTCTCTGTCATTTATGAGCCAATTTTGATTCTGTTTGCTTTATATGATAGCACTACATGGGAGCTTTGAAACTTCTCCACAGAATTTCAGTTGTGACCTTTGACCTTGACCTTTGACCTATCTTGTACATTTTGCTACAAAATGCTACTCCTTCGCCATTTCTTACCCGATTTCGATTCCGTTTGCTTTATGTGATAGCACTAGGTGAGGGCTTCAAAACTTCTACACAGAATTTTGACCTTTGACTTCTTTGACCATTGACCTTAATTTTTGACCTATATTGTATATTTTGCTACAAAATGCTACTTCTTCGCCATTTCTAACCCGATTTCGATTCCGTTTGCTTTATGTGATGGCACTAGGTGAGGGCTTCAAAACTTCTACACAGAATTTTGACCTTTGACTTCTTTAACCTTTGACCTTGATTTTTGACCTATATTGTACATTTTGCTACAAAATGCTACTCCTTCGCCATTTCTAACCTGATTTCGATTCTGTTTGCTTTATGTGATGGCTCTAGGTGAGGGCTTCAAAACTTCTACACAGAATTTTGACCTTTTGACTTCTTTGACCTTTGACCTTGATTTCTGACCTATATTGTACATTTTGCTACAAAATGCTACTCCTTCGCCATTTCTAACCCGATTTTGATTCCGTTTGCTTTATGTGATGGCACTAGGTGAGGGCTTCAAAACTTCTACACAGAATTTTGACCTTTGACTTCTTTGACCTTTGACCTTGATTTTTGACCTATATTGTACATTGGCTACAAAATGCTACTCCTTCGCCATTTCTAACCCGATTTCGATTCCATTTGCTTTATGTGATGGCTCTAGGTGAGGGCTTCAAAACTTCTACACAGAATTTTGACCTTTTGACTTCTTTGACCTTTGACCTTGATTTCTGACCTATATTGTACATTTTGCTACAAAATGCTACTCCTTCGCCATTTCTAACCCGATTTTGATTCCGTTTGCTTTATGTGATGGCACTAGGTGAGGGCTTCAAAACTTCTTCACAGAATTTTGACCTTTGACTTCTTTGACCTTTGACCTTGTTTTTTGACCTATATCGTACATTTCTACAAAATTACTACAAAATGCTACTTCCGGCGGGGACATATATTACGCACCGCGTAATTTCTACTTTTCCTTGTTTCCCTTTCTATTTGTTTGCTAGTTTTGTTTGTTTGTTTGTTTGTTCGTTCGTTCGTTCGTTCGCTTGTTTGTTTTGTTTAATTAGTTGTGTTTTGTTTTGTTATTTTTGCTACTGAGGAAGTAATAGATGCTTGCCAGCCAGCACCCTCTGACTGAATAGGTAATGGTGTCTATCTTTGCTCGATTTCTGGACAGTGTAACCCATGTTTTAAACTGGTGTGGTCATCGAGCAAAGACAAATGTTTGAATTCGGCTCTGATCGTATAAACATCGGGTCGCCTACGTGAGATCATCTTGAGCAGTTGTATGACCAGCGGTTGAGGAGTTTCTCAGGCTCCAGCAGCAACTTCGTGAGTGGTGGCAAAATTCTTCGTGTATTCTTTGTGTTTCCTTCGTGTGTCCTTCGGGTAAACTTCGTAACGAATATTGATATCTTCGTGTAGCCTGGCCATATCGCGTGACTTTCTGTCTTGCTCTCGTTGTTGATTGACTTTTGACCATGTTTGGGTCAAGTTCACATGGACTTGAAGAGTCCATATTCAAATTACCATGTTGGGTCAATTTCAAGACAGCGTTAGTATGAGGCCCCTGCATCAATTTCAAGCTTAATCGCTTATACGATCGCGATCTCTGGCATTCAATTATCTTTATCATACTGGAAAATACTGCTTGTATTATTCTATTGCATTTTCTGTTTATGTACTGCACAGCACAATTATACTTACAGTATATGTGCAGCTATTTGTGCAGTGCTATATTATGATTTTGAAATCACTGCACTTGCTAAACCTTTGGGTTGTTTTTTTATTTTTTAAATGTGTATTCAATTTGGATTTGATTGATTGCAGAAATTAATCAAATCAACAAATCAAACACATCAAACAAATTGTTATTGCACTGCGGTCCCCTCCCCCTTGCGTACGGCCATTGTATAACATGGTCAAAATTGCTCTCGAAATATCAAGTTCCGCCATTCACGCGGAGTCGCGATCAGCTTTAAATCTCAACCTAGCGGGAGTTTGTTTATGAAATTTTCTCTGTTTTTTTGATGGGGGGAGGTAGGTTTAATCTATCAAAATTATTTGTACGGAGTTTCTTTTTTGTTGTTGTTTTTTCTTTCAAAAATGGAAAAAAAAAAGAATTATCCGTCGCATTTTTAGATTAGGACAAAGTGATGTTGTATAACGAAGTTTTTTATTATTATTATTCAAGTGGGGGGGGGGGGGGGCTGGTTCGAGCCCCCTGAACTATTTGCACTTTGATTGTCTCGCTAAATACCCACGCAACCTTGAACTCATAGTACTTCATTTCATTCATTTTTCATTTACTTCACTCCCCATTCCCATTCATCGGAAGGAAGAATGGAAGTGATCATCGAGAACGTGTGGAGTTTATGATAAGCGGTCCTTTAATATACGGCATTACCGTGTCTATGACAGTTATACTATATGTCTCATGCACCGTGGCATACAAATATAATGCACCCATCTAGAGCAACTGCCAAGATAGTCTACCATACACTTTGTTTGCCTTTACTTGTTTGAATTGTACAAACTGACGAGGACTTTGTTTCTTTGTCAAACAAAATGTGTAGGAACCGAAAGACAAAATTGAGCTTCTACTGGATTATTGCACTCTTGTAGATTATTGTGGTCGTCTTTTATTTTGTTGTCCTTTGTTTGCTTGATTTGTTGTTTGTTTACGATGTACGTGCATGTGTGTGTGTGTGTTTGTGTATGTGTTTACAAATTTGTTTGTCTGAAAAGTGGGGGGGGGGGGGGGAGGGAAGGGGCGTGGTCAACTGCATGGCCCAGGTTTGTCCATCGTTTTTGCTGCGTCCGGAAGCTCCTAAAGTTAGTGGCAAGTAAAGTGTGTATTGTATAGCACATCCCGTTTCGGGTTCTCGCTCCCAGCTTTGCTTAAGTAATTGATCTTTACCCGTTTTTGTTTGTATGGCTGACCCAGGATCACGCTGCACATAATAGGCCTTATATAGTACCTGTAGAGTGTGAGCCTATACCATCTGAGCACGTCGCGAATTTCATACAGCAGCCAACATACCAGGTAGAATCCGTACAGGTGCTTCAGATCCAGTTTCAACGTTAACACGTCGTCAATATACGGGGTCGGACAAAAATCGAACATGTCTGATATCCTTGCAAGTAAGGAGCTGTCTTATTTTGTGACCTATGGCAGCATCGTACTCCTGAAAATGGTCATAATGTCTCCCATCACTGGATTCTTGCGGGTGACCAGAAAGGTAAGTCTCCCTCCTATTATAGTCCGCCAGTGGTAAAGCTGAGTATCCACCTATTCAAATCAACAGTGCACCCTTTTACACAATTCCAAAAGTATAAGAATTGTCCGGAGACGTTTGATGCCTGATGTTATAAAGTGCCCTCAAATAGAGTCAACTCGAAATCTGAAAATAACTGACGTTTGCTTCATTTAATTGTTTCTCCAGAGGCAAACGGATTATAATTAAAAGCTATTAACATAATTAATATGTGTAAAGTTCGAACATACTTCTAGACGAGATTTTTGGCAGACTGCCATCGATCAGATTTTGACTGCGTGCGTGATATACCTACCTTTACTTTTTTCCCCAAATTGAAAACTTATTATTTAACATTTTGAATCACGGTTTACTGTATCCTCATCCTTTGCATTTTCATGCAGACTCGCTATTTTCGTGACCACTTCCTGCCAATTCTTTCAGGTCTCTATCTGCATTGAATTTGTCAGTGTATTCCATTGATAGCAATTGGAATCAATTCTGCAAAAGAATTATGCCAAAGTATGCGCTGAAACTCTGTTTGTAAAGATATTGGAATTTATGGGAAGTAGATGAGTAGATACATTGTACCCATAAATTTAAACAATATACGCACATTGACAATCACGCCCATATAGTGTTCAGGCTCTAGCAATGCGAAGGCACACATTGGTGTGTACCCGCATTATTTCGCGTTACGCCAGCAACACCCGTCTTTTGAGGCATATTTATACATACGCCTGACTTACAGAGAAGGGTACTTATATACGTAAGATGGCCGTTTAGAACTCATGCAGCTATAAGGCATCCTCTCTATACATGGGTTGCTACATGTCCCTGCAGATCCCGCTGCTCCCTTACCCATATGGATTCGACGTTTACGAGTAAAAAAGAACAATTCATTTCATTTAGAATTTGCTCATTACGTACATTTTTCATTTTTGCTCTTTATCATATCCATGACCTTACTTGACCCCTACCTATCTGCAGGTCTTCGCAAACCCTGAGGACACCGTGGGACAAAATGTGAAGGTCATAAGGAATGACCCCGACGTTGAGAGGGCTAGGAGGTAGGTTAAAGGTCATACAGTCTTCATACGGGAGCGGTATACTATTACCCTCATGTGGCAAATCTGATCGGTACATTAACTTCATACACGGCGGACAAGTATGCTTGTATCCTTCAAGGTGACTAACTACACGATTATCCGTGGTCATAAAATAGAGCGTTAATAGTTAACCTGAAGATGCAGTCACCCAACTTCGTCAGATTAAATCAGGTCTTATGCTTTCTTTAATACTGTAGGACTATAGTGCAGGGAGCCTACATTAACGATAAAAGCAAATGTGCAAGAATTACACTTATATTCAAGATGTATATATTTCCCAATGGGATCAAGCAAAATACAGGAGTTCATTTACGTGGTACATCCACTGGGAAACAATACTAATCTAATAAGGATCGAGGGCATAATTGATCGTTACGGGGAAGTTACACAACACACTGATTCAATAATTGGAAGATGACATTTAAAGCTCGCTATTATCTTTAAAGAGCCATACACTGTTGTCATCCCCAAGAGATCTCGAGCTCTGATTCTGGCCTTTCGTTAAAGGCATTTTTTTTACCATTTGCAGATGAAACAAAAACCCAGCTTTAGTGTTTCAAAGTAGTTCTTAAATGTAAAAATGTTAATCAGCTACAGCCAATGTTAAGCATGTTAAGCATTTGATATACAAAATGTGAACAATACTTATAATAAAATTGTTTCTAGAATAAACCGTCTACAAATCAGTTATGGTTTACTGAGATAATTAGCAATATCTCCTCAGATTGTATGTTTTATTGCAAAATTTTCGTACGGGTAGGATGCCTTCGTAATATACAGCTGACTTATACACAATATGCATCAAACTAAATGCAATAACTCGTACATTCTAAAATCACTGCTCAGAATGGGTAAACAATACCTTTAATATTGTTTGACTCTGTCTAGTTTGCTTGCAAGGGGTACATCCCATTTCTAAGAGGTTATTAGTAATGATAATGATGATGATGATGATGCTAATAATAATAATTATAATAATGATAATAATAATAATAATAATGATGATAAAAACAATGATAATAATAATAATAATAATAATAATAATAATAATAATATAACAAGTGCCTTTAGATCAAATCACAAATAGTACAGCCGACCAACTTAAGGTTTCTGAAATCTGTCAGCCTCAACTACTGCTGATGTCTTCATTCACTGTGTACAGGTGTCATCTGAACGACCTTGAGAACATCGTACCCTTCTTCGGGCTGGGACTCCTCTACGCGCTCTTTTCAGGCGCCTCCATCAGCACCCTGTTGTGGCACTACAGGATCTTCACCGTATCTCGTCTGCTACACACCATCGTCTACCTAAACGCCATTCCTCAACCGTCGAGGGCGCTCTGCTTCGCTACAGGATTAGCTGTCAATATTTCAATGGGTGTCCAAATTCTCATGAACAATTTTAGTCTCTGAAGTGAAGGAATATTTTACAAATACATGTGATTTAGTATTCTTTGTGATATTGGCCTTTGATATGTCAATTTTTATTTCATTTGATTTTATTCTATTTCTGTATTCTCTTTTCATACAAGAAAATAACAAGAAGTCAATTAAACAAAGATAATAATGAGTAAATCATTTTAACCTTGAATAGTATGGAAAAAAGTTAGTGCTTGACTTTAATGTATATCACTATTTTTCTTTATTTTGCAACATCATTACGAGCAGGTGTCTTTTCCGCATTAAATGAAAATAATATTTGACGTACCTGGTGTTCAAAAGACAAATGAAACTATGTGATATGTGATAAGATGCAGGAGATCATTATCATGATCAAATGCTCGACGAGGCTAATGGCCTCGAGTATACACTTTACAATCAAAGACAATCCAGCCGCCACTCATCGAGCAGATTCCGAGTGGGGAGACGAACGCCGAATGGTGCAGCACGGTGCAAACGTGTAGAGAGTTTATGCAGATTAAAAAGAGGAAATGCAGAGAGAATGCTATTGCTTTTCTCACGAAAAGAACGGTATCTCATAAAAATAATGATTTAAAAAAATGAATCTATGTGTTATGACGCATTATATGAATAACAAATATACCGACTTTTGCAATAAACGTTTCTATCAAAACGGATTGAATCTATGACTTTCTTTTTTTAAACCAAGGTCAGGTTTATCATATCTGAGACAGGGAATATTACGCCTGTGAAACGTATCTGAGAGGAAATCTGTTTTGGAGGATGCACTTATCCTTTACAGCGTTGGGAGATGACGTAACGGGTGAATACAATTCATCAAAGCCGGGCCGAGGACCTTGTAGTTCAGTATTGCATCATTGTTTGCATTGTTTTGCACACGTTTCCAAGTGTTATTTTTTTCTGTTTCTAGTCTCAATTCTTCGTATATTAGTCATCCAGTGATCTATTATGAAGGCCAAATTTACTTCATCTCTACACGCTTATAGAGTATGCATGACGCTGTTGCTTGTCCAGAATAAAGGACGATATAGGGACGCAATCATTTCCCTGGAGGGGCTGCGGCCATTAATTTTAGATGAAAAGTGCTAAATACAGACATCATATACTTGATTATCATAGCTCATGTAACGAAATACGCACGATGAGACTCGGATTAAATTCTGTCACAGTTAAACATCACAAGTCATACATAGTTTAATCGGAGAATACTGTATTTGTCTGAGTCTGATTCTGAGGGTCATAAAGTGCCAACAGAATTCCTTTACGAATAAGATTTAGTTAATTTGATGGGTTTTTTTTTGCAAAACAATTTAAAGAATTGAAACAGCTACCCAGTGTTTAATCATACACTGTACTAAATTGAAAGGACAAGTTCCAGTTACAAATAAGCTTTGTACATAAATTGTATTCGTTTACACGCGCAACTAACTCTTAGCTCAAATCGTCAAAGAAAGAGTTCAGCAAATCTACAACAGTATCGATATCGAGAGTTGATGAATTACATTTTAAGCAATGAGAGAGTCATATTAAGATAGGAACTCCAATAGTCCTCAGGCTGCTATCAATGATATTTGCAGGTTGCAAAATCAAATACTGTATACTCCTTTACTGCCGCAATTAAAGAAAAAATGCCTTTCAGCTAATGGCCAGTTATCAATGCGGACTTTCTTTCTCAAAGCGCCATAAAAAGTGTATATAGCATTAACGGTGAGCTATGCATGTACTGTTATCTACATAGAAAATATGAAAATCTGCAAGGTCCATGGAAACTGTTTCTAAATTCAATGATATGGACGTTTAAAACTAAATGTATACTATAGTAACAACTAAGGTTTGGAACATTGATTTAATACATCGGATGTTATTGACAACAGCTCAGAACGGTATTGAGAAATGTCCTCTTCTCATAGTGGTGGCAAGAGGGCGCTATAAGCATTGCTAAGATTTTTTTAATTTATTTATCAAAGCTATTTTTTACATTGGGCGCAGTGATTTAAAAATGTTTAGAGTTTTCACATTCTGATGCATTGTTTGTGATTATGTGTACGTCAGTGTTACCACAAAAAAAAAAAAAATGTTCCAGATTTTATTTTCTGCTCGAAGCCCGCCCATAGAAGTCCTTAATGAAGATTTCCTTCTTACTCATACATTTTTTTTTTTTTTTTGGGGGGGGGGGGGGGGGGCATATCTTCGCCGAAATATATTATATGTCATATACCTCTGAATCTAAGTCAATTGTATTCAGCCTCTAAATGAGGTACAATTTATAGCGACATTCACCTTCATCAACCACAGCTTCAGACAACGACTGAAGGCTACTTCTTGCCAAGCTGATACATGTGTAGGCCCTACTGCTTTCTTTGTATGCATTCTCATCTTAAATGAAATAAAAAATAGCAACAAAAGACCCTGCGATTACTACAAGTAACGCGAGCATCTAGTATGTCTGAGATAGAGACGCAATAATGAGCCCCAGGTAGCATGCACGAAATGAAATATGTGGTTGTGTGAGTAGCTTAAAGTATGTATGCCCAGACAAGACATCTTATTAATAGTTATACTGTAGTGCGATTATGATAACTTTTAGTCCTTGATTACGAATACGAGAGTGCTTTCGAACTGAACGAAATGTCTCGAAGGACTGACCTCTAATACCTCTTCTCCCCCTCTCTCGCATCTCTCCCTCAGATAGGTGAACAAACAATGGATCAAACAAACAAACAAACCCGCAAGCATGCATAATTCTATACTTGCATAAATGTATTGCCATTATCCATTTGCAATAGAAATAATACTAATAACAATAATAGTGGCTACTTGTATAGCGCACAGGTCCACTTTTCAGAAAATGAAAAGATATTTTATATTTACATGCATATACATATTCAAACATTTCAACAAAGAAGAAAATGGTAAACAAAAACAAATATATACCAAATAAAGAATACAACATATACCAATCAAAAATACAATATTGATGAATACAATACTGATGAATGTCATAAGGATGTGCAATTTCTATCCACGAAACGCTCCAGGAAAGGAGGAAAAAGAGTATACGCACGCCATGTTCTCAAACGCGGAAGGAAGCCACGACTGGTTATTGCGCGGGGTGAGTGAAATGTATTTTGAAACTTTGAAAGAGAAGAAGAGTCATTCACGTGGTGTCAAATTATAGCTCTTAGGTTCTTCTGCAACGTGTCTGCTAACAAAGTCAGTACGAACCGTTTCCTGTGTTTTGTTAGGCAAAGGAAAGAACAACAATCGATGGCATGATATTATGATTATACATGTGTATTACGGAAATCTCGAATGAGCTTTCTGTGATATCAGATCATGACATGATGTACAGATTCAAAGCTAAGTTCCCCTGACTTAATCATTAGATGCGGTGAAGGCGCAATGACACACAGCTGGTGAAAAATCAGGCAAATTAGGCAAATTAAAAAAAAAGACGTAAAATCACAATTTGAATCAAAGTATTGCATTAATTTCCTTCAGCTGCTGTCCCAGTGCATTAAAGAGAACAAAACATTTCTCACCATCGTTGGGAGCATAGACGACTCAGTTGGACAAAATGTGAAAAGAAAAACATCTTTGTACATTACTCGCAGAGTCATAATCATTTTACTCAAGAATTTGAAAATAAAAGAAAAATCTTAGACAGCATAGAATTGACGTGGGGACATTTAGAAATATTGAGTGTCTAAAGTTTCCACCAAGTGTGACATTCCTCCACATCACATATGCAATGTAGATTCCATACAGCATTGATGGCATATCCATTGTATTCTCCACGGCTTCGTAAGATATATTATATGAACAATGAGTCTCCGACGCCGTCTGTAGATCCAACAAGAAGGTTTTTTTATTCACTGAATTTTGTGAATAAAAACTTTTTTGTTGGATCTACGATCTACAGATGGCGTATTTGAGACTCATTCTTCTTATAGCATTCGAAGTCCAACACGTGGAAAATATGATATATGTATATATATATATATATATATATATATATATATATATATATATTGTATATATACACTCAGCAAAAAAAGTAAGTTCCCCCCTAACATTTTTGGATGTATCTCAAAAAGTATTTTACGGATTTTCATAATTCAAACGGTAATGGATAGGGAATTTCATTACTCATAACATGAATGGCATATCATTGCCACCAGATGTTATTATTGGTGTGAAAAAAACGTATTTTATGTCAAAAAGCATGGGAAAAAAGGTTGCACTTCAGGCTATATGAAGCATATTATATAATTTCCTATGTAAGTTAGCAAATTACCTTTTTAAATTGTGCAATTCTCAAGAATTTCTTCAGGTACAATGTGCTTTAAATGTTGGTAGAAGCCATGTGATGTGTAATTCCAATCTGGGTTGATCACATTAATGTGTCTATGGCCATTTTGCATCATGCGCTCAAGTTGTAGATCAGTTTGTTGAGGGAAATGGCATCGAACGTATGGAGGGGCCTGCAAGATAGCTTGACTGTAATCCAGAAGAGAATCTTTTGGATGTCATTAAGCGGAAAGCGAGCAAGAAGGTGAAAGATGACACTTCACTGCAAGAATTTAAGCGCATCTTGCAGAGAGCATGGGCCAACATTGAGCAGTTCCAAGTAAACTCTAGTTAACAGTATGAGGAAAAGATGCCGGCTGGTCATTGAAGCGGATGGTGGGCATATCAACTATCGAATACTTCACTGTATGCTCATGAAAAGAAAGAGATAGAGAAATATGCAATCAACCATGCTTAAATGTTTAGAATCATGAGTGATTGTTTGATTATTTGTGTAAAAGTCATTGCAAATCACTAAAGTGCAACTTTTTTTCCATGCATTTTGACATAAAATGCATTTTTACACACCAATAATGATATCTGGTGGCAATAATTTGCCACTCATGTTATGAGTAATAAAATTCCTTATCCATTTCCGTTTGAATTATGAAAATCGGTAAAACGCTTTTTGAGATATATCCAAAAATGCTAGGGGGAAACTTACTTTTTTTTGCTGAGTGTCTATTATATATATATATATATATATATATATCACATATGTATATTTATTATATGTATGTATCATGTCGATAATGATATATTGGTAACGACAGCAACTGCTCCCCTTGAAAATCATCACATCATATCATTGAAACTGATCCATTTTCCCCTCATTTTGGGGGGCAATCTGGTTCCTATGGTTAGCAGCTGAGAAAATATTATACTTTGTCCTGGTTTGGCTTGCAAATGAATTTCGGATGACCAAAAAAAAAAAAAATAGATACATAAATAAACCTAACAGAATATCCCAGAAATTTTGGGTGGGGATTGATTGGAAGTCATTTCCAGGGTTTAAGTATAAGCGGTCTATTTTGCATCTCCTAGTTCAGTAATTGAACTTCAGAAATAGCAGGACACTCTTCCCTTTTTCGTATTACGCTTGTATTATACAGTTGCTGATATGTAGGTTATTTTCTACTTGTTATTTTAGGTAATATTCTCATTGCGAAAAAGATAATTGGACACAACATTGACAAAACTGTAGTAGAGGTCTATAAGATTTATGTTATGGTAATGTGTGTGCATATAATATGTGCAGCTTGGTATCTGAACCAGAGAGGGGCTGGAGTATTAGAGCTGAAATACATCATAATGTAGATATAGTGTGTTTCTGCACTAACTCTCTAAAGACAGTGTTACAAAACATCAGAGAGTATATGATTCATAAGCCAAGTGTGCTATACTTTATGGACTTTCTCACACGGTGATACTAAATTCGTGTCTAAAATGCGCCAGGTTTGATAAAAAGTTTTTACACGTCAATTAACTTTAACACATCCTGAAACTCTTATCATGTTAACAATATAACAAGAAATCATATGCGTCGCGTTGAATCTTGAAACCAGGATGTATTGATGACACATCAGTTTAGTCTTTGTTATACAAGCACACAGGAAACAGGGGTTCATGTATCAAACTAACACACTTTACAATACCGTTTTACATTATCATCATTTTGTGATGGCGCAACTTGATAAAATAGTTCCTCACAAATGCGGATAAAAAGCTCGAGAAACTGCTTTCACGACGAAAAAAAGGAAATGATGCAGTAACTGACAGACATACTTGTATGTATTACTTAATGTGTAAGTGCGTTGGGCAAATATCTTAAACTATCAAATAAATAACAACAACCGCTAACGCGGAGCAATCTCCTGCAGAAATAGTGTGCGATGGTCGAATGGTCTGGGTGCACACACATTCAAATAAAAGGTCGGCGGAGAGAGCGGACATCAGGACGGTCAATCTTGCCAAAGTTTCTACGTCGAGTTAAGAAATCTTAGGTATTATTATGTATGTACATATGCATTTTTGGGGGGTTTTTCAGGTCGAAAGTAGACTTAGAGGGATTTCGCTCTATCTTTGATGGTGTGTATCCATGATAAGTTTATCAAATTCAATGGAAGCGAAAATCTGCATTCCTTCCGATCCGTTAGGTCTTTACACAGTGTTTAAATAGGGAGGTGACTCCTCCCTGGTTTAAATTACTATCTTCTATATTTCACCTACAGGATTCACCGGTATCCAGGAATGATGACTGACAAACGAGTATTCGTCCTACTTGGGATGTTTTCCATCGCCATTCGACATATTGGTAAGATATCAACATAAAAACAGCTTCAAGTTTTATGCAAATTCAACATATAAATATACATGATATTCGTATGAATACTTTCCCAGCAAATTATATTGTGGATACATTGCTTAAAATTTTCTTTCTCTTTACCTGTTTGTTTAGTTTTTCTCTCACATTTTTGTATCTCTCTTCTACGGTATTGTATATCAATACAGAAAACCTCAGGTAAACGGAAATAAGAATAGGATATAATATCTAACAATATAAAACACAAATTGTCCTTTACATGACAGTGTGGCTGCGCAACATGTTCGAAAATGTTGAATCCATTTCGATTCCTCCAGAGTGATAACATAAAATTCTTAGTAAAGGATCTGGCGGAATGAATTTCAAGTGAAGTTATTTTTTTTCTTCCTAAGTCCATCAAGCCGCATTATCATCTATTATTCTCTTTTGTTATCATCTTATTCAGGTGGAACCAGCGTGACTCTCGAAGTACCAAGCCCTCTAACACCAAACCAGGAAGTTACGGCTATCTGTACAGCCGATAAAGTGTTTGGATCAGAACGCGTGTTCTGGTACTTAAATGGGGTACAGATTAAAGATGGCGTGCAAACAACCAGTACAGTAGATAGTCTGATTGATTATTATTATAGAGGGTTCGACAAAGATTTCAGAATAGGTTTTTGATATCCTAGATTGGTAGGTTACATTGCTTTCACGAAGCACATTTCAGATTCACAAAATTGTTACCATACTTTTTTCAATGTTCATGATATTCTTAAAAAACTGATTGGATTTTACTATCATTTTCTGCCAGCCTTCGTGCCTTCTTCTCCCTGGAACGTTGCCCAAAATGTCGCATTGTCCTTCAAACCCGTGACGTCAGATGACGAGTGGGATTCCCTTTTCAAGGACATTCAAACTGAATGGAATAAAACAGAATGCGTTCTCGTACGCATGCTGGCAGAATGGTTGGAGAAGTAGAACGCAGTGTGTACATGAGAAGGACAAATCAATGACGTGAATTAACCTGACTGGGTGTTGAATTCTTGAACAAAACTGTCAAATTCTAACTTTCTTTTTTCCTGGCTTTAGCTAAAATACGGCTATTTTGAGTTCATTTAGTTAAACTGGAAATTGATATTCTCCTCTTTTTTTTTTCTCATCTCACTACCCATGATATATGTGCTAATAACTTATTTTTTTTTTTCAAATATCGTATCTATTTTTTACGATTTTATTTTATTCCGTAAAGTTCTTTGTCATCGTTATATAATGTTAATCATTCTTGGATTGTCCTAATATTTGCATTTTCTCTCATTTTGTCAACGACTTTCGATGAAGGTAAAGAGTACCCCTCCCCTCTACATAAACAACTATACATACTCCCCACACACAAACACAATAAGCCATGAAATGTTTAAAGGTCCTGTTTACCTTTGGGAGCAGTGATTTAAAAAAATGTTCCAGATATCACATTTCATGCATATGTGTAGGTCTGTTGCACCACAAAAACATCCTACCATACAATTTTTGCAATAAAGCCTAAGACATAAGGAGATATGAGTATTTTTCTCAATAAACCGTAACTGTCAGACTGTGGACGGTTTAATCCGGAAACATTTTTTATCATTAGCATTGTTCACATTTTGAATATTCAGCAATACTTAACATCGATTTTACTGATTCAAATTTTCACAGTGGTTGTTTCTATACCTAACTCATATTTGAGAATTATTTTAAAGCACTAATGGTTGGTTCTTGTTTCATATGCAAATGGTAAATTATGCCTTTAATCCAATACCGAAGGTTCTCTTAATCTGCCAATGAAAAACAAACTAATAGAGTAATTGCGACATGTTTATTTATTTAAAAAAAAAAACACTGGGTGACATTGACTTTCTTTGGTATTTTGACAAACATCACACTCAATATTGTGTTTGTTAAATAGTAACTTGATTCAGAAAAAAAAAAAAACTCGCTCAAGGTCAGATCACAATCAAATCGCAGATATCGGCAGAGATCAGATATTACACACAAAAAAAATCATAGTGTAAAATCTGTCAAAATCGCATTTTCAATATACTCTGAAAAGAGGTTAGACTTTCGATGGCGAAACTCGTGCTTACAAACTTTACATATATCGTAGACATGGTAGAATTGTTGGTGACATATCAGTAACTATAGCAGCAACAACAGAAATTTACAAAACGGAACGAGAATTTTGTGATGTATTCAAGTATACTCTGACTAGAAACCTGAAAAACAAAAACAAAAATTCCTGTGAAGAATTAGAATCTTTGTTTTGTTTACCAAAGGAGGCATTTCATGAAGCGTTTTGTCACATATAACATAATATATATATATATATATATATATATATATATATACACTACTTTTTGACAAACTGTTATAAGCTACTGAATTCATTGGCTCTGATTGGCTGAGAGCAAATTTGTCGGAAAAATTCATGTATATCCGACAAAAAGCTTCATGAAATGCCCCCCCCCCCGTGCCATTTTCCTACATTTTATGGGTATGAGTTATTAAGCCCTTTAAAAGTATTCGTAAGTTGATATTTCTTGCTTGTAATAAGAATTTTACATCAAAGTTAAAACAGCAAAGGTAATGTAAGGCACTGGACATAAAGAAAACGAGAAATCCCTATCATTATTCTGCAGGTGGAGCCAAACAAATCATATTCAATAATAATGAAAACTTCCTTACTCAGAATGCATCCCCAGATAATATCTGGGATACCCGAACCAAAGGAGATTATTCATAAATATGGAATATCCGCTCCTCTTCCGCACCCAAACACTGAGTCAGCGACACATAATTTTGTGAGACGGAAGTGAACCTTCACACAGATACATCACCACACTCTTTCAAATCGAATTTACGGTACCGCGATAGATGGATGCTGCTAGAAAAATACATGAAATTCATCGGTGATATCCCTGAGAAGATAATGCGCGAATATCGAAACAATAGTTTACTTCGTTTGACCAGAAAATACAAAAATACCAAGCACCTTCCCTTCATCCGATGTAATGCTCCAAAGGCAGAAATTTGCTACTCCTTCATCGGACTCTCTGAGGATATTATAGAGAGGACGATGTCAATTTGAAAATAGGAATAAAATTGACCAAATTGTGCAGAACAATATCCGCTTACAGCCAATCTTTCATAAATCACAATGATGCCTGACATGGAAACCTCAAAGCACTAAAAATACAATCCTTTCGGATCCACTAAAGATTGATTTTTCTTCCTCCCATTGTATGTGGTCTCTATGTGTCCGTGATTGCACTGGTTGAATTTACGCAAAGACGTTTGTCTCGCACAGTCAAGAGATGTTTTTGCCTACGCGAGATATGTCCTATTTTCTCCAATCTCAGCTTCTGAACAAGAGCTTAATACATTTAGTAGCATGTTGCTACGTATAGTGGTCAATTTATCCAATTAGGGGTTTTATCACTAATTAGTACACTACAAACCAAACGCACTCAAAATAACTCTATCTTCATTGATTCCACAATTTGTGACAGAGGAACAAAAAGAAACGGAAATGAACTTTGGCCTCATGCGAGTGGAAGGAGATAAAATCTGTCTCCCATTCAAACAGCGAGTACGCAATTCCTTGCAGAGTACTCAGTTCGTAGGTTGCAAGTATAAAGAATATGATTGTACAGTTTTCGGTTTGATATGACAAATAATTGCTGTGAAATCTTCTGATTTTACATGACATGCGACCAAGGTTCCATAGGGAGTTAGAAGACTGAACAGCTGCAAGTAACATCGGCCTCCCTAGTGGACCTAGGGTGAAACGAAGAAATTTTTGTCTTTATTATAATCGTTTCCAAATCATCATTGCACGTTCAACGTGACGTTCATAAACCAATAAGGACATTATCATCAAAACAGAAAGTTTGTCTAAGCAATGTTATGGACTTGATCATTGTTTAGAGCTCAAAGTTTTTTGTCACACTCTAATGTTACCAGATGCTGTCCTTCAGGTACATACGAATATCGGGTGTGTTTTCGTTAGTGTGATTTATCAAAGGAAACATTAGCTACTCAGTAAGCACAACAAATTTAAAGGAATTAGTGACAGTGTCCTTATCGAGAGTGGTTGATATAAAAACTTTTTGTGCGAAGCTGGAAACAATGAAATTCCTAGCATATTTGTCTCTTACTCCTCGAAAGTCTCATGCAATATAAAGGGTTGATTTTCAACAATTTTAGGAAGATCCTGTGAGAATCGTCTATAAAACATCGTTCAGTTTGTAAAACACAAAAATAGAAAAACTATTTTGTTATATAAAGTGGTGTAGTCTAAAATACAGTCGTGTCTAAGCTAAACATAAGAGATGGAATTCTGTCGTAAAAGATCATGTCAATCGAGGACAAACCCACAACACATCCTACACTTAGCCACAAGAAGATAATGTTGTCACATCAGCGTACTCTCTAAGGATACCCAGCGATGCCGTTAAATCTTTTCATCCTTGACTTTGAGGTTTGAAAAAAGTGTGACAGAAAGATGATATTATCTATTTTGTAATCATCACCTCTCAAATTGGGTATGAATTAATGTGAGTTGTATAAGATAGTAAATCTATTCAAAACGAGGGTTTTTTTTCTGCCCTCAGGACCCCATATGCTCACGTGTAAGTCATGTCTCAATTCAAAATCTTAGCCCTGTTCATTATGTCATACTGACGACCATGGCTGGGTATTATGGACTATTTTATTAATGAAGGCCATATTGCCGATGAATTCCAGTCATATCAGTGTGACCTTGTTGGAAGAATTTTTCAGACATATTAAATCATTTAAGTCAAAACGATGATGCTTTAATCAGTCTTAATGGTGATAAGTTCAATAATGACACAGATCACTACGTTTCAGACACATATTCTCAACGAGATTAATCTGAGGACTCTCACGAATTGTAAATTCGTTTACCTATGAGTTTATTATCCATGACATTTGCTGATTCGTTTGTTTTTCTGTACGAACGACGGAAACGAAAATATTCTCATTATGTGTTTCTACTTACAATCATCCCTTCATGATGTACAAAAAAGTGAAAAACAAATGCTAGGACAACATATGGGACATTATTCTCTCGAAGATACAAAGTAAAGCATTTTTAGATAATTCCTTCAACATTTTGCCCCAATATTTTGAGCAAAAAGTGAGAAAAGAACAGCAATTTACAAACACTGACTTTGCAGACGTCATCGGGTCCTCAGCGGCAATATTAATATTACTACTATTTCCAAGGAAGTCACTGCTCGAGGCCGTGCGATGGTAGAACTGGTGAGTACAGCGAAAAATGTGGATTCGTTCCAAAGAACCAGACTAATACACAAGCGAATGGGTAGATCGTTGATACGTGCGTGTTTCTCAGTTCACGGAAGTTCTAGTCGTATATTTGCATGTTTATCGATTCATCTATTCCACCAATTCATGCTACAAAGCATGAGGTAAGTTACAACGATTATATGGTTTGATCGAGTTTAAGTAAATGCAACGTTTTTAAGCGCTGATGTTCACGTCGTTCTGAAAAAGTATGCCACTTCCGAAGTATTCCGTGTTGAAGTTACTTAGCCATTAAAAATCACATTTCTCCCTACCAGCATGACCATTATAAATACTGTTAAAAAAAGAAGTGCTTTACATTATTTCTAACAAATTCGAACTACGTGTGTACATTCGCAAAAACAGGTGGGTCTAGCTAAACCTTAGTTTTTGTTTGGTTATTTTAGCACGGCACCTCCCTCAGCCTCGCGGGCAGGCTGTCCAATTCGGGTCCGTGAAGCTCCTGGTTGATCTAAACTCTGATGATTTCGTAGGCCTGCATAGACCCACATTTTGACATCAAGTTAGCATATCTCATCGTACCTTTGCATTAAGTGACCAACTTCTTTCAAATTATGAACGTCTTTCTCTGTACTGATATTCAAGCCAAATCTAGTCAGTTTTATTGCAACATATACTGTCAGTTATGATGGTATTATCTTTTAAGGAAACCAAAACCCAAAGAGAAATGTGGATTGAGTGAAAGCAGCAGCATTAGTAGAACACATCAGTGAAAGTTTGAGGAAAATCGAACAATCGATGCAAAAGTTATGAATTTGTAGATTGTAGATTCAAATGCAACTGAAATAAAGTTATAGTAAATCGGACAATCGATGGAAAAGTTATGAATTTTTACAGTTTTTCTGTTGGAATCGCTGGATGAGGAGACTACTGGAGGTTATATCGGCATGTATGCACAACAATGTGAAGAAAATGTAAAGAAAATTAAACGTGATTTAACTTTTTTAGCGTAATTAAAAAGCACTTGACTAACAGCTTTCAGAAAGCAGGGGAATAATTACAACCCTTAAGATAAGTATATCAGTATCAAGTTGATGAAAGGTGTGATTTTCATGAAAAATGAATTTTTGTGGAATTTCCTTTATATTTTCTTTATATTGTACTCTAGTAGTCTCTTCATTCAGCGGTCCCAACACCAAAACTTAAAAAATTCATAACTTTTCCATCGATTGTCCGATTTTCCTCAAACTTTCACCGATGTGTTCTACTATTGTTACTGCTTTCACTCAATTTACATTTCTCTTTGGGTTTTGGTTTTCTTTAAGTAAACACGACGCTATTCAGGTACCCTTGTTCATATCTCTTCTACTTTATTTTCGAATGTCTTTCACTGCTAATCGTTGATTACATTTTGATTTCGTATATAACTTGCCTCTACTTGTGTTGGAGCAAATGTGAGCCAAAAATCTCACAGCAACATCTTCAATTCCCCTTATGTACAATTTTGTGGAACAGGGAATTCAAATCTATCTTGGTTTTCAAAAACAGTACAGCATCGATTGCGTCTTGAATATTTACTGCCCAGCCACGTACCGTTGGTACTATAACTTTCTTTCAGTTGCATTTGAATCTACAATGGTACCACTTGGATTTGACGATCTCTGACAGTAATCAGTATACCAGTACCACTCCATGTTCTTTCCCCAATTTGCAGTGAGACTTGTCGGAGGGTCTGACGAACATGAAGGCCGAGTGGAGATACTGTGTGACGGGGTCTGGGGCACGGCCTGTGACGACGGTTGGGGTGATGAGGAGGGGAACGCTGTGTGTAGACAGCTTGGGTACTCATCAGCAGCCTCGGTGTATCCCGATGCCCACTTCGGACAAGGTTCAGGCCCAATTTGGTTAGACCATGGCATCTACTGTCCAACTTCGGATAAAAATTCCCTCTTAGAGTGCGATCGTTTCCCATGGGGATGCCACGACGCTGGCTGGGATCCCAGTTGTGGGCACGACAATGATGTTGGCGTACGATGTGCCGGAGAACGTGAGTATATCTTCATCTATAGCTGTTACATTTTTCATGTTTTCAAGTAGACTTTGTTATATTCGGTGTGCGAGTTATCACTACTGCTCTGACAGACCTATCAATACAACAACAACAACAACAAAATAACAATAATCCAATCTAGTCACATTTGATTCGTGTTTGTCGGAAAGAATAATTCATTGTTTACTATACACTGAAAATTAATGATGACCGGAACATCCAACAATACACTAAGCATTATAAGCATCATCAATATCAAATGCATCATGTTATTTGTGTGTGTTTGTGTGTGTGTGTGTGTGTGTGTGTGCACATGTAATTCTTCTTTGTATTTTTTTTAACCTTTTTTAAGCAATCTGCCTATTTTTGTTAGTTCAGTAAATGAAATCATTCATTGCTCATGATGGGAGTGCAAATTACACACCCTGCTTCTCAGCAGTCACTTCCATTTCAACACTGTAAAAATATCCGGGTCACAACTGATCTGGAAAGGGTCCGTTGGGGTCACACTCCGTTCCCGGTCAGAAATGACAAGGAATGGGGTCAGATATGACCCCATTCAGAGTCATGAATTGGGTCAGGGTGACCCCATTTCGGGTCTTCATGACCAAATTCCAAGTTATTTTTTACCCGGAACGGAGTGTGACCCCAACGGACCCTTTCCGGGTCAGTTCTGAACCGGATGTTTTTAGGGCGAATTACTTTTTTTTTTTTTTTTTTTTTTTTTTGGTGTAGTTATAAAAGTAACGGTATACCGCATTTCCGTTCACAGTATTTTTTTTAAAATATTTTTGCCCTCACTGGGATATTTATTATTCTCTTTCATCTATACACATATTTCAACATATTTCAAATAACATCATGCTTTTTTTTTCGAATTCAATACAATATACATCAAGAAAAAAGGTGTCTAAAAAGACACCATTTTTTCTGAAACACTTGCAACTTATGATTATTTCTTGCGATAAATTTCTCTCTATCATAATATTGCCCTATACTATATTTACATGAATCAAAACGAGGTATTATTTTTCTTATTTTACAAACATAAATTTCATATCTCACAAGAATGGTAATACAATTCAATGCCGAATTGTTAATACCCCCAAAACCAAATAATTTATTTTCCGTCGTAAATGTTATTTCTAACCCCGTGTTAATATTAATCCATTCTCTTACTTCAACCCACAATCTATCAACATATTGACACTCACTGAAAAAATGTATTAAAGTCTCAACATTCACATTACAGAATGAACATTCACTTCTTTCAACCAATCCAATTCTATTCAACATCTTATTTGTGTATAAAATTCTATTAACTATTTTAAACTGAAACCATTGTAAATTAACATCTTCCGTGCTCTTAAACGGGGCCAACGAAAAAAAATTGCCATTTCTTTTCTTCAAGTTGTATCAATTGTCGCCATTTTAAAAATCCTTTACATTTTCTATTCTTTAACAAAACAGCATAAATATGTGAACATCCTTTTGAATGTTTTATAACCAATTGTAAAATATCAGGTATAATTGGTTGACAAAACTTTTCCATATTATTCATACTTCTATCACAACCTGCTTTTTTAACCGCATGACATATTCCAAAATAATCTAAAAAATTAACGTCAACATCATATTTCCTCTGAAAGGCAGTAAATGATAATACATTTCCTTCTTCATCTAACAAATCTTTAACAAAACGAATTCGTTTTTGATACCACTTTCGTTTAAAAACCGACGCATTTCCTATAGTAATCTTATTATTTTTCCACAAAGGTTGACACTGAAAATTATTACAATAAACCGAAAGTAATTCGCCGTAAGCTGTGAATACTTCTTTCCAAAAGGGATTACACGTATGTGAGGCTTGTTCAAAGAAAAAATCATTTCCGAGACTCATGTCTAATTGATGAGTCCGGGGTAAAAATATACTGAATAATTTTTCTGACCATTTATCCGTTGTAAATAACAATCGCCTAATCCATGATATTTTCAGTGCTGTAACCTGTGTGTAAATATTTATCATTTTCACTCCACCTTGTGCATATGTCTGAGACATTTGAATTCTGTTTATTTTATCCGGCTTCCTTTACCATATAAAACTATAAAACATATCATTTATCTCATTTAAGAAATTACCTTTAGGACTTGGCAAAGACAAAAACAAATAATTCAATTTTGATAACAACAGTGACTTAATAACTACAATTCTACCAAGCACTGTTAAAGAGCGTTTACGCCAAGAGTTCATTTGTTTCCTAATCACTTCCATTTTTCATAATAATTATACTGAACAGTTCTCTCTAAATCAACAAAAAAATGTATACCCAGATAATTAAAACCTCCTTCATACACCCAATGAAAATTCCTTTCAGGCAACATTCTATCTTCTTTATCCTTACATTTCCCTATCCATATTACTTTTGTTTTATTTTCATTGACTTTTAAACCAGATATATTTGCAAATCTATCTACAATATTCATTGCTATAAATAAATCCTTCTCTGTACCATTTAATGTCAACAGTGTATCATCCGCATATTGAACTATTTCACAGTTCACAGTATTGAACTATTTCACAGTTCACAGTATTTTCCTTTATTATACTGTTTGCATTGATTTGGTATAACTATGTATAATTATGTTAATGTTATATTGCAAATGCAGTTTTGATGGAAATGAAACAAATAAAATAAAATGAATGACACGAAGAGAATTAATTGCATTATAAGCATGCAATGTACATTAATGCACTGACTTAATTATGGGCACACCTATGCTTTGATTACCGTTTCTCTTCATTCTTTCCAAAAGAGAAAAAAAAAAATATTTTAAACCAATTATCAAACAAACAAGTCAGAAAGGATCGAGGTATTCACAATGTTGTTATAGAAATCATGTCATCGGTGTATTGGTTCCAGATGCAAATAATGATATCATAACGAGGAATCTTCAAGGGACTCAACAGGTAAGAACCACCACCCCTCTTTTTAGTAATACCTTCGCTGCGGTCTCTGGTTCAGTAGAGGTCATGTGATAATCAAATGACAATTGTCCTCTCAAAATGTTGGATACAGACGTTAAACTGATGTGCTGATGTACCGATTTACTGAATACGCTACTTTATTACTGTATAGGAGATCCGAGTGCTGCAGCCGCAATATTTGCCAACGCGGATTTGAACGAAGGCCTGAGTTACGGCGTTGATCGCTTCACTTATTACAACATGACGAGTAGATTGACATTCACCCCAACAACAACAAACAACGGTGATACACTTCAGTGTCATGTGTACGGTGTTGTGCGCTCCGCTACTCTGGAGGTTACAGGTGAATTTATCATAAGTAATGCACACTTATCATTTTTGGTAGATATCAAATGTTGTACCTCTCTACGTATATTAGTGGAATGGCGGAAAATACATGCAAGTATATTAATGTCCCTCTATTCACATACTATCAAATTCCAAGCTTTGTGTACGACATAAATATATAATTCCCTGAAGAAATACAAAGAAATTATAGGTCGATGGGTTAGGAAACAAATTTCGGAAATCGTGTCCATACTATCATGTTGATCAGGAAATATATTTTAAAAATCCAATATTAAAGCCGTACAGAAGGCCACGTGTGACCCAAATGTGTCATTGAAACACTAACTTTATATCAATATGCAATATTTATTTCTTATCAACAAGGAATATATTATAGTCGCAAACAAAAATCAGTGTCAAAATCTACGTTCTCGTACGATTCCCTTGACTAAACTTTACCTACACGTTTGTCTTCCATATTTTTGCTGAATAAAATGTGAAGCAAACATTTGCATGCATGGGTTGGCCTGGTTTAAGGACTCATATTTTGTTTATATTGAGTTGATTTGTGTACTTATACACTGGTACCCATTTTAGTACCCTTTACAAATGTAGCTGTAAAGAATGATTGTAAATACTGTATATACTTTGTTTCTTTTATTTATGCTTGTTTGATTGTTTGTTTTGTGACTGGAATTGTTTCAAACTGAAAGTTTATGTATACTTTATACAGGGTTTCCTTGAAAAGTAGGTCTGCTGGATGTATGCAGAACTGAACGGAGTGTTCCTGATAAAAGATGCTGTGAATAAATAGATAAATGAATATACGAACCCTTCATCTTTTTCATTATAAGTACAGTCCACCGTCAGGCGTATTTTCGTACAATGTACTGTTGTGCTGTGCACGAATGTTTACAGTGTCTGGCTTAAGAAAAGTCTGTAGACATGGAACTGTGTGCGGCTAAAAACAGGCACGGAACTGGACCTTGAGTACCTCTCTCTTTAAGCTTGACAGAGAGGTACAGGAGACGACAGCCTGGGGTAATGAGTTCCAAACCCTATAGATTACTGATTCGCAATATGTTTGAAATGTGCATTTCTATAACTGTCTTTATCGTCATTACATAGACTCCCATATGAATAATATGTTTTCAATTTGAAGGTTTGGCTTACATTTTAATGATATGATATAATACACTTGCAATACGTTTATCAGTAAAGTCCTCGACGGATAATGAGCAATTATGCTTCAAATGATTCAACAGGTGGTGTAGACGTACCCCGATCGATCACTCCATGTATCACTCCAAGTCCTGGTACTCCCCCAGGAGAGAACATCTTATCCATCGATGCTGTAGAGATCAAAGGCGAGGATAACCTGGTTAATCTTGTCATCTCCTGTCACGTGAACTTCACTGATCAGCCGTCCCCGTACCTCCACACCTACACCATTGGGACTGAGACTACGGCTCTATCGTCATCAAGCTCCGGCTCAGCCATCCTCTCACCACGCCCCAACGCCTGCATCGAACTCATGTGCTCCGCGACGAACGGGATTGGAACGACCTCAGCCACACTCACTCACTGTCCTCAAGGTAACTATAGTCATTATACCAAGGAGGTACCAGGCTAGCTCGCCAAGCACTTCCTTGAATATACAGGGGCGGATCCAGGAATTTCGTAAAGAGGGGGCGCGTTTACAAAATTAAAGGGGGCGCACGCACCCCTCCCCCATTTTTTCTTTTTATTTCTTTTGTTTCAACAAAAAATAAAGGGGGGCGTGCGCCGGTTGCGGTCCTCCCTGGATCTGCCCCTGAGTATGGAGTCAGCGAAGTAGGTAGCAACTGCCAACGATGCAGCATTTGGGGGGGGGGGGGGAGGTATTACATAACGTTACATGTTTTCAGCAGCCATCGTGACGGTAGTCGAACGAACTCTTGTATCATATACATTCTCCCTATTCTAAAGGCTGCCATCGATAGAGTGTGAAATTAAACTGAAAGCATGTATCACAAGTGAAATCGTGTCATGCTCCTTAAAGCATCCTTCTTGACACCATTCTTTCAAAAATATTGATCTCATGAAAGAAGCCTGCGAAGCCACCTGAAATGTCACGCGGACACTGTATAGGGCCTACATTGTTGTCAGGTAGGCCTATAGTGATAACTTTTGTAAATGGTTGCTCTTTATATTCTATTTAACACTTGGTTACTGAATGAACATCTCTTGCGAATTTTGAGCAAATTGAAATAAAAATAAATAAAAACATTTCCGACCCCATTTCCATCCACCTAACGCTATTACATTTTCAACTTAGCAACCTCGCGATCCATCTTAATTTACCATCGATGACCGGTTATGGGTTTCGGACGTTGAACAATGTGTAACAATTATTATGTCTAACAGATAAGCCACCAGAAGGAATCATCAGCGTGGAGTTCGAGACTCTAGAGGATGATGAACCAAGTCTCATCATTACTTGTCACGTGGATCCAGAAGACCAACCCTTTCCACCAATCAACACGTACCTCATTGCAGTCGACGATAGCATCATTTCCGATTCAGCTTCTCCTACGGTGACGATAGACTCTCGACCCAACGAATGCATCGATGTTGTGTGTACTGGTATGAATGAATATGGAGAGACTGAAGCGACCAAGACCTACTGTCCCACACAGTCAGGTAAATGTAAAGCACTTTTTTTTTTGCGGGGGGGGGGGGGAGCTAACAGCTCAGTGACAGCAAAACTTTTTTGGGGGAAAAGTTTACATACATTATATTCGTTCTTCGGTTTTTTCTCCCCAAAATCAGTGAAAAATACAATGAATTAAAGCTGCTAGTAACTTTTATTCTAAAGAAGTTTAATATTGTTAAATACGATTGATCAACAGCTGTTCTGCATACTTCAGAATTTTAGGTACTAGTGAGTTTGCAGTTGAAGTCATACTTTTGAAATAGCTGAGATATAAGACAAAGTTGTCCTGATAAAAGGTTAGACCCACCTTTTATTTTTGTTTTTGGATTAGGGGTTTGTAAAATTTTCAAAACCAATTTTCATCAAATAAACATCGAATTCCTCTAGATTATATGATCTTTATCATTATATAACTGGTTTCTAATTATCTCACAAAAGGCTTAAATCCACGGTCCCTCGTCTCAACCAAAAATATACCACTTCTTTATGTTCACACAGTATGTAGTCGTTCTGGTCTCAGTAATTGATAGTCACAGGCATGACAGGTGTCACTATTTTGTTATATTGTCAAAAGTATGACTTCTCTTTGAATTCTCTTTGAATTGTATGCTCTTTCATGATTCATTAGTGGTTTCTATTTTTTGTCTCGCAATAAAGTTGGAAACCTGTAGCCCTGATGTCAACAAAAACTATACCAGCCCTTCATAGTTCCCAACAGTCAACATCTCTAAACTGTAGATATAATTTCGTCGTGCTTTTAAATCATAGTTGAGAAAGTGAAAACGAACCTTCTAAACAGGCTCTTCCCTGGTAAGTTTTTCCCCCTTTATCACTATTCTATCTCATTCCAGAACCGGGCCCCGAACAACCTGGTAGTAACATCCTTAGGATCCAGACGACTGAAATCAGAGGTGAAGGAAACCTGGTAACTCTAATCATCTCCTGTCATATTGACCTCTCTGACCAGCCTTACCCACATCTCCACACATACACCATTACAGCTGATAACGACACCTTGTCCTCCTCCAGCTGTGCCTCAGCGATCCTGTCTCCACTCCCGGATGCCTGCATCAATGTCACGTGTTCTGCGACCAACGGAATCGGAGACACGTTGTCATGGATGGAACATTGCCGGACAGAAACTCCGAGTGGTATGTTAAATAACAAGAGCTTTCCTTCTTAAAAACAAAGCACACAGTGTGTATGCATATAGACTAAAAAGGGATCCCTTTTCAATATTAGGGAAGGAAAGTACCACTGTTTAACCGTCTCAATCATCAGTAGGTGCATCTCACTTCCAAGATAGATTTGATAACGAAAGTACATGATGAGGATTAGAAATCTCGTAGTCACTTCACGGGTATCGCCACATAATGTATGGAGATGATAATCCGACATCACAGAGACACAAGAGGGCGCCAGAGGGCTTTCAGTGAAAAGCTACAAACGAGCGATGTCACTGTTGTCTGATATTAACCATAGCAATGTTATTTAAGTCCTGCACGTGTTAGAGTTTAAATTCGATTAACGTATACTTAATGTGAACAATAAGACAGTTACTTTTTTTTTCTTTCGGTAAACTGGTAAGCTGCAACACTCTGACAAATATTGAGGTAGGGAGAGAAAAAAAATCAATGAAATACATTCAAAGTGCAGCAATGAATGCGTCTTCGTAACGGATTATGCTTCGACAGCCTTTAGGTTGTTGATATCTCTGCCTGCTAAAACAAGAACTATAAACATATAGAAAAACCGTTGTGCATTGGTGCTTTTATGATTATATTACATTATTATAGGGGGTCCCATAGCGAGCCCTCGTCAAGGGGCCCTCCAGAAATCGTCGACCACGTACGCTCTTCTCGTCGTCATTTTCATCCTCTCCGTCATCACCTGCCTCACTGTCCTCATGAAGAGAAAGAATGTCTACTGATTGAGGTGAGTTAATTCACAGTGTGCATAATTTTCGGTATTCTTGCTCTGACAGAGTGGTCAACTGGAATGTTCACATTTTTAATCACTATTTGCTACATCATTTACATATTAGTGTGTTGGTATTTGCTAAGAAACTGTTGTACTCCTGGGAAACCGTACTTGGAGTCTACACGTAGACAGAATTATGAGACAACCAGGCGACGAGGCGAAAGCTGTTATTGAAAAGAAAAAAATAGAATATTAACTTTCATCGGAAAACTTACACTTATTGGATTGACATGATTGGCTCTTCTTAGTGTATACTTTGCGAATGTATTGAGACAATGATCACTGAAAACACTGCCAGTTTATATTGCTACTATTGTATTTCATCACTCACTTTTGTCTCAAAGCATTAGAAGCTGTTCGATACACTATACCGTAGATTATTCATATCCATTACTACATTCCTCATTGGCGTATATTCATTAATTGCCTTCCTTGTGGTTCTTTGTGCTTCATTTTCAGGGGTGCTTCATATAGTGTAGCACCAGTCTTTCTATAGACAAACTTTTTTTGTGTGAAGAACGTACTCTGTGAATCTCTTACATGCCCCTTTAGTTCTCTCAATTGTCACCAAGACTTTGTTGCTTGTTTCACCATTTCTCTGGCAAAGATTTATGATTTCCTTCATTATATTTTCCTGCAGGTATAGTATGGAACGCAGCGAGGGTCAAAATGAGGGGAAAGCCTTGGATTATTGACAACACGTTCTCCTCCGATCGAAGAATCATAATTTTGTACACTTTGTATCCTAACCAACTTTAAAATCATTTATGCTATCTCTTTTTTAATCAGTTGATAACAGTAGACATTGTATTGATGAATTTCAGTGTTTACTTTTTATATTTATATATTTGAACAATCTATTCCCGGTTTCCTTTCAGGATTTTTCTCGAATTGAATAATACTGTTATGATACTGAATTGAATAATACTGTTCATTCTTTTATTCTATTCTTAATTCGGGGGGGGGGGGGTGCTGTTGCATAGTGGATAAGACTCCCGACTCCCGATCGGAGGACCCGAGTTCGAGTCCCGCTCAGCACTTACGTCCTTGACAAGATGTTTTACCCACAATGTCCCTCTCGACCCAGGTGTATAAATGGGTACCTGGCAACGCTAGGGCAATAATAAGGACAGGGCCCTCTGGTAGAGCAGTGGCAACACTGAAGAGGCTACCCTGGATAAATAAGACCATATTATCGTTATCATTATCATTATTAGTCTTCTTACCATTATTATTAACTGCAAAACTTTCATCGAATAAATCCCAAATAATTAATTGCAGAAAAATCCGTGAGACATAATGGGCCAGACAATTGTCACGCACATTTAAATCATGTTAAATCATGTAAATGATGTATTCTTTTAAGGCTATAGAGTGAAAACTGCATGTATGTTACTGCTAGATGACAATTTGTGAATACGGTTTTAGTAGGCCCCCTATTGACGATGATTGGTCAGTTTTTTTTTTATTTCTCTAAATTACATGTAAAACTACTGAAAATATACACAGTTAATGTTTCTGTGTTTACCTTTTCATCACCATTGATGTCATCATCACCACCATCACTGTCATCATTCTTTTTTTCATCAGTCTGCCATCATCATAATCATTAGTCTACCATATCTTCGTTACTAGTTATGCACTAGAATTCAAAACCTACTGTATTGCTTTCTACATGTTCAGGTCTTTCCCCCCATTCTGCTTAACAAACTGTATGAATGCTCTTACCCGCCCTCGTCAGTCCACCCCCCCCCCCCCCATAGGTTTTCTGGACTGCCATGTGTTTAAGCAATCGCTCATAGAGGCAGTCGGATCCTTCTGCATAATTTGATTTCTTATAATCAATATTCAAATTTTGTAATACAATGTAAATTGTGTCAATGGCAGTAATGTCTACAATTTCACAATGAACACAATTTCTTTGACTTATGTACATTGTAATCCGTATAGTGACGTTTTCTGTCATATTACTGAAAAGAAATTTGATTTTGCATGAAATTATGTTGAAGGAAATGAAATAAATCAAACAAACAAGCAAGCAAATCTTTTTATCTCATCTGTAGTTTCCGGATAGGATTATGCCCACAATTTAAATGATTGTTTCGTCTTTGCTGATGGAAGTGACTTAAAACGAGTTAACGGAGAGCATGCTTTGAAATGAATAGTGAGGTAACGAATTTAATACTACTGTAATTTATGCTTACTTTAATTGTCGATAAGCTTTTCATTAGCAACTGATGAATTTCTTAATTTTAATTAGCTAAATATAAAAATTCAATGAATTTGAAACTGTTAATGTCCAAAACCCCTGATAAGCATGATATTTTACGTATGATCTCTCGCGGTTGCTGTTGCTTTGCTGTTTGCTCAGTTAGTGACAAGATTTTTAGCATGTTCTCTTTTCATACAAGAATATAACAAGAAGTCAAACAAAGATAATGAGTAAATCATTATTGGACATTGAATGACTTTGACAAAGCTAAATGCCTGACTTGAATGTATATCACTATTTTTCTTAATTATGCAAAATTAATACAAGCAGGTGTCTTTTCCGCATTTAATGAAAATAATATTTGACGTGCCTGCTTTTCAAAAGACAAATGAAACTAATCTAGGCGTGATAAAAATGCAGGAGATCATTATGACAATCAGATGCTGGATGAGGATAATGGCCTCGAGTATACACAATACAATCAAAGACAATCCAGTCACCACTCATCAAACGGATTCCGAGTGGGGGAACAAACGCGGAATGGTGCAGCATGGTGCAAAAGTGTAGAGAGTTTATGCTGATACATTTTTTTTTTTGTATCGCTGATCTTTAAAAGAGGAAATGCAGAGAGAATGCTATTGTATTTGTCACGAAAACAACGATATCCCATAAGAATAATGATTTTTAGAAATGTATCGATGTGTTATGACGCATTACATGAATAACAAATATACCGACTTTTGCAATAAACTTGTCTATCAAAACCGACTGAATCTTTGACTTTGTTTATTATTCATGAGACAGGAAATATTAAACCTGTGAAACGTCACTGAGAGGAAATCTCTGTTAGAGAATACACTTATGTTATCTTTTACAGCTCTGGGATATGACGTAACGGGTAAATGATATTCATCAAAGCCTGATCGAAGACCTTGTAATTCAGTGTTGCATCATCGTTTGCATTGCTTTGAACACGTTTACAGCAAATGTATTTATGCTTGTTTGTTTGTTTCAATTCATCATACAGTCATCTGTTAATGGTCGCTTTCATGCATTGTGAGCATGGTGAGAGGAATAAAGACATGAAGGTCAAATTTATTTCTACACGCATGTAGAGTGTGCATGAGGCTGTTGCTTGTCTAAAAGGACGGTATTCGCACCCATCCATTTGCCTAAAGAGCCTCCATTAATTTAAAATGAAAAGTGCCTACTGCAAAAGTTTATGTGTTTGGTTATCATAACTCGTGTAATGAAATATGCATCACGCGGGTCGGGCGAAATGTTATAGTATAACATCAGAAGTCAGAGCTTAATTGGGGAGTATTGTTTTGTAAGTGAGTGGTTTTTTTTTTTTCAAACCAATTCAAAGAATGGAAACAGCTACCAAGTGTTTAATCACAATCTGTAATAAATTGTAAGGACACGTTCAAGTTGCAAAGAATCTTTGTACCTAATTTGTGTTGAATCGTATCACACGCGCAACCTTCAGCTCAAATCGTCAAAGAAAAAGTTTTACAAAATCTTCATCAGTATAAATATTGAGAGTTGATTAACTACAGTTTTAAGCAATTAGAGGAACTCCAATAGTCCTCAAGCTGCTATGAATGCTATTTTGCAGGCTGCAAAATCAAATAATCCTTTACTGCCGAAATTAAAGAAAAAAAGTGCCTTTCAGCTAATGACTAGTTATCAATGCAGTCTTTTCTTCTCAAACCGCCATAAAAAGTAGCAACAATGGTGTTCTGTAAGTTATGCATGTACTGTTATCTACATAAAAATGTGAAAATCTACAATGTCCATGAAAATTGTTTCTAAATTCAATGATATGGACGTTTAAAACTAAGTATATACTGCAGTGGCGGATCCAGAGGGGGGCGCAACCGGCGCACGCCCCCTTTATTCTTCGCAAAAAACAAAAGAAATAAAAAGAAAAACAATGAAATGAAACCCGGGAGTGGCACCAGAAATATTAGTCACGCCTCCTCCCCCCTTTACAGAATTCCTCGATCCGCCCCTGTACTAGTACCAACTAAGGTTTGGCACATCAATTTAATATTGACAAAAGCTCAGAACTGTATTGAGAAATGTCCTCTTCTCATAATGGTGGCAAGAGGGCGCTACAAGCATTGCTAAGAGTTTTCTTTTTATTAAAGGTATTGTTTACATTTGGCGCAGTGATTTAAAAATGTTTAAGTTGTCATATTTTGATGCGTAATATGTGCACGTCAGTGTTATTACAAAAACATCCTACTATATAAAAATGTGGCTATCACTATTTTCTCAGTAAATCATAAAATGTAGACGGTTTATTCTCGACACAATTTGTTATAACTATTGTTCACATTTTGTATATCAAGCAATACCTAACATTTACCTTACTTGGTTATTTTTTATCGGAAAGTCACATTTTAAAACTATTTTGAAGCACTAAAGCCGGGTTTTTGCTTCTGCAAATGGTAAATAACGCCTTTAATAAGATGACCACATGATTACGCTTTGACTCCGTCATCACCATAATAGATAGGCAATGTGTTTGTACATTATGTCAATAATAAAAGTTGACATTTAGTGGGTGTGAGGGGCCCGGTTCATCTATAATATAGCTACATTAGGTCTAATGGGACTTGGAATGGAAAACAGGCACCAGTGAACTGAACTATTAAAATGCGAACAAAGATACTACACGTGTGTCTAGCTTTGAGATGAATATAGAAAAAAGGTAGAAAAGAATAGCAAACAAACAAGCAAACAAAAATAGTGAATCACAATAACTGCGCTGTAGATTATACTCTCAAATACGCATTCCCCAGAAAATTAAAGATTACATATTGTCCATACAGGTATAATATAATTAAAATCAAAGGATTACAAGAAATTATCTTTTACGTGATTATTGGATTGTTTTACTATGATTCTTTATAATGCCAAGACTCGTTTTCTGCTCGAAGCCCGCCTAGACTAGACGTCCTTAATGAAGATTTGGTTTTAATCGTACAAAAAATACATTTTTTTTTTCACAAATTATCTTCGCAGAAAATATGTCATAATATTATATACCTCTGAATGTAAGTCACTTGCAGCTACTGACAATGGCTGAAGGCCTACTTCTTGTCAAGCTTCTGCGTGTCATGTGTACTGCTTTTTTAATGCATTCTCTCGTCTTTAAAAAAAAAAAAAACTGCGAATAACGTGGGTATATATCTTTGTTTGAGATAGAGACACTTTAATGATTCTCCATGTAACATGCAAGAAATGAAATAATGAGTGTGTGATGAGTGTTTAGGGTGTGTGTATGCGTGTGTGTGAGTGTGTGCCTGTGAGTGGTTAAAAGTGTATGTGCAGAGACGAGACATCGTATTAATAATAGAGCGATTATGATAAATTTTAGTCCTCGATTCCAGCACAAGACTCGTGCAACTGAACAAAATACTGTCTCAAAGGACTGACCTGTTTCCCTTTCTCTCCCCCCTCTCTCTCTCGTATCTCTCCCTCACAAAGGTAAACAAACAAACGAACAAACAAACAAACAAACAAACAAGCCCAGAAACCTGCATAATATACTTAGAGAAATCCTATACTGGTAGAAGAAACGTATTGGCGTCATTATCAATCTGTGAGGGAAATGAAGGTCATGAGGAAAAGCAATTTCTATCAATGACACACTTCATGAAAAGATGAAAAAGAGTATGCTTGTTCGCACATGCGGAAGTAAACTACGGCTGGTTTTATGATATCTTGCGTTGGGATGAGTGAAACGTATTTTGAAACTTTGAGGGAGGAAGAGGAGTAAGTCGTGTGGTGTCAAATTATGGTTCTTTGATTCTCTTTTAAATCACACCGTGTCTGCTGACAAAGTCAATACGAACCATTTCCTGTGTTTTGTTAGGCAAAGGAAAGAGCAACAATCCTCTGCATGATACTATGACACATGACTGTGTATTGCGGAAATCTCGAATGTACATGTATGTGCTCTGTGATATGCGATCATGACTTGATGTACAGATCCAAAGAGAAAGATCACCTGAATTAATCGTATGGATGCGTTGAATGCTCAATGCTGGTAAAAATCAGATAAACTGGGCAAATTATACATAGACATTAAATTACAATAAAAACAAAATATTACATAGGTTTCCTCCGTCTGCTGTCCCTGTGTATTAAAACAGAACAAAACATCTCACACTGTCGTTGGGAGCAAAAACACATGTGAAAAAAAATTATATCAGAGTCATAAAAATATTGCTCGAGAATGTGAAAATTAGAAGAAATTCGTAGACAGCATAAATTGAAGTTTAGGAATTTCTTAAGTATTAAGTATTCCACCAACTGTGATATTCCACCACACCACACGCATGCATGTCATACAGCACAGCTGACATATCTATAGATGACATATCTATTTTACCCTAATTCCATTGGTTCATATGCGCATGTCACTATTTATAACGCAGAAATATCGTGGCAATTAGTAACAACACCAACTCCTCTCCTTGAAAATCATCACTGGTAAATCATTGCAACTGATCCAAAGTTTTCTGTTTTTAACAATCTGGTTTCTATGTTTTGCAGCTAAGTAAATATTCCGATTTATTCTGGTTTTGCTTACAAATGAACTTCCTATGATAAAATAAATAAACTAAAACCTCATAGAACATCCCAGAGATATCGGATGGGGGCTGATCGGAAGTCATTTCCAGGGTTTAAGTAGGTCAATGCGGTCTACTTTACATCTTCTGGATGAGTAATTGAACTTCAGGATTGGCAAGAAACTGTACTCTATCAATGATACATTGTATCATACAGTTGATGTGTAGGTTATAAACTTTTCTTGCCAAAAAAAGATAAATTAGACACAACATTGACACAAGTGTTGTATTCTGTAGAGTTAAGATTGATGTTATGGTAATGTGTGTGAATACAATATTTATGTGCAGATATGTATCTGCACCACTGAAGAGGGGTTAGAGTAATAGAACTGAAATATATAATAATGTCGATATAATGTGTTTCTGCACTAACTCACTAAGGCAGTGTTACAGATCATCAGAGAGTATGACTCATGAGCCAAGTGTGATAATACTTTATGGACTTTCTCACATGGTGACACTAAATTCGTGTCTAAAATGAACCGTTTGTTTTTTTTTGTTATCAGAGGTATTCACACGTCAACACACTACCTGAATCTCTTATGATGGTCAACTATTTTCAATATAACAGCGTTACAAGAAATCATGTGCGTCGTGTTGAATTTTGAAACCAGGATGTAGTGATGACACATCAATTTAGTCGTTTTTACAAGCATACAGGAAACAGGGGTTCATGTATCAAGCTGGCATAATCTATATACCATTGTACATGGTTATCATAGTATCATGGCGCAACTAGATAAAGTAGTTCCACACATATGCACAAAGAAAACCATTACAACTGCAATCATACTGAAAAGGACGATGATAGATTAGACACACGATTATTTGATATGATTACCTCTTGTGTAATGTGCATCCGGCAAATATTTTGAACTATACGACAATGGCTTACGCGGAACAATCGTTTGCAGGAATAGTGTGCGACGGTCGAATGATCGGCTCACACACAAGAATAAAAGACCACCATAGGAAGCGCACATCAGGTTGTCGAGCTTTCCAAACATTTCGTTCTCATTGTATCCATCGATTCATCATTTTTTTCGGATTGAAAGTAAACCGACTTAGCTTTCGTTCTGTCTTACTTGTGTGTGTATCCATGATAGTTTTAGAAAATTCAACGGAAACGCAAATTCTGTACATAGTCCTTAAAGTCTTTATAAAAACTGTGCTCACAAGCTTCTATGGATTGTAATGTCACTAAACAACTAAAGTTGTTTGTTTGTTTGCAAAAGCAGAATAATTTTAATTCTTTCAATATATCAGTTTCAGCTGTTATCAAAGCTATTGAATAAATATATTCCTTTCTTTTCTACTTTCTATCGTTCACGTACAGGATTCACCCGACGTCTGAGCATGATGAATGAAAGACGAAGATGTGTCCTTCTTGGGATATTTTCCATCGCAATCCACTGCATCGGTATGATATGAACGTTTAAACAGCTTCAACTGTTATAATTATGTATGTTTCAAAGCAAAATTAGGTATGGATTTATCGTTCAATTGCACTCTCACCTCTGTTTGGATTTTGTTTTCTTTTTCGGTAAATATTTCTCTTCAAGGGGATTCTTTAAAAAAGTTGTTAGTCGCTAAAAAAAGACGAAAAAAGAGATGAAGGTATGATTTAATTTTCTAACAAGCAAACACACACAAAAAAATTCATTTTCATGACAGTGTTTGAGCAAGTAATTATGTCTGGCATCTGTCTAAAAAACGGCTGATTTTTTTTTTTCTACTATCAGGGCAATTGCATCTAGTCCATGTAGAAGGAGCTGGCTGAATAAATTTCAAGTAAGGTTAGGCCATCAAGCCGCATTATTCTCTTTCATTCTCTTCTGTTGTTGTCTTATTCAGGTGGAACCAGAGTGACTCTCGAAGTACCAAGCCCTCTGACACCAAACCAGGAAATAACGGCTGTCTGTACAGCCGATAAAGTATTTGGCTCAGAACAAGTGATCTGGTACTTAAATGGCGTACAGATTACCGATGGCGTGCAAACAACTGGCACAGTTGATAGTCTGATCCCTTATGATATAGAGGGTTTGACATAAATTTTGACATAGGTTCTTGATATCTTAGATTGGTAGGTTACATTGCTTTAGAGAAGCATATTCCAAATTCATAAAATCATTACCATACTTTTTGTCATTTTCACGACATGCTTGAAAAACTGGCTGGATTTCGCCATCATTTTCTGTCATTCTTCGCGCCTTCTCCTCCCTGGAACGTTGCCCAAAATGTCGCACTGTCCTTCAAACCAGTGACGTCAGATGACGAGTGGGATTCCCTTTTCAAGATCTTTCAACATCTGAGTAAGCTAAATAAAACAAGACGAAATGTGTTCCTACATTGAAGAACATGAACGCAATGCGTATCATTAGAAGGACAAATTAAGGACACGAATTAACCCGACGGAATTCTGACTTTTTGGACAATAATACTTGTAAAATTCTCAATTTCTTTCTTTCTTGCTAACTATTGAAATACGGCTATTCTGCGGTCAGTAAGTTAAAGCGGAAATTGATAATATTGTCAGGATCAAACTTGGGTTTGTATTTGGCTGTGTTTTGGTCACCCAACATCACTTTAAATTCCTTAGATTGAAATAGATTGTAGTCAGGGACCAATCCAAACGTTGGATTGAAGTTTTCAATCTAATAGAGTTAGAATTCAATCTTATTCGATTGAAACTTTGAATCCAATTTTGGATTGGTCCCTGACTACAATCTACTGTATCAGATTGACTTTCAATCCACTGAATTTAGAGAGCATGCACTTAAAACTCAAACATCTTCACGTATCCCAAGCATACTGTAATTACATGAAGAGAGATCTGACTTTGCCAACGTACTGACAAGTAAAGAAACTCCACACAAATTTGCATTTAGATTATTTATTCCAACTGGATAATTTCTGCCAGTTGCATCTTTTTCCGATATCATTCAAATATATACGAATGAACGATAGTTAGCAGCAGTCTCAAAAATCTGTGTACGTCTTTCTGTGAAACGTAGGATGTAACTTTTTACAAAAACAAATAATAATCTTTCCCGTCATGCTACTAGTATCTGGTTACTTATATCTCAGCTTTGCAGGTAAGTATAAAATCAACTCGTGCACGCAACAGAAATAACTGCGGACAGTTAGCAATAGCGTCAAATTCCGGAATTTGAATTAGAAAAAAAAAAATATAAACACACTTTCCTGAATTAATTGAAGATTGAAGTTCGCATGGCGATTTGGGATGATCTCAATGACAGACTGGTGATGATAGTAGGATGATGGCGATATCAAGTCTTTGAAGTGACGTAAGGCGATGACGGCTCGTGCGATGACAGCAACCCAAAAGAAGCATCCGAAGTTCAGGAGGCACGTGCATACTGCATCCCCGATGTGAGTAGATACTGTGGTGCTCGTCTTATCGATGCTGCATAGACAGCGCATCATGACCTTCTCTCGACGATGGGGAGTGCGAGCTCCAAGCGTGGTGCGAACTCGACGTGAAGCACGAACTCGCCTCGGAGTAGGAGCATGAACTCGGGGTAGAACCCTTAAGAAATTAGAACAAATTTCCACTAAGCTGAAAACCGTATCCAATTTTCACATATATGATAATTCTACAGTTATAATACTTCACAAATCTTATACACATTTTCAATAAATTAACCACTGGTTAATTCAATTCATGTCTGGGTATATTAAGTTATCACTCACCGAGACTCGAGGGCCATACACAACTCCTCCCAAAAATTTACAGCACTCCTCCCAAAAATTAACAGCACTCGAACTCGAGGACCACAGCCTGTTGGCTCCTCAAAACATAACTCGCCTCTCTTTTATACACTGTTACAATACAACCTACAGCTTCGGGCGGGTCTTGGTATTCCAAGTATCCCTGACATTCATCCTTGGCTGAAAGCGATTACATAAGACCGCCTGTCTCCCTCTCAGAGTGAATTTAACACATTTCTCACAAAATCACTAATTTTCTTCCTTGCAAATACAACTGTGCGCAAAAACATGTTATCTTGGAAATATCACCTCACCAAGCATGCCAAGGATAACATAAACAAGTGAGAGAAATTTCTTTTGCAGACTTTGAATGCTATAATCCCAAATCAACAGTGCTTTAGAAGTTCAATTTCAGAAATTTGCGGTCGGGAAAAAGAACTACATGTGACAAGAATGCACTTTTTTAAATCTCACTGCCCATGATGTACTTGCTTTTAACTGATTATCCAAATGCCAGGTCTATCATTTCAGATTTTTCGAATAATTTTGTCATTTTATTAAGTGTAATTATTGTGGGACTGCTCTGACCTGTAAAATGTTCTCTTTTATTCTGTCGGCGACTTTCGATGAAAAGTAAAGAATACCCCTCTGTCTACATAATAGAAACAGGCACAAACTACACACACTCACCAAGCTCACACACATACAAAAATAATAAGCCATGAAATATCTAATCCAAGATGAAGGTTCTCTTTATCTGCCTAAAACAAAATAACAATTTAATTGTGACATGTTAATTAATGTATGTAAAACAGTGTGCAACGGGGACTTCCTGTGGTATTTTGAAAAGCATTATACTCTATCATGGGCTAAATAACAATGGAATACAACCCCCCCCCAAAAAAAAAAAAACAACAACAACAACAAACAAACAAACAAACAAACAAAAACATTTTAAAAATCGTTAAAGGAATTACAGCATACCAAAGAGACTCAGATCGCATTACTGGTCACAACGTGAAACGACAAGAAAGATTGATTTGCCGTTTGCACTATGAGCGACATTTTTAGCCAGAGAGATACAAGTCTATAACTTTCCTTACATTACACTGTGCAAAACACAAAGACATAAAGTGTGAAATGTATAAACATCTAATTTCCAATTTCTCTTTAAAAAAAAACCTTACCATTTGATGGCGAAATTCACGAACTTACACACTTCGGTAACATTCCTATATAGTAACATATCATTTAAAACAACAACAGTACTCTTGATAAAGGCCTAGTACCATTGACGAAATTTCAAAATTTACAACAACAAAATAGAAAGGGAATGTATAACGTATTTAAGTATGACTGGACACCGGAAAAGTGACTTTCGTGGGAAGAATCAGAATTTATTATTGTTTACCGTCAGGATTGCCACTTTCCTATATTTCATGTGTACTAGTTGAGGTTACTTAGTACAGTGTATGAGTCCTTGGCATGGAAAGTAGTCACAAGTTGATATTATTTCTTAGCTTGTAATGAGAGTTTTACATCAATTAGGACAAAACAGCAAGGGGGGACAAGGCACATAACGAAAGCGAGAAAACCTTTCTATAATAATGTAAATGAAATGTAAAAACTTCCTCCCTCATTTCTATCCCAAGATGATATCTGGGATACCCGAAGCGAAGGAGATGATTCATCATTATGGAATATCCGCTCCTCATCCGAATCAAAACACCGAATCATCGGTACATAATTTTGTGCGACGGAAGTGAACTTTCACACAGATACACCACTACACTCTTTCTAATCGAATTTATGGTACCTTTGTCAAGCAACACTGTTATCAAAATACATGAAATCTGCTAGAAATATCCCTGATATGATAATGTGCCAATATCAAAACAATGGCTCACGTCGTTAAACCAGAAAATACTGAAATACCAAGCAACTTCCCTCGATCTGATGTAAGGCTGTGAAGGCACAAATTTTCCACTCACTTATCGGACCCTCTGAGGATATTATAGAGAGGACGACGTCAATTTTAAAATATGAGTAAAGTCGACTAGATATTGTCAAACAATGTCTTCATACAACCAACCTCACATAAATCATAATGTTAACCTGATATGGATACTATAAAATACTTACAATTTAATCCTTTTCGGTACTCCAAGGAATGATTTTTCTTCCACCCATTTTATGTGGTGTCTATGTGTCCGTTATTGCACTGGTTAGTTCCTAGCAAAAGACGCTTGTCTCACACAGTCAAGAGAGGTTTTTGCCAACGCGAGATATGTCCTCATTATCAAGTCTTTTCTTCTCAACTCGGGCTTCATACATTTGGAAGCATGTTGCTTCTCATAGCGTTAATATATCGAATAAAATGCATTATCATTATTTGGCATAATGCATTCCAAACATATTCAAAATGAGTCTCTCTTCATTAATTCGATAATTTGTGATAAAGGAACGAAGGGAACCGGAAATGAACTTTGGCCTAATTCTAGTGGAAGGGGATATAATCTGTCTCCCATTCACGCAGAGAATGCCTATTTCCTCCCACCGTTCTCAATTAGTACAGTGCAAGTGTAAGGATCACAAATGTATAGTTGAAGTTGTGATATCACGAATAATTGTTGTGAAATCTTCACATTTTACATCGCATGCGACTACGGTTTCATCGGGAGTATAGAAGACTGAACAGCTTCAAGTGACATCGGCCTCCCTAGTGGTATACCTAGGATGAAACGAAGAAATTTTTGCCTGTGTCATAATCCCTCCCCAGTCATCATCTCACATTTAGCGTGACATTGATAAAACAGTATTGCCAATATCATCAAGCCAGGAAGTTTGTGGAAGCAGTGAGCTGGACTTGATGACCGTTTAGAGCTAAAAGTTTTTCGTCATGCTCTAACGTTACCTGATGCTGTCCGTAAGTTACATGAGAATATCGGATGTGTTTGTGTTAGTCTGGTTAAGTAAAATGGACACCAGCTGCTCAAGAAATACAGCAACTTGAGGAGCATAAGTGAAAGTTCCCCAATCAAGAGTTCCTAATATGAAAACTATATGTGCGAAGCTAAAAACGATGAAATATGTCTTATATTTGTTTCTTACTCGGCTAAAGTCTGATGCAATACATCAGCGTTAATTTTTCACGAATATAAAGTAGGCTCTTAAACCATCCGCTATGATACATAGTTCAGTTTATAAAACAAAAAATTAAGACTATTTTTTAATCATATATAGCAGTATAGGCTGAAATACTGACGCGTTTGAGCTAATAATAAGAGGCGTCACTCTGTCATAAAAGTCATGTCAAATCATGACAAATATCGCCACACATCCTACACACAGACAAAAGAAGATAATGCTATTTCATCAGCGTACTCTCTAAGGGTATACCTAGCGACGCCGGTAAATCTTTTTATTTTAGGCTTGTAGGCTTTGAAAAGGTGAGACAAAATGATAATAACATCTATTTTGTAATCATCATTTCTCTGGTTGGGTAGAGATTGATGTAAATTATGTAAGAGAATAAATCTATTCAAATTAAGGCGGTTTTCCCTGCCCTTTTATCTCAAAGACTCACGTGTAAGTGATGTCTCAATTCAAAATCTCATCCCTGCTCATTACGTGGTACTAACAGCTATATTTGAGTAGTATGGAGCATTTTTCTAATGAAGGTAATATTCCCCTTGAGTTTAAGTTATATTGATGCGATTTTTTAAGACAATTTGACAGACACCACAGAATCATTTCAGTGAAAGTGATGATTTTTTTTAGCAATCTAAGTGGCAATAAGTTAAAAACTTGTAGATATATCTACGTTTCAGGCATATTCTATCGACGGCATTAACCTGTAAAGTCTAATGAATTGTAAAATTGTTCCCCTATGAGTTTTTTGTTCATCAAATTTGATAATTTCTTTGTTTTTCAGCATGAACGACGGAAATGAAAATATTCCCTTAATATGTTTCTATGTACAGTTGTCCTTCATAATGATGTAGAGATACGGTGCAAAACGAAAGCGAGGTTGTCATATGATACATTATACTTTTAGAGAAAAAGTTTGAAGGCTTATGGATGATTTCTTGTATATATTGTCATGATATTTTGACTAAAAAGGAAAAAAAGGACCAATGAACGAGAAACACTTACTTTGCAGATCGCCAAAGTCGCTCAGCGACAATGCTAGTATTACTCTTTCCGAGGAAGTCACTGCTCGCGGCCGTGCGATGGTAGAACTGGTGAGTATCAGCGAAAAATATGGATTCATTCCAAAGAACCAGACTAACACACGAACGAATAGATCGTTGATATTACGTGTTTCCTAGTCCATGGAAGCTCTGATCGTGTATTTGGATATTGATACATGTATTCCACCAATTCATGCTTCAAAGAATTAGGTGAGTAACAAAGGTTTACAAAGCATGATCGCATTTCAATAAATGTAACTTAAAAAAGGCAAACTTGGTCACTTTCTTTTGTTTTCAAGTTACATGTAAAAGATTTAGACATCAGATTTCTTCCAACCCGAAGCACAACTCAGTGGAAAGCAATCATTGCTCACCAAAAGTGTTGTTCACTATTTTTTCACGTATCATGCGTATTTTCGTATGCGTATGTGCACTTTTGCAAATACAAGCAGGTTCACCCAAAACTACTTAATGAGTTCAGTATAGTTTAGTTATGACAGTTAACAACATTTATATAGCGCATAACAAAGTGTATAATAATTATGTTCATGTGCGCTTATAAAAAGCAAAGACTTAAATAGAATGTATATCAATCTTGCTCAGCGCCGATTTTCATTTTGCTTAGGTAAAGAAATGCGTTCTCTATAGGCATTTTGAATTCATTGATGTTGGTAATTCGTCTTATAAATATTATGCTGAGGTATTTTGACAGGTTTCCATGGCAACACCTCATTACATTATGGCCAATTCTTTTCAAACAGTGAACCAATTTACAGTTGGAGCCAAGCTTATTGTAATGTGTTTACCTTGAAAATATCAGCCATACTGGCATTATCTTCAGGTATAAGCACGACGCTATTAAAGTGCCCTTGTTGATAGGTCGTCTATTCTTTCAAATGGATTTTCGTGTTTATCGTTGATTACATACTATGCCTCTTTACAGTCCGTCAAAATGAATGTGAAGCAATAGTCTCTCAAAATAATGTGATGTCTTGTCAACGTCATGTATGAATTTACTGAGAAAGGAATGCAAATTAACTTTAATTTTCAGAAATTGATCAGTATTGATTAATTCCTTCTAGATTACTTATTGCTCAGCTAGCTCATTTTAAGTTGTATTTGATTCAGAAATGATCTCTGATCTAAAAATACTAACATCACTCATATCCTTTTCTTTCTGATGTTTTGGGGTTTTTTTCAGTGAGACTTGAGGGAGGGACTGACGAACATGAAGGCCGAGTGGAGATACTGTGTGACGGGGTCTGGGGCACGGCGTGTGATGGGGGTTGGGATATGAAAGAAGCTCACGCAGTTTGTCGACAGCTTGGGTACTCAGCGGCTGCCTCGGTTCACCTTAATGCCCACTTCGGACAAGGATCAGGCCCTATTTGGTTAGACGAGGGAGTTTACTGTCCCACGTCAGACAAAAAATCCCTTCTTGAGTGCTACCGAGGGCCATGGGGATGCTCCGATGGCGCCAGTTGTGGGCACGACGACGATGTTGGCGTACGATGTGCTGGAGAACGTGAGCTTACAATACTGTCATCCATTACAGTCTTTGCTGATATACATATAAAGAAAATACAAAGGTCATTCAACAACAACAACAAAAATCATTTTTCATGAAAATTACACATTCCATCAGCTTGATACTTACATATGTTAAGGGTAGCAATTATTCCCCCTGCTTTCTGAAAGCATTTACTCAACATGCTCAAGTGCTCTATTACTATGCTAGAAAAGTCTTTTGTGGTTTTTGTGGATTTTCTTAAATATTTTCTTTATGTTGTTGTCCACGCCTACGTCATAACTCTAGTAGTCTCCTAAAAAAATTCAAAATTTTACAAATTCGTAATTTTTGCATCGATTGTCCGATTTTCCTCAAACTTTCACTGATGTGTTCTACTAATATTGCTGCTTTCACTCAGTCCACATTTGGGTTTGGGTTTGGGTTTGGGCTTTTCATAGGGGACTTACAGCAATGTGAAGAGTAGTATCATCTCTTCCCCCCCCCCCCATTCTGGGTAAACTTTAACTATCATGGTCTGTACTGTACTGTAGCAGCGTCACGTGATGTTGGATATAGAAGCGGTATTAATGTACCCACGTATTGAATACGTTTGTTTTTATTATGTAGGAGATGAGAGTGCTGCGGATGCAATATTTGCTAACGCAGACTTGAACGAAGGCCTGAGTTACGGCGTCGATAGATACACTTATTACGACATGACGAGTAGGTTGACATTCACCCCAACGAGAGCAAACAACGGTGATACACTTCAGTGTCATGTGTACGGCGTCGTGCGCTCTGCTACTCTGGAGGTTACAGGTGAATTCATCACATTTACATTGTAATTTCAGTATCAGTATGTAATAATCATTACATCTCTTCAGGTATGTTGGTTTAATGAGAATAGATGCAAGCATATATTCATCTGCCACCATTTCACGACTTATCGAAAGCTTTGTGTGCAAAATGAATCTTTTTATGCATTTATGCATAAAGGTATACTATCGTATCATTGTAATCGAATGTATCGTTCTAAGTTCTTGTGGTATCTAGTGAACTTATGAATGTTTCATAACGTTATCCGTTAGTTATCACACTGCGGATGTAATCTTCGTCATTATTCCTCTGTCTTTGGTGAGGGCAAGCAATAAGTAATTTAATTAAGTGTACAAGTTTTGTATGTGCGTATTTGAAACCCCGTAAACTTTGAGGCTACCGCAAACATGGCAAGTGTGCAAGTGTATACTTATAAGGGAACTCTCTGCCAATGTCTGCTATGTCTGCTTATTCTCTCATACACATTTGATTGTGCTGATCTCGAAAGTACACATAAAACTAAATAAACCCTATGGAAGGCCACATGGGTCAAAAGTGCTATCACGAGAGCTGTCTAAACAATTTACTGTGCGACATTGATCGTTTCCTCTCAAAAGGGACTGTAAAACCACAAATCAGTTCAAAAGCTTCGTTTTCATAACGGGTTTCTCGACTATGGCTGATCGAACTTCTATACATGTCTTTCATATTACTACTGAATAACATGTGGAGTAAACCATTGCACCGGGTGGAGGTCCAAAGAACTATCTTTACTAGCCTTGAGTGACGCATTGTCTTTATAACTTGTGTTTCTCTACTGTTATATGGGCCTACTTATCATCATATACTCCCATCTGGCCATATGAACATACGTTTTCCTTTTCAAAAATGTCCCCTGTCCCGTAACGTATAACTACAAAGACACTTAACGAATAGTGCGGATTACACTTCAAATGATTCAACAGGTGGCGTCGATGTACCCCGGTCCATTACTCCATGTATCACTCCAAGTCCCGGTACCCCTCCAGGAGAAAACATCTTATCCATCGATGCTGTAGAGATAAAAGGCGAGGATAACCTGGTTAATCTGGTCATATCCTGTCACGTGAACTTCACTGATCAGCCCTCCCCGTACCTCCACACCTACACCATCGGGACTGAGACTACAACTCTATCGTCATCAAGCTCCGGCTCAGCCATCCTCTCACCACGCCCCAACGCCTGCATCGAACTCACGTGCTCCGCGACGAACGGGATTGGGACGACCTCAGCCACGCTCACACACTGTCCTCAAGGTATTTCTCATTACACAGCATGCACTAAGTAGTGAGCCATGCCAACGATGCGATATGTCGAGGGGAGGGGGTATTTTATTACATAATGTTTCATGTTTTCAACAATCCGTCGTAGTCAAACGAGCTCTTGTATACTCAGGCTGTCGTCAATGTTACTCAGTATATGAAACCAAACTAAGATTATGATCATTCTCGTATTATGATCATTCTCGTAAAAGCATTCTTGTTGACACCATTCTTTCCACCATGGTCTCAAAATGAAGCCAGCAGAGCCACTTGCAATGTCACTGATACTGTACAGGCCCTACCTTGCTGTCAGGTATAGTGATAATCTTGGTAAAAGGTAGCTCTTTGTTTCATTTTAACACAATCATGCCTACTGAACGTCTAGAAATGAAGGTCAACCTCCTACAAATATTGAGCTTTTTTTTTTTTTTTTTACAATATCTGACGTCCATCTAAGGAATTATATTTCAAGTTACGTAGTTACTCCATTTTCTTTCCTTTATTTTTGATTTGTTTACGCTGGCGACCGGTTACCGACTGATCAATGCATAATGATAATTATATCTAACAGATAGGCCAGCAGAAGATATCATCAGCGTAGAGTTTGAGACCCAAGAGGATGATGATGACGAACCAAGCCTCAACATTACTTGCCACGTGGATCAAGAAAACCAACCCTTTCCACCAATCAACACGTTCCTCGTTGCAGTTGACGATAGCATCATTTCCGATTCAGCTTCTCCTATGGTGACGATTGACCCTCGACCCAACGAATGCATTAATGTTGTGTGTACTGGTATGAATGAATATGGAGAGACTGAAGCGACCAAGACCTACTGTCCCACACAGTCAGGTAAATACAAAACACCTTTTAATTTGTCAAACAATAAAATGAGAACAATTCTAATTTGTAGGGTTTACAGTTTTTTCGTTCTTGGTTTTTAGTATCTCCCCAAAATGAAATAAATTACAGCTTTCAGTAACTTTTGTTGTGAGGTGTGATTCTAAAGAGGTTTCACATTGCTAAATACGATTGATCAACAGTCGTTCTACATACTTCAGAATTTATATGGTACTCGTGAGTTTGCAATGAAGTCAAACTTGTGACAATATAGGCCTTACAACATTGGGACATGTGTGACTATAAAATACTGAGACCAGAACGACTACATAGAGCCTACTGTGTGAACTTAAAGAGGTGGTATAGTTTTGGTTCAGATGAGGGAATTCAGACTTCAACTTTTTGTGAGATGATATTAGAAATAACTTATAAGATGATAAAGAGCATACAATTCTAACAGGAATTCAAAAATAATTTGATGAAAATCGGTTGTGAATTGGCTGACATATAAAAAACAACAACAACAAAGTAAAACAAAGTGGTCCTAATAAAAAATGGGTCCCATCTATCATTAGGACCTCTTTATTTTTTTCATTAATATCTCAGCCATTTCAAAACCAATTTTCATTAAATAAATTTTGAATTCCTCTTTGAATTGTATCCTCTTTCATAATTCTCATAAGTGGTTTCTAATCGTGCTAATTATCTAAGAAAAAAAAGTTTGAAACTGTAGCCCTGATGTCAACCAAAACTACACCAGCCCTTTGAAGTTCCAAACAGTCAACATCTAAATTGCAGATACAATCACGTTTCGTGATGCTATTCGATTACCATTGAGAGTAGGAAAAGGAACCTTCTATCCAGGCTCTTCTCTGGCAAATCTTGTATTTCCCCCTTTCCTTTTTGGCTTTTCTATCCTGATCTAGAACCGGGTCCCGAACAACCTGGTAGCAACATCCTTAGGATCCAGACGACGGAAATCAGAGGTGAAGGAAACCTGGTAACTCTAATCATCACCTGTCATGTTGACCTCTCTGACCAGCCTTACCCACATCTTCACACATACACCATTACAGCTGATAACGACACGTTGTCCTCCTCCAGCTGTGCCTCAGCGATCCTGTCTCCACTCCCGAATGCCTGCATCAATGTCACGTGTTCTGCGACCAACGGAATCGGAGACACGTTGTCATGGATGGAGCATTGCCGGACAGAATCTCCGAGTGGTATGTTAAATAACAAGAGCTTTCCTTCTCAAAACAAAGCACACAGTGTGTACTGAAGTATGCATATAGACTAAAATGGGATCCCTTTTCAATATTAGGGACGGAAAGTACCACTGTTTAACCGTCTCAATCATCACTAGCTGCATCTCACTTCCAAGTTGCTTTTGTGATGCGTAGTATTGTCAACTTCACGTATTTTTCTTTGTTACTACATTGCATTGATGTTGTGTTATTTTGTGTATGAAAATGCTGTTGGAAATGAAATAAATGAAATGAAATGAAATGAAATGAAAGTTAGATTTGATTACGAAAGTACATGATGAGGATCAGAAATGTCGTAGTCACTTCACGGGGTAATATATCCACATAATGTAAAGGAGATGATAATCCGACATCACAGAGACACAAGAGGGCGCCAGAGGGCTTTCAGTGAAAAGCTACAAACGAGCGATGTCACTGTCTTCTGATATTAACCATAGCTAATGTTATTTAAGTCCTGCACGTGTTAGTGTTTAAAGGACAAGTTCACCCTCATAAACATAAGGATGAAGAGAATGTAGCAATATTAGTAGAACACGTCATTGAAAGTTTGAGGAAAATCGGACAATCCGTTCAAAAGTTATGAATTTTTGAAGTTTTTGTGCAGTAACCGCTGGATGAGAAGACTACTGCAGTGTATGAATAACTTAGATGTCACATGCGTACAACAATATAAGGAAAATATAAAGAGAATTTCACAAAATACCATCTTTTGAAAAAAGTACATATTCCCTTGACTCGTTACCGACATATGTTAGGGGTAATATTATTCCCCCTGCCTTTAGAAAGAGGCAAGTCAAGTGCTCTATTAGTATGCGAAAAAAGTGAAAATATGTTGAATTTTCTTTACATTTTCTTTATACTGTTGTACGCATATGACTCACAAGCTGTAGTAGTCTCCTCATCCAGCGGTTCCAACACAAAAATTTTAAAAATTCATAACTTTTGCATCGATTGTCCAATTTTCCTCAAACTTTCACTGATGTGTTCTACTAATATTGCTGCATTCTCTCAATCCTTATGTTTATGAAGGTGAACTTGTCCTTTAAATTCGATTAACGTATACTTAATGTGAACAATAAGACAGTAACTTTTTTCTTCTTCTTTCGGTAAGCTGGTAAGCTGCAACACTCTGACAAATATTGAGGTAGGGAGAAAAAATAAATTAATGAAAAACATTCAAAGTGATTCAGCAATGAATGCGTCTTCGTAACGGATTATACTTCGACAGCCTTCAGGTTGGTGATATCTCTGCCTGCTAAAAACAAAAACAATAAACATATAGAAAAACCGTTGTGAATTGGTGATATATTATTATATTATATTATTATAGGGGGTCCCATAGCGAGCCCTCGTCAAGGGGCCCTCCAGAAATCGTCGACCACGTACGCTCTTCTCGTCGTCATTTTCATCCTCTCCGTCATCACCTGCCTCACTGTCCTCATGAAGAGAAAAAATGTCTACTGATTGAGGTGAGTTAATTCACAGTGTGCATAATTTTCGGTATTCTTGCTCTGACAGAGGAATGTTGACACATTTTCAATTACTATTTGCTACATTATTGACATAATTGGTGTGTTGGAATTTGCTAAGAAACTGTTGTACTCCTGGGAAACCGTACTTGGAGTCTACACCTAGACAAAGTTATGAGACACCCAGGCGACGAGACGAAAGCTTTCATTGAAAAGAAAAGAAAAAATAGAATATTAACTTTCATCGGAAAACTTACACTTATTGGATTGACATGCTTGGTTCTTCTTAGTGTATACTTTGCAAATGTATTGAGACAATGATCACTGAGAACACTGCAAGCTTATATTGTTACGACTGTATCTTATTTTCATCACTCACTTTTGTCTCAGAGCTTTAGAAGCTGTTCGATACACTATACCGTCGATTTTTCGTATCCATCATATTATATACAATTGTATTCCTCATTGGCATATATTCCTTGCCTTCCATGTGCTTCTTTGTGCTTCACTTTCAGGAGTGCTTCATAATAATAGTGTAGTACCAGTCTTTCTATAGACAAACTTGTTTTTTTTTTTTGTGAAGAACGTACTCTCAGAATCTCTTACATGCTCCTTTAGTTCTCTCAATTGTCACCAAGACTTTAATGCTTGTTTCACCATTTCTCTGGCAAAGATTCACGATCTCCTTCATGATATTTTCTTGCAGGTATGGAACGCAGCGAGGGTCAAAATGAGGGAGAGCCTTGGATTATTGACAACACGTTTTCTTCCGATCGAAGAATCATAATTTTGTACACTTTGTATCCTAACCAACTTTAAAATCATTTATGCTATCTCTTTTTTTAATCAGTTGATAACAGTAAACATATCTAGCATTGATGAATTTCAGTGTTTACTTTTTATATTTATACATTTGAACAATCTATTCCTGGTTTCTTTTCAGGATTTTTTTTTTCGAATTGAATAATACTGTTATGATACTGAATTGAACAATACTGTTCATTCTTTTATTCTATTCTTAATTCCGTTCGGGCGCTGTGGCATAGTGGATAAGACTACCGACTCCCGATCGGAGGACCCGAGTTCGAGTCCCGCTCAGCGCTTACGTCCTTGGACAAGATCTTTTACCCACAATGTCCCTCTCGACCCAGGTGTATAACTGGGTACCTGGCAACGCTAGGGCAATAATAAGGACAGGGCCCTCTGGTAGAGCAGTGGCAACACTGAAGAGGCTACCCTGGATAAATAAGACCATAAGTTATCATTACACGTGTATTATTATTAGTCTTCTTATTATTATTATTAACGGCAAAACTTTCATCGAATAAATCCCAAATAATTAATTGCAAAAAAATCCGTGAGACATAATGGGCCAGACAATTGTCACGCACATTTGAATTATGTTAAATCATGTAAATGATGTGTTTTTTAAGGCTATAAAGTGAAAACTGCATGTATGTTACTGCTAGACGACAATTTGTGAATACGGTTTTAGTAGGACCCCCTATTGACGATGATTGATCAGTTGTTTTTTTATTTCTCTAAACTACATTTAAAACTACTGAAAATATACACAGTTAATGTTTCTGTGTCTACCATTTCATCACCATCGATGTCATCATCACCACCATCACTATCATCTTCACTATCATCATTTGTTTTTTCATCAGTCTGCCATCATCATAATCATTAGTTTACCATATCTTCGTTACTAGTTATGAACTAGAATTCAAAGCCTATTGTTTTCTACATGTTCAGGTCTTTTCCCCATTCTGCTAAACAAACTGTAGTATGTATGCTCCTACCCCGCCCTCCTCAGCCCCCCCCCCCCATAGGTTTTCTGGACAGCCATGTGTTTAAGCAACCGCTCATAGTGGCAGTCGGATCCTTCTGCATGATTTTATTTCTTATAATCATTATTCACATTTTGTAATACAGTGTAAATTGTGTCAATGGCAGTAATGTTCACAATTTTACAATGAACACAATTTCTTGGACTTATGTACATTGTAATCCGTATAGTGACGTTTTCTGTGATATCACTGAAAAGAACTTTGATTTTGTACGAAATTATGTTGAAGAAACTAAAATAAATCAAACAAATAAGCAAACAAATCTTTATGTCTCATCTGTAGTTTTCGGATAGAATTATTACTGCCCATAATCTAAATGATTGTTTCGTCTTTGCTGATGGAAGTGACTTAAAACGAGTTAACGAAGAGCATGCTTTGAAATGCAAAGTCAGGTAACGAATTTAATGCTACTGTAATTTATGCTTATTTTAATTGTTGATAAGGTTTTCATTAGCAACTGATGAATTTCATAATTTTGATTAGTTAATTACAAAAATTTGATTAATTTGAAACTTTGCTGTGTGGTGAGTTAATGTCCAAAACCCCTGATAAGCATGATGTTTGGCGCATGATCTCACGCGGTTGCTGTTGTTTTGCTGTTTGCTCAGTTAGTGACAAGATTTATAGCATGTTCTCTTTTCATACAAGAATATCCAACAAGAAGTCAAACAAAGATATTGAGTAAATCATTATTGGACATTGAATGACGTGGACAAAGGTTAATGCTTGACTTGTATGTATATCACTGTTTTTCTTTATTATACAAAATTATTACGAGCAGGTGTCTTTTCCGCATTAAATGAAAATAATATTTGACGTACCTGCTTTTCAATAGCCAAATGAAACTAATCTAGGTGTGATAAAAATGCAGGATATCATTATGATAATCAGATGCTGGACGAGGATAATGGCCTCGAGTATACACAATACAATCAAAGACAATCCAGTCACCACTCATCGAGCAGATTCCGAGTGGGGGAACAAAATACTTAAGGTGGAATGGTGCAGCATGGTGCAAAAGTGTAGAGAGTTTATGCAGATACATGTGTATTGCTGATTTTTAAAAGAGGAAATGCAGAGAGAATGCTATTGTATTTCTCATAAGAATAACCAAAATCTCCAAGGATAATTAATGATTTTTTTTTAAATGTATGTATGTATTGCGACGCATTACATGAATAAAAAATATCGACTTTTGCAATAAATATTTATATCAAATCCGACTTAATTTTGGACTTTGTTTATTATACCTGAAACAGGAAATATTACCCCTGTGAAACGTCAATGACAGGAAATCACTGTTAGAGGATGCACTCGTCTTTTACGGTTTTGGGAGATGACGTAACGATTGATTGCTATTTATCAAAGTCTGGTCTAGAACCTTCAGTGTTGCATCATCATTTGTACATTGAATTGGTTTGCACATGCTTCCAAGCGTTCTTGTCTTTTGTGGGGTTTATTTTCTAATTCTTCGTACAGTAGCCATCCGTCGCTCTATTATGAAGGCCAAATTTACTTCTACATGCATATAGAGTGTGCATGACGCTGTTGCTTGTCCAAAAGGACGGTATAGGGACCCACTCATTTGCCTAAAGAGCTACCATTTATATTTTAAATGAAAAGTGCTTACTGCAAACGTTTATGTATTTTTGTTTATCATAGCTCATGTAATGAAATGATGAATGCATCATGCGGGTCGGGTGAAATGCTGTTACAGTATAACACCAGAAGTCATAGCTTAATATTGGAGAGTAAGTCTGAGGGTCATATTATGCGCTATATCATATGATTTATCTCCGTAGATTCGTCTGCGAATAAGATTTACAGTGTAATTAGGTTTATACGTAAGTGTGTTGTTTTTTTGTGGCAGTTTTTTTTTTTTGCAAACCAATTTAAAGAACGGAAATTGAATTGGAAGGACAAGTTCAAGATGCAAAGAAGCCTTGTACCTAATTTGTGTTGAACAAATGCCAAGATTTGGTTTGTTTGTTTGTTTGTTTGTTTTTGCTCGAAGCCCGCATACACGTGCTTAAAGAAGATTCGGTTTTAACTTGTACAAAAATTACATCTCTAATTTTGCCGAAATATATTACATGTCATGTATAACTCTTAATCAGGTACAATTTGTAGAGACATTCGCCTTCACAAACCACAGCTACTGACAATGACTGAAGTCCTACTTCTTGTCAAGCTTATACATGTGTACTCTTTTTTTTATGCATTCTTCAATCTTAAAAAAAAAACAACAACCTGCGATTAACGAGGGCATCTTCGTTTGAGATAGAGACGCAATAATGAGTTTCAGTTAACATGCACGAAATGAAATACATGTATTGAGTGTGTGATAAGTGGTGTGTGTGTGTGTGTGTGTGTGTGTGTGTGTGTGTGTGTGTGTGTGTGTGTGTGTGTGTGTGTGAGTGCTCGTGGTTGATAGTATGTATGCCCAGACAAGGCATATTATTGATAGTAATGCGATAATGATAAATTTTAGTCATTGATTACAAATACAAGACATGATTTTCAACTGAACGAAAAACTGTCTCTAAGGACTGACCTTTTTCCCCTTCTCTCCTCCCCTCTCTCGCATCTCTCCCTCACAAGGGTAAACAAACAAACAAACAAACAAACAAACAAACAAACAAACAAACAAACCCACAAACAGACAAAGAAACAAACCCACAGACCTGCATAATCCTGTACTGAGAGAAATCCTATACTGGCAGAAAGTTAAACGTATCTTTGGCGTCATTATCCATCAGTGAGGGAAATGAATGTCTCGAGGAAATGCAATTTCTATCCTTGAAACACTTCAGGAAAAGAGGAAAAAGAGTATGCTTATTCGCACATGCGGAAGTAAGCCACGGCTGGTTTTGTGCGGGATTAGTGAAACATATTTCGAAACTTTGGGAGAGGAAGGGGAGTCATTTACGTGGTGTCAAATTGTGGTTCTTTGGGTCTCTTACAACGTGTCTGGTGACGAAGTTAATACGAACCTTTTCCTGTGTTTTGTTAAGCAAAGGAAAGAACAACAATCCACTGCATAATGCGATGATTATACGGAAATCTTGGCTGTATGTGCTTTGTAATATCTGCAAGACTATAAGGTCCAAATCCATACTCAAATACTGGAAGTTCGCACATGAAGTTCATGTATCTATCTGAGTCTTTACAACACTTTCGTAAACTATCGTACATGATTATCATTGTATCATGCCGCACATAGATGAAATAGTTCCACTCAAAATCACTTTACTAGAAAGCTTTTATAGTGAAAAAAATTGATGCAGTAGGTTATACATACACACTTGTGATATAATTCATGGGTATAATATGGGTTTGGAAAATATTTGGAACTATCAAATAATTATAGCAAGAACGGCAAACGCGGAGCAATATGCAGATATAGCGTGAAATGGTCGAATGGTCTCCATACATACTCGAATAAAGATCGGGAGAGACATCAGGCGGTCAGGTTCGTCAGATCATTTAGGTCGTTAAGCAGTGTAAAAGTTTATCTACAATAAGTTAAAAAAGCGAAAGCAAAAATTTGCACATTAAGAACGTCTATAGAACTTCTAAACAATGTTGAATATTCCTTCTTCGACGTTTCACCTACAGGATTGACCGGTGTCGAGAATGATGACTGATAAACGAGTATTGATCCTCTTTGGGGTATTTTCCATCGCCATTCGGAATACAGGTAAGATGTAAACATCAAAACAGGTTTATTTTTTTATTCAATACACAAAAATACATACGCATATTTTCACAGCAAAATTATCTGTGAATTCATTGTTTAGATTCCCTTCTCACCTCTGTTTATTTACCTTACTTTTATTTGTAAATATCTGTCTTCTGTAGGGAAATGCACATCGCTCCAGAAAACTTCGGATCAACGAAAATAAGGATAGGATGTAATGTATAGCAATTGTCATTCACAATGATCGTGTCGCGCAATGTCTTGAAAATAGTTGACTGTTCCTTTATCTCATAAGAGATTATACATACCCATGGACGTTTCCATTAAAAGATCTTGTAGAATCAATTTCAAGTGAGGTGATTAACTTTATCTCTTATTTTCTTTTGTTTTTACATTTGTATTTCATTTAGGTGGAACCAGCGTGACTCTTGAAGTACCAAGCCCTCTGACACCAAACCTGGAAGTAACAGCTAACTGTACAGCCGATGCAGTGTTTGGCTCAGAACACGTGATCTGGTACTTAAATGGCGTACAGATTACCGATGGCGTACAAACAACTAGCACAGTGGATAGTCTGATCCACTGTTTAGAGGGTCTGACAGAAAATTTGGATATAGGCTCTTAATGTCTAAAAGTTTAAGATGACATTGTTTTTGGATGCATATCTTAAATTCGTAAGCTCTTTTGCAATAGTTTTTGGCATTTTCGTGATATTCTTGAAAAAGTGCTTGGATTTTGGTATCATTTTCTGCCACCCTACCTCTATCTTGGAAAGTTGCCCAAAATATCACATCGTTCCTCAGACATGTGACGTGAGATGATGAGATAGAATGCCGCAATTGACAAATCAATTACGCGAATTATAAGAATGAACGATGAGTTCTTGGATGAAGCTATTAATTTCGTCAAAATTAATTCTTTCTTTCTTTCTAAAGCACGAGCAAATTTTACTGTTATTTTTTCAATTATTAAACAAAAGTGGAAATTGACACTTGTTCTTTGTTTTTTTTTTCGTTTCCCTGCCGATGATATTTATTTTTTATTTTCTCTGCTATCTAGCCGCGGTAACTATGACACTGTCCTCATCTGTGTATTTTTCCTCATTTTGTCAATGACTTTCGATGAAAAAGAAAAAAGATACCCTACTCTTTAGATATTAGGTCTATATAACATCCATGTACACTCACAGACACACACACCATTATAATCCATGAATATTCAACGTAAGATTAAATCTTTCTCAATCTGCCGATAAAAGACAAAAAAGAAGAATCTAAGTTTGACATGTTTATTCATAAAAAACAGTGTGAGTCGCACTGTTTCGGTTGAAATAGGACTACAGGTTTCCAACGTGCTTTTTTATATAATGATTTTTTTTCAAATAATGAGAAACCTCTTATGAAATATAAAAGAGCATAACTTGTAAGAAGAATTCATATAATGAAAATTGGTCTTGAAAGGGCTGAGACATCCAAAACAAAGCAATCCTATTAAAAGGTGGGACCCACGCACCTTTATATTAGGATCGTTTTGTTTTACTCTGTTTTGGATATCTCAGTCATTTCAAAACTAATTTTCATCAAATAAACTTTTAAATCCTCTTAGAATCATATACTCTTCAACGTTTTATAAAGTGGTTTCTAAGTATCATTCAAAAGTTAAAGACTGAACCCTCACCTCAACCAAAACTATATTATCCCTTTAAGGAACATCCCCTCCTCATCCGAATCCAAACATTGAGTCGATGGTACAGAGTTTTGTGTGACGGAAGTGAACTTTCACACGGATACATCACCACACTCTTTCAAATCGAATTCACGGTACCGCGGTAGAGCAATGTCGTGAGATAAAGAAATAAGATCTTTTTGGGATATCCCTGAGAAGAAATTGTCTGAATATTGAAACAGTTGTTTACGTCGTTTGACCAGAAAATACGAAAATACCAAGCACGTTCCGTCGATCTGATGTAAAGCTCCGAAGGCAGAAATTTTCCACTCCCTCATCGGACTCTCTGAGGATATTCCGTTATACCTGGGATAAACTTAGGGACGCCGGTAAATCTGTTCATCTTATGACTTTAAGGTTTTGAAAAGGTGTGGCATAAAGATAATAACACATATTTTGTAATTTTCATTTTTCTTGTCGGAATGAAATGATGTAAACTATGGTAGAAAAATAGATTCATTCAAAATAAGGAGATTCTTTCTGCCCTTTTGTGTCCATAGGCTCACGTATAAGTCATGTCTTAATTCAAAGTCCGATCCCCGCTCATTATGTTTCACTGACAAACATGGGTGGATATTATCAACCATATTTCTAATAAAAGCAATATTGCCCATGAATTTCGATGGTATCAATGTGATCTTGTTAAGCAAATTTGGCAGACATGTAAAACCGTTTATGTACAAATGATCATCTTTTTATCAATCTTAATGGTCATAAGTTCAATAATGACATATATCACTAAGTTATCAGACATATTTCTTGACGACGTTAATCTCTGAAATCTCTCGCATTGATGCATTGTTTACCTGTGAGTTTCTTGCTCGTCACATTTGGTAGCTCGTGTTATTTTCTGTACGAACGACGGAAATGGAAAAAATATCTTCAGTGTGTTTCCATGTACAATTGACTCCCATGTGATGTAGAGATAAGGTGCAAATCGAAAACGAAGTTATTGATATGAAATGTTATTGCATGCAAGATAAGATCGAAGCTTTATGGATAATTTGTAGATCTGTCATTGCCACAATCTTTGAAGCAAAAGGGAATGAAGGAGAAAACGAATGAGAAACCATGACTTTGCAGATGGCCACAGTCGCTCAGGGGCAATGTTAGACTTTTTACTACGGTTTCCGAGGAAGTCACTGCTCAAGGCCGTGCGATGGTAGAACTGGTGAGTACAGCGAAAAATATGGATTCATTCCAAAAAACCAAACTAACAGACTAACACAAGAGAGAATGTGTAGCTCATTAAACTTTACGTGTTTCTCAGCCCATGGAAGTTCTGCTCCTTTATAACGTGTCCATTGATTGATCTTTTTCACTCTTTCAAGATACAAAGCATAAGGTATGTAACAGTACAATGTGTGTGTAACAAGACTTTGCAGAGCATGATCGAGTTTTGGTAAATGCAACATCGTTCTGAAGTCCATCGGATATTCTGGGTGCTTGTCTTATTTGAAACATTGGAAATCAGAATTCTCCCAACCAACTTGATCTTTTTGTGGTGGAATCATTGCACACAGGAGGTGTTATTCATTGTTTTAAAAATGATTATTTGAACATGCATTATTTGCAAAATGACTTATTGTTTTGTTAGTTATGTTACTGTTAGAACACACCAAGCCGGCTTCATGGTCCCTGGCTAATCCTCGTCTTATGGCGGGAGAAGGTTCTCGTTGATGTAGGCCCACTCTCATAACAAGAAGCTTTAGATTTGAGACGCGGACGTGAAGACGACAATATGGCGTTGACCCTTCTCCTCTCTCTCCCTGCGTCCTGTTGCACTGTAGCTTTTGATTTCGCGAAGACACAGCCTATACAGAGTAAAGTGGCACCCCCATATGATCATTGCATCAAGTAGGACGTAGTTTTCTGCGTCGTGAATTTGGCCGCTACAAACATGACCCGGAACGGACGTAAAAATTTAGACGACGCGAGATCGATTGTCATAAGCGACGTTGCGCATGCGCAGGACAGGTTTTTCTCCCTAAAAGTCTGCGTCGCGAAAATCTAAAAACTCCCTAATTCTTCAGACGTGGCGGGCCACATTTGACAGCAAGTTTGGATCACACCTTTCTTACATTATATAGCCGATTCTTTCCCAACTGCAAACGTTGTCCGTGTAAAAATGTCTAAATCTATTCAACCCGGCCATATTGGAAACGTGTTTACCTTGCCATAATTATTATCTTTCAGTTAAAAAAAAAAATGAGGCTCTTGGGGTACTTTTACTGATATCAGTTCGAACATATGAAATATCTTAGTGCTTATCATTAATTACAAGTCACTTACAATATTCATCTAGTTGTGTTGAAGTTAATGTGAGCCAGCACATTACTCTCCAATTTCTTGTCTACATTCCGTACCATGTTGTAGAACAGCGAAGGTAAATCAACGTTGCTATCAGAAAGGTCCCAACAGCATTGATTGCTACTTGAACACTGTTGAATATTTACTGTGCAGCTCCCTTAGCGCTCTAGTGTATGATTCAGAAAATATGACTCAATGTCTCATTTGAAATTGCCTCCTAACCAATTTTTCCTTTTAATATTTTTGTTTTGTTTGTTGTTTTTGTTTTTTTATTTGTTTTTCAGTGAGACTTGTGGGAGGGACAGACGAGCACGAAGGCCGAGTGGAGATACTGTGTGACGGAGTCTGGGGCACGGCGTGTGACTGGGGTTGGGGTACTGAGGAGGGGAATGCGGTGTGCCGACAGCTTGGCTACTCATCGGCTGCCTCGGTCTATCACGACGCCCATTTCGGAGAAGGATCGGGTCCCATTTGGTTAGACCATGGAAGTAAGTGTCCCACGCTGGATAAAAATTCCCTTTTAGAGTGCTATCACTACCCGTGGGGATGCCACCCTGCTGACTGGGACGAAAGCTGTGGGCACGACGATGACGTTGGCGTACGATGTGCTGGAGAACGTGAGTATAATTCTTATTCTTTATACCCTCCGCTAAGGAGGTTATGTCTTTTGCTGGTGTTTGTTTGTTTGTTTATTTGTTCATTTGTCTGTGTGCAAAATAATTCGAAAAATTGGGAACGAATCTGTTTAAAACTTATAGAAAAAGTTTGAGAATGACACAAGAAATAGAGGATTAAATTTTGGTAGTGATTTTTTCATGGATTTTATGAAGATCTTTTTGTTGCTGATATTTTGGCAGGTTGGGTCATTCAGGAGTTCAAGCCGCGCATTTTGTTTTGTTTTATTTTGTTTTATTTTGTTTGTTTGTTTGTTTGTTTGTTTGTTTGTTTGTTTTTTTTGTTTTTTGTTTTTTTTTTTTTTTTTTTGGGGGGGGGGGGGTTCTGCGGCCGTGCGCGGGCGTGGAAACGCGCAGCTGTGAATTGAAGATGTAACAAAAAGCTTTCATATTGGGAAATCGGGCTATTTTCAGTATGCATACGTATGGATGGAAATCCCATGGAAATCACTGATCTCTGTGGGAGAACAAGATCAGTGGTGAAAATGACTGCTCGGCGGAGGTCTGCGCTGTCAGAGTGCTTGTCTAGGGTCAATTTTGTCATATTCTTTCTCCGTTTTTCAGGATATTTGTGAATAATCATTACAGTTTTGGCATAGAGTGGAGGCGCTGTGGCCTAGTGGATAAGACTCCCGACTCCACATCGGAGGGCCCGAGTTCGATTCTAGCCAAGTGCTTACGTCCTTGATGTTGTTATCCACCGTGTCCCTCTCGACCCAGGTGTATAAATGGGTATCTGGCAAAGCTAGGGAAATGATAATGACAAGGCTCTCTGGTAGAGCAGTGGCAACACTGTAGAGACTACCCTGGATAAAGAATTGATATTATTATTATTATTATTGTTATTATTGTTATTATTATTATTATTATTATTATTATTATTATTATTATTATTATCATTATTACTATTATTACTATCATTATCATTATTATTGTATTATCATTATTATCATCATCACTTATCAATATCAATATTCAAATCTAATCATATCATATTCGCTGTTGTTTCGGAGAGAATTCACTTGAAGTATGACATTTATCATGATTGGAACATCCCACATATCAGCATGAACAGAATTGGTATCTATATCACCATACAAGATCATTAATATCCTATTCACTGATTTTGGTATGACCACCCCTATATGCTTTGTGTTTCTCTTCTTTTCTTCCCTTATGTTTCTCTTCAAGATTTAACATGTAAAGATGTTTAGTTATTTCTCCAATAATCAAATACAAACTTTTTGATCGAAATGTTAACAATATTGCTGTCAAAAATGATATTATTGCAATAGTGGTTCCAAATGCAAATCAAATTCAGGAGAATTAATGAGCTACATGATGTAAGCGCCACATAACCATATGCCACCCCATTTTAGTAGTACTTCACTATATGTCTCTAATTCCATCATGTGTTAATGATCAATGTCCTGTCATCCTGTTGGATGTAGAAATTGTACAGATGTACTGATGTACAAAATACGTCATTTGTTTAATATCTTATTCTTTTATTCATTCATTCTGATGTGTGTGTAAACAGGAGATGAGGGTGCTGCAGCCGCAATATTTACTAACGCGGACTTGAACAAAGGCTTGAGCGCCGGGGTTGATCGCTTTACTTACTACGACATAAGCAGCGAGTTGACATTCACTCCAACGATAACAAACAACGGCGATACACTTCAGTGTCAAGTGTACGGTGTCGTGCGTTCTGTCACTCTTAAGGTTACAGGTAAATCCATTAAATTTTGCTATTTCACACGCACTGCCAGTTTTAATTCGTCACAAATATTACACCTAGTATGTTGAGGTTGGTGGAAATTTTCCCTCTCTGTGAACTATACAAGTCGAAGCCTTATAGAAATTAATATACCAGATAAAAGTGCATTTCCTAAATACAAAGACATTAAAGCGTGTCAACGTATTCGAAATTATCAAATTCTAATTGTTGTGGTTATGAAACTCTAAGACGCTTTCGTAATATTGACCGTATAATAATCACCCTACAAATTTAAAGAATTCAAAAGAATGTTATCATGAATCATTATGTACATTAATGTATTAAATCCTCGGGTAAGAAGAAATCATTTCCATGTCTGCTAATGTTTTTTTTTTTTTTTTTTTTTTGCTTTCCACTAATTTATTTAGCCAGAGGGTTTACCATGCTAAATAAAGTCACCATGATATATCTCATATGCATGTTAATTGATAATATTCACCCAATGTTTCTCTGTGTTTGTATAAGGGTCAGCGTGTTTGTAAAGGGTCATCATGTTTGTTTATGCATGTGCTATATGAATTTCCCTTCGTTCACTTTATTTACGCCTCAAGTAATAAAGCTGTACATGTTCCATCGAGCACATATATGTAGATTATGGTAATGTAGCAAGTGAAAGAAAACTGTATGTTTTGTCTGCTTCTTCTATCATACCCATATTGCGTTGATCGTGTAGATCTACAAAACAAGCACAGAATTAAGATACAGAAGGCCACATGGTTCAAAAGTATCATCGCGAAAATCTAAACATGAATGATGATAGTAATTGTAGTAATTTACTTATAGCGCATAATAGTCTAAACGATTCTCTGTGTCCTCTTTATACAACTTCTGTTTTGGCGATACTTTGTATTACACTTGTACTGTGCCACAATTTTGTTTCTCTGTGTAATCAGAGACTCCCATATCAATTTAATATTTTTCATTTAAAAGTTCTACTTGTACTTTGATATGACCTACGATTACAATTGGAACTACTTCATTATTTTAAGATGTCAACTCTTAACATGCGATTTTAACAATAAATGCTTAAATTGACTAACAGGCGGTGTACCCCAGTCTATCACGCCATGTATCACTCCAAGTCCCGGTACCCCTCCAGGAGAGAACATTTTATCCATCGATGCTGTAAAGATCAAAGGCGAGGATAATCTGGTTAATCTGGTCATCTCCTGTCACGTGAACTTCACTGATCAGCCGTCCCCATACCTCCACACCTACACCATCAAGACTGAGACTACAACTCTATCGTCATCAAGTTGCGCCTCAGCCATCCTCTCACCGCGCCCCAACGCCTGCATCGAACTCACGTGCTCCGCGACGAACGGGATTGGAACGACCTCAGCCGCGCTAACACACTGTCCTAACGGTATTTATCATTAAAACTAAGTCATAGTGAGTTGTGCTATTCCAAAAATGCAGCATTCCTTTAGGAGATTTTAGTACATGTTACGTGTTTTCAGAGGTTACAGTACGTTACTCCGAAGGTTCTTCATTCCGAAGGATCGTTAATCCGAAAATGAAAAAAAAGGTCGTTATTCCCAATGTTCGATATTCCGAGGTTTCGTGACTCTTAAAATGAAATAAGGTTCGTTATTCTCAAGGTGCGTTTATCCGAAAATGAAATACCGTCCAGTAATTCCAAAACAGAAAAGGGTTCGTTATAAGCTATTGCGAAGGTTTGTAAGTCCAAAAATGAAAAATACGGTTCGGAATTCCGAAAATGAAAAAAAAAAGGAAGAAAGCTACGTAATGTGATGATCTACTTAAAAAAAATAAGGGTATCAATCAAACAATGAAAACTGAATGAAAATACATACACCACACACATACACGCACACACACACAAACACACACAGACGTGTAACACATTCAAGCAAACACGGTATTTATACGTACTTATTGACAAACTAATGGAATAATTTGTAATCACGAAATTGATGAGAAAGAAGTATCTTCTCCGTATGCCACAATCCCCCTCTTCTACATCATCATCAGGATGAGCACTTCTTTGCCATAAATTATTCAATAACGAGTGACATTTCGTTTTCGGATAAACGAACCTTTAATCATCTCGTTTTCAGATGAATGAACCTTCAGAATAACGACCTTGATTTCATTTTCGGATTAACGAACCCTCGGAACACTGCTTGTTTTCAGCAGTCTGATAGCACATCTCAAATTTATCATCCTCGTTTAAGTATTCTTGGTGACACCACTTTAATTCATTCTGCCATGTCGGGCTACCTCGGCGTTTCTTTATCGAAGCCAGAATTGCCACCTGAAATGTCATTGCGTTATCAATCACAGTATTGTATATAATCTTGGTTTCATAATTTATAATACATACTAACTGGACGCCTGGGAGTCAAGGTCAACTTCCTACAAATTGTTAGTTTGTTTGTTTTTACCATATCTGACGTCAAGGAATCACATTTCATCTTGAGGAACCTCCATTTTCATTTCCGATTTGGATGCAGATCAATGCATAACAGTAATCATCATTATCAAACAGACAGGCCAGCAGAAGATATCATCAGCGTAGAGTTTGAGATTCGAGGGGATGATGATGATGACACAAACCTCGTCATTACTTGCCACGTGGATCCAGAAGACCAACCCTTTCCACCGATCAACACGTTCCTCATTGCAGTCGACGATAACGTCATTTCCGATTCAGCTTCTCCTACGGTGACGATAGACCCTCGACCCAACGAATGTATTAATGTTGTGTGTACTGGAGTAAATGAATATGGAGAGACCGAAATGACAGAGACCTACTGTCCCTCTCAGCCAGGTGAATAAAAATCACTTTTTCCCCCTGATCTACAGTAAGATTCTCATTCAAAAGTTATGCATTGTTTCCATTCTTCTGTTTTCATTTCTTCCCCAAAATGAAAAAAAAAATATATATATATGACAAAGTTTTGTCCATGTGATTCTGAAGAGGTTTTACGGTGTTCAATACGTTTCACCAACAACCGTTAAACAGACTTCAGAATCTAAATAATACTCGTTAGCTTACAATGAAGTTGAACTGTTCACACAATTTCATAGCATTGTGACACCGTTGTCTAGAAAAGTGCTGAGACCACAAGGACTATATACATACTGTTTGAATTCAAGTTTCCAGCAATCAAAATCTAGCTGCAGATCTGATCATATTTCATGTTGGTATAAGGTCGCTGTTTTGAGTATGAAAAGATACCTTCTAAACAGACTCTTCCTTCATGATCATTAAGAATCACCCTTTGATGGTGTTAGCCATTTAGGTTCAGTAGTGTTCCAGGTCGAATAGGAACATGTAATTAGTATGAACAATACGGCATATGTTTTTATTTCTCCTTACTTTAGACAGATGTTCTGCAGCGTTTTGCCAAATATAATTTGCTTTCATTGAAATATAAGAAAAAAACAACAACGCTTAAGTCGACGAATTGAACAGGTAGAGTCAGCAAAGAAAGTGTCTCCATATAGAATCATGACTAGACATCGTGGACTCTGGTGGCATCTCGTTCTGTAATATAAAAAAAGCAAAAAAAAAAAACAGTTAAAGGGTCCTGAGAAAATTTATGGAAAAGAAACCAGGAATAAACAAATGCTTCCATTGTTCATTGGTGCTCTATCTATAGGAGGTCCAATAGCTTGCCCTCATCGAGGAGTCCTTCAACAATCGTCGACCACGTACGTTCGTCTCGTCGTCATTTTCATCCTCTCCGTCATCACCTGTCTCACTGTCCTCATGAAGAGAAAAGGTGTCGACTGATCGAGGTGAGTATATTCACTAGGATTATTTCAGTATATTATGTACTTTTCACAGAATGATCAAATAGGATATTAAAACATTGTCGATTATTGCTATATTATGTTTACCGTATAATTGTGTTGGTACTTAGTAAAAAGCCCTCATACTCGCCTTAAAGCCTCGGCTACACCGGAGCCGAATCAGCTGCTAATCGACCCGAATACACGTATTCGGATGGATTTGGAAGCATTCTGTTCTCCATACCTAAATGGGCGAAAATTCGGGAGGGATTGTGGAACATTCGTGGAGGGATTCCGCAGCTCGTTTTGAAATGTTCAAAACCAGCCGAATGCACTCAAAACTACTCCCGAATGTGGCCCCGACAAATTTCATTCGGGCCACATTTGGGATGTATTTGGATGGAATTCGGTTGGAATCGGAGAGGCATTCGGGGCATTCTTGGCAGATTCGGGCCTAATCGTATCATTAGGGGAGTAACGGCCCGAATCAACTATAGCCAAATAGACCCGAATATCACGAATAGAACCGAATCTGCCCAGAATGCCCCGAATACCTCCCCGAATCAATTCAATCATTACCTGAATACAGAGCAGAATACAGGCGAGTGAGCCGAATAGGCCAGAATACGGCCGAAAAGCAGCCGAATTGAGTGGCCAGAATGGCCTAAAATACACATCGTGAATATAGCCAGATTGGCAATTCTGCTCTGATTTGGGACTGATTCGGAACCTACTCGTCCCTGATTCGGGGAGCTCCCCTTTGTCTTATTAGATGCTTCTGGATGCACAATGTCCTACACTTTTATTTTATTTGTGATTCTTTCGCAACGTATACTCACTGCCTTCCTTGTGTTTTACTTTCAAATGGCAGGAATACCTCAGATAATTTGCTGGTATTCGTTGTACACTTTTTAAAACCATGCATCAGCATGCCACCTGCCTTTCAACAGACAAACTTGCTTTTATTGAGAGCGTCGTGTATATATATATATATATATATATACTTTGTATATATATTATACTATTGGCACCCTATCAAATTAAAATCCCTCTATGACATCTATTTTCTGCAGGTACACTACTCTGCCGGGGTCATCGTAATGGAAAGCTGTGGATGCTTGGCAACAAGATTTCTTTTGAATGAGGAATCATAATTAATTTTGTACACTTTGTATCTTAACTCATTGCAAAATTATTAATGTTATCAAACTAGTATCTCATCTACAGTTTCTTAAATTGACTTATTTGCCTGTATACCAATGATCTTTACGTATCTACGTCATGGAAGTGACGTGAAACTAAATGAAAAGCATGCCTCCATACCAGAAGTAGTCCGGGAAATGATACGACAGTCATTCATTATTCATTTTTGTAACTGTCGCTAAACTTAACCTTTTAGTGAGTTAATGCCCCAAATTCCTGATGAGTGTGACAAAAGACGCATGACCTCTGGTGATTGCTGTCGGACTTGAACAATTGATGTTTGTTTGCTGTTTACCATGTTTACTCTGTGAGTGGTAATTTTTATAATATTCTATTTTATGATAGCATAATTTATCTTACGTTGCATCATTACGTGTTGTCATCTTCCTAGTTTTGTTTCCACTGGCTTTACAATGTGTAACAAAACGGTACAATGAATAATCTGGGTACATGACTTGTGTAATCCTTACTTTTCGCCGTTTTATTCCATGATATTTGATCTGTGATCAATTTTATAGCAGTTTACGCGTGTGCACTTTTTATCGTTAATCCATCAGTGCGTTACAACATGGGTCTGAAAGAAAACACAACGAAAAGGCATTTTAATAATTTGCAATTATAAATTGCTAGATGACTTGTCATTGATTCGAGGTGACATTATTTTTCAATAGTAATTCTAATTAATATGCATACAATAAATAAACGAGATTAATTAATGAAGAATGCAATCCATATTAGTTCTTCTTGAACTGGCAGAGATGATGCAGTAAATTATTTAATATAGGGGACAAAAAAAAAACCCACCTTAATCGTAGGCTGTAGCTTGTAAAGTCTGTTACCCATAGTGGCGTTGAGGCTAGACGAAATGCCAGAGGAATATGGGAAATGTGTATGGTAGTAATTACCCGACATCATTTTTATCTTCATTCAATAAATACAGAATTCTTCATACCCTGAAATGAACTGCATGTATTTCATCTGAATTTACCGACGTTGTCTACCACGAATTATTCATGAAGATAATAACTATTGTACCATTAGATATCGAGTACTGTATATAAGAAGTACAATAACACGCTGACATGCATATCAACTACGAGGGAGAGAGAGAGGGATAATTTATATAGAAAAGCATACATAAGAAAATAGAAGAAGCAAATCTAAAACATCTTGTGAAAAAAAAAATCATCATCATTCTTTACACTTTAACAAATCTAGGTTTCAATCATCCATATTAACGATTGCCACTACATACATATATATTTGGGCTATCTAATACAAAATTACATCTATTCAAGGAGTCGTCACGACGTGATATTGGAAACTGAATACTACACCGGCTGTGATTTTTATTTCTTTATTTCTATTTTTTTCACTAGCTGACACGAAAAAGAGCGTGTTCTGTAAGGTATTCATTACACTGAGATCAGTTTAATGTAACAGTTTAATGTAATAGTTTATATTTTGAAGCGCAACGCCTCCCTGATCTGTGGCCCGTTGCATAAAACTTTAATACCGTTGAATTTCAATGGTAACTTCCGTCAAAATTAGGTGTCACAGCCAATCAGCATCAAGGATTATAAAATTTACCGCTAATTTGAAGACTTACCGCTAGAAAAGAGCGGTAAGTCCAGCGGTATGGGTTTTATGCAACAGGGCACTGGTCTGCAATTAACAACTAATTCATAATCCGTAAATAACACACACATACACACACACACACACGCACACACACACACACACATGCGCGCGCGCGCACACACACACACACACACACACGTTAGGATCGGTAGTCGAAATGAAAATGAAAAGGCTATTGCCTGCACCCATCGAGTCCTTCACAACAGTGGGAATAAAATTGATGACTTGACGTCATACGGCCAAGCCCACGGTTTTCCTACGACCGACCTATTGTAGTGGCATTCCCAGTCAAGCAAAAGATATTTACACAGAACTGTTCAACCTGTAAGTTATCACGTTCGATATTATAATACACATAATAACACCATCCCACGCCAAGCCACACCACACTATTTTCACAAAACAGCTACCACCTCTCACAGTCAGATTGCGATTTGATGCCAAAGTCGCAAAGACGTTCTCTTCTGTGGCTTTGTGTGTTCGCGTTCTCTCACACAACCCCATTTGGTAGATCACCTGCCTGACGAGACTGTATAAGAGGGCGTGGCTGGCTAAAGGAGTGTGAAGGCTCGAGAAATTAACAGAAGTCAAACTTACGTATTACCCAGCTTCTTTTCTCACCAGAAATCATGATTGTCACGTGTATCATTTTCCTTTGTCTGGCCTCGTTCTCACAAGCCTCCACGGCAGAGACGACTACTTATTGTTCCATAAAGCAATATACGGTAATTCAGGGTAAGTCTAACAGTTTTGTTTCCGTAGTTCCATAACATTTCCGTCAAAATAAAAATGAATCAATAGCGTCTTACCATGATATTATGACAGTATACATCCATGATAACGTGATAATATATAAAACTGCCGGAAGAAATCGTGGGTTTTAGTTTAGCTGTGTGCAAGAGTTTCATGCTTCTTTCTAAATGGTAAAAGGTTACACGTAACGACATGCTGGAAGTATGCACAAGCAACAGTGACAAGGGAGATGCATGCGATTCTATAGAAGTCAAATATTGCAGAATTCCTTTGTAAGTAGCTTATCGTACAAATGTTTTTTTTATATGATATTTTGCTGAAGAAATTTTTATTTTACTTTTTTGGGGGGAGGGGGGGGGGTTTCTCAGCCAGAGCACTTTAGATGATTTCTATTTTTAAATGCAGGGTCTGGCCTTATAGTGCAATAAATATCTAAAACTCGCATATCGTATACAGACAGATATAAATACTACAAATATCATAAATCAGAGAATTATATTTCATAAAATATGATGTATTCAAGTGACAGTAATGGATACATTGTGTGTAAAAATCAGACTTGGCGGTTTGAAATAATGAAAAAAAAAAAGAGAGAATCAGGCTTATTCTATCTCTACATATCGTGGAAGATTAACACGAGCAGCAGCATAATTCTTTCAATATCAACACCGCTCTTTTGGATTTGTCTTTTTTTTTCAGAATTTCGAAAGTCGACTAAAATGTGATAAATGTATCAGTTGAGATCATTGTCAGTGACGCCAAAAATCTTCGACTGACTTCATTTCTGTTTAGATGAATAATGTTATATACGCGTAATTCCACATAACGCGAAACACTGTCGATATTATTTCGCAACTTGATTGTTTTGTCCATGGTACATCCCATAGTCGGCATCCAGTCAAACACAGGAAACGTTGCCATGACAGGAAGACATCGTTCACTCTCAGCTTTTGATTACGTCAACGAGCGATACTACACCAACTATACCCTTTTCCCTGTCGACTCTACGGCCAAGACTGTCGGATACGAGCTTATCGTGGATATTCAAAATGTGAGACATATGAAATATTTTCTGTAATCCGTAGTCTTAAGACACCTCCACTTAAATTCGATACACTCTTTTACACATCCTCATTTTGGGTGTCACTATAATAATGCGATATGTTAACTTTCGAGTGCTTACGTGATTAAAGCATGCATTGCTTGTTATTGGTAAAACGCAGACCCATTCTCGTACTGTCTCATTTTTTTTGTTGATAGTTTGCACGATTGTGATGTGTGTGCAAGCAAAGTCCTCACCAGTCGGATAGACTACATCTTCATTAGATTCAGAATGTATCGTTAAAAATCAGCACTGCGCATGACATACAGACTCGGGAGGTATTTCTAAAATTATATAAATTACATGCACAAAATTGTTCATCAATATTACCTATGGATTGGATTAAATTGGAAAGTTAAAAATAGGGGAGAACTGTAACAAACTGGCATGATAATGTCCAGAGGCCGTCATCCAAGTCAAACAAATTGCTTATCGATATCGGTATTCTCCACCTGTACACCTTAGGAAATACATGTAACCTGAAATATCATTACACGTATACTATTCGTGTAATTATCTATTTGTTATGAGTACTCTTGCATATGTTTTTAGGTGTTTTTTGTTTTTATTTTGTCATACTAGTTTCTTTCGAACAAAAAGGAAAAATAAAACAAACAGAAACTGAATGAGAATATTCTTCTTTATTTTTCATCCACATCAGACCGCGAATTATGTGATCCAGAACGGAGAATGCAGAAAGTACCGTCTGACAGAACAAATTCAAAGCAGCTTCACTCCATGCTTCAATGGTAGGACATCTCCCCACCCCTTCCTCCCCCTATGCTTCTCCCTCTCTCCCTCTCTTACATGTCACCTTGTGAAAGAACTCTTCGAATCTGACAAAAGGTGCACTCTGAGTAATGTTAAATGGGAAATCCAACATACGTCACAGTAGAAAACTTACAGCGAGGAGCTAGATAATCATTATGTGTGTACGTGTCTGTGTGTTTTTTTTCCTAGAATGCTTCGATATAATTTTTTATCACAATATTGAAGTATGCTTGAGTGTTATGTGGTGGAATGCTTATACATGCTCAAAATTTCGACATCCTCCTATTTATATACTTCCAAAGTAATTTTCTTTTCTCAGAGATTTGTGCCGGTTATGGAAGATCTTTAAACAGGGTGAAATGGCCTTCAAACTTCCAAAGATTGGTTTCTTTGATTTCGTTTTATATCTGTTTGTAGATTCATTGATACATTACTCTTTCTCTTATGCATTTTGTGAGGGTCCCAATCGCACAAGCTCTCCTTTTTATTGGTACTCTCCATTTCCATTCCCATTTCTATTTAATTTGTACTATGCATATGTATATATTTAAAGAATATACGTATATATATATGTATATGTATATATATATATATCTGTATATATATATATATATATATATATATATATATGTGATGTATACTAGGTGTTTCAAAAAACATTTCCCACTTTTGATCATTAATAGTCCAAAAACTATTCATCCGATAAAAGTGTCATTAATATGAGTAATAGCTGAATAATGTACAATTTTGTTGGAGGTAATTTGAATGTGAAAGCATGAATTAGTTTCGCTAAATCTAAGATTGATTTTGAAGTAAGGTTTCATATTTTGGTCAAATTTTAACCCTCTGTACAAAAATGAACTTTGCACAGGAACCAATGATGTGTATGTGAGTGTGTGCTGACGATGGCCCTGAACAATGGACATGCCTGAGCCACCTGTTGCCTAGGCGTCAGTCTCGCGCTCCCAGGGACATGAATGCTTTATCAATAATTCATGTGGATTGCCCTGGGCACTGCTGGTCTGAATTCATGCACGGTAAAGGGTAGAATGCATGCACATGAAAAAAGAAAGCACGATTATGCTTCCATGTGCTCGCAAACACCACATTTCATTCCAGCTTGCAATCATTTTCAAATTTTGCTTCTCATATCACTAAATCTGGGATACAAATAAGCATAAATGATCTAAAGTTCTTCATTTTAATATAACTGTTTACTAATAGTCTGACAAATTTGTCGCTTTTTCGATAAAAAGAGATCATTTTTGGTAAAGAGTTCAGCAGCACTTTTCGTTGGGGCGATTTGTTTGACAGTAGATTTATTTAAGGCTCCATATACACAAGTGTATACTCTAATTAATATTCTTTGCTTCCTGTCACCATGTTTACGACAGAACAGAAGGTATTCACTGTAATTTCGTTTTTCAAAAGTAGGAAGAGCACTGTCGCCACTCAACGACACTATCGGCAGGCGTTTGACTTTACACAGATACTGCCAGAGGCTGAATAAAGACTAGTTGTGATAGTGGAATTTCTCATGAATAAATAGTGAAGCATTCAAACCCTGGCCATTGTTCAGGGCCATTGTCAGTGTGTTAACCACACACTCCCATACACACCATTGACACCTGAGCAAAGTGAAAGTTTTGTACAGAGGGTTGAAAATAGAGCAAAATCTGGAACCTAACTGTGAAATTAATCATGGATTTCATGAAACTGGTTTATGCTTTCATATTTAAACCACCTCCAACAAAAATGTTTGCTATTCAGCTATCACTCATATCAATGACAGTGTTATCTGATATACAGTTTATTAAATATTAAGAATCAAAAGTGGGAAATGTTTTTTTAAACACCTAGTATATTTATGTTTTCTTCATTTTGTTACTCATTTATGACATGTATTTTGTTAATTTACGTTTTTCTGCAATTATTACAAATATGTTCTGCTTATACATTGAAAATAATTTTCTGTTTATTTGGTAGAAATAAAAATAAATTTGAAATTTGAAATTTAAAAGAAGATAATCTGTCTTTCGAAATGCCTTGTTAACTAGTGATGATGTAGACATTTATCGCCTCATTACTTTAATCAGTTAGATGAATTCAGAGACTGTTGCTTTTTTACATGTAAAAAAAGAAAGAAAGAAAGAAAATGAATGTTATTAATCTGTAGAAAAGTGAAAAAAAAAACTAGCCTATCTAAATATATAGACAGGCTATGTTTTCTATTGCACAAACTTTCGTTTATCAGAATACAATTTCTTTACAACAGTGTTTTGATATTACAAATATCAACAGATGCCATAAGGTACTTCTACACCGCTAAGAAGTGCGATAAAGCCCTATTATCAGTGCAATCATGTGTGACCGAAGTTCATATACTAAGCACCTCAACTTGTCCAACACAGAGTAATCACAGAGTAATCAGCAAATTCGATTCCAGTGGATTTTCAATTGCATACGATTTACGCTTCAAAAATCCCCTTTGAATAGCATGCCCGCTTAGTTAGCTTTCTGGAATAGAGTTGTTCTTGCGAGACACCTTTCAGGCCAGCGTGAGAAAAGTATATCCTACCGATGATGGTATTAATTTATGAATTCTCCTTTGATAAAGTCCTAATAATAAGTAAATGTATTAATCGTTCTATTTCTATCAACTTAATATTCAGTACTCATATACCATTTACAGTATACAACGAAGCTAATAAAAAAAAAACCCGACATAAAAACAAGTACATATCTCATTCGTGTCTATTGTGTTAGGTGTGATGAGCCCTGAAAGCACGTCATATCTAGGTGGATTCAAAGATTCTTCAAATGCGATCAACCAAAAAACTTTCAGAATGGACCTTGATGACGAATGGGTAACTGGTCAGATGTGGTTGACATATACCCAAAACTCGGATGATCCTGATGAGACTTACCTCTTACTCAGAGAAGAGATGTTGGGATCACTCCAACTTTCTGACTCATCAGAGCTCAGTGAGTTTTTTTTTCTTGCTTGTATTTCATCATTTCGAACTCTTTTTCATTATAATAGCTATTTAAGCGGAAACATAATTTCATTATTATTTATGTCAACATTCTCGTGATACAATGTCTCCCAACATTACTAAATGAACATACATTTATACAACAAAAAAACGCGTATTGATGACATGATTTATTTTCCATACAGTTTTCTCACTGCTATTTTTTTTTTTTTTTGTGTAGTATACTGTTCCGAAATATCCGATCGTTTTTCTATTTTTGTGGTCATGAAAGATTTTCGCATTTTACCACACGACCGGCAAGCTCAAAAATTGTGAATTGGACGAACATCTACTAAATTTTGGGGAGTTAGTTTGAATAATGAATTAACTTGGCATGATCATAAAAGGAATATAATAACTGTTCTATCCAGGCAGATGGGCATAATGTGATATAAACTGCGATATCTATTGTCATTCCAATCCAAATTATATGCTTTATAATGTACTTATTCTTCCTCATACGACTTATTGCAATAATATCGTCTTGCTAATTGTCTGTTAAAGACGCAGGTAAATTTGTTGTTTTATTGAGAAAAAAAAACCGCAATGAGAATACAATTTCACACTCTGCGTACATGGCACATACGAGCCCTATATTCATGCAACTTAATGTGTCAAAAATTGATGGTATACATTATATGATATATACAAATATACCAAACGCTACAGTCCTTTCCAAACTTTTTCAATTATAATACAAACATTCATTCGGACCCTACAATACACTCAACAGATTTCCACTTACACAATTCTGATTGTTTAATAACATAAGAGCAATAATTTGAAGAACGCGTACAGTGCTCAGTAATGATGGTTGTGATGATGATAAAAATGGTGATATTAATCATGATGATGATAATGATGGTAATGATAATCAATATAACAATTATGCATTGATAATAATGATAAAAATGATAACAGTAAAATTGATAATAATGATAATTGTAGTCATTTTATATCTAATAGTAAGATAACCAGATAGTTTGCAATCATTTTACTCACCTTAAATCTTAGTGTCCGTGATTATGTTTCTTTCAGTTTCATTCAGTTCTGAATACGTGGACTATGTGCCAGAGGTTGATGAGAAAAAATTCGTCATTCCCAGTAACTGCCCTGAAGAGTACGATTCTGTGAGTTGGTTAATGATTTATGACATCTTATTTCACTTGAGGAGTACCAAGCGCTGTCTGAGATAGATTTAGTGTATCACCTGAAAGGCATGCATATGAATATTCATATAGTAGAGAGGCAAATACAAAGTGATTCTTGCATGTATTTAAAAAAATAATGCCATTTACTCTAAAACGACAAGCAAATTATTTTGTTCTGAAATTTTATTAAAGTATTCTTGAAGAATATCTTAAGAATACCTTTCCTCAAAACATTTTATTTCGAGCAATGTTATTTTGCCTCTTCGCTGCTGATGTTAATACTGGATAAATCGTTGTAATTTTACATAATTTGGAATATAACAATCGTTACCAAATGAAAGCAAAGGATGATGAAAATTGTATTTCAGGTACTCCTCTCAGCTTCCTTTAAGAATGGTAACTGAGGAATATTAGTGATAAATGTTATGCTGCGTGTGTACATGAATGAGTTTAAAATTATTATTACCAATCAATATGTCGATGCGCGTGTGTGCTACCTGTGTGTGTTTGTTTATTTTGGAGTTGTCGTTGATACATGATATATATATATATATATATATATATATATATATATATATATTCATAATTTATTTTTCTTTGAATACTAGGGCAATTTCGATGGTCACGACATCCACCGCCGTTCTCTCTCGACCAAGTCTTTCCAGGCAGCTCGCTACGCCGCTCTCAAGCTACTTACCCCATAACCCTCTCAAAGGCATACTTTACCATTTGCAGACGAAACAAAAGCCCAGCATTTATAGTGCTTCAAAATAGTTCTAGAATGTGCGTTAGGCATAGAAACAACCACATCAAAATTTTGAATCCGTATATAATCGATGTTAGGTGTTGCTAAATACACAAAATGTGAACAATAGTTATAATAGAAATGTTTCCAGGCTTAACCGTCTACATTTACGTTTATTGAGAAAAAACGCTAATATCTTCTTATACTTTAGGCCTAAGCTTTATTGCGAAAATTTTATATGGTAGGGATGTTTTGTGATACAACAGACCTACACATAAGCATCAAATGTGATATCTTGAACACTTTTTAAATCAGTTTAAGGTAAACTGGACCTTTAATACTTTCTTCTCTCGTCTGTTTTACCGCAACACAATAACACCCTTATGAGCGTTTAAAGTTAATAGATACACGCACAATTATGTTATCCTTTGTCTTTGCGTTACTTTATCATTTAGATATCATTATCTAAACCCTCCTAACTCGTATCTCGTGCACCAATAACCAAAACAAAAAAGAAAATCGTTGAGTGGAAACTGTGATGTGAAGGCATTTGCGCTTCAGCTGTAGATGTTTATTTTTCTGTGTCTTTTGAATATAATGCACTCAAATGATTCATCAATTTATTAAGCGATACGAGCTCTGTAATCAGATCGAAAATATTTGTACTATCAGAAGTGAATATTAAATGTTCTGCCAAGTAAACCAAAATGAGAACAAAAAGAGTCCGCTTTGTTTGTCATTTCTGCCTTCGTCACGTTCATGGTTAGGTCTCAACACAGTCAGGATTTGATGTTCATCCTGATTAACATCTTTCAAAGCTCAAATGAAAAAGGCCTATATCAAAATCGAGATTTTCAAGATAGCAATATACAGGTTGATAGGACAGTCATCCAACAATGAAATGAAATTACCTTGCAAGAGCATCACACATACACTTTGTGTCGGTTCTTACAGTTTATTAAACGCAAGAGAGTTATTGTCCAACTTCTTCTACAAACTGACATGTCTTATCCCTCACAAAGTACAGTGCTTTTCACACCATTTTCATTTCTCTTATAATGTCTAATTAAAAAAAAAAACATTGGCACATCTCTCTGTTTCTGATCAACAGAGAATAACTTATCAGTGCACTAGCAACTGAACCCACATAGTCACAACTGCGTGACTAACTTATGGAAGATGCAGTGCTCGCAAGTCAGAAAGAAAAGAGTAAGAAAACGCTCATGGTGAAAAATAAGGAAGGTTTTTTTTTCATTTATTTTAAATTACTTACATCAAGCAATTTACACAAACTATCAGTAATGTGGGTTATCTGGAGTCAGAACGTTTATACAGCTGCATTTCTTGATGTACTTTTTGTATCTAATTATTTTGTTTCATTGTAAAATAATGTTAAATGTAAGCAAAAATCTGAGTAAAGTAAGCCTTTTCGTGTATGTAATGAATCCAAATACATTCAGCCACCATTGGTTCACATCTTCTCAAGTCTTAGCATTCTGTTTTGCCACCCTTGGTATACATGAGAAAGAGAAACTGTAATTATCGAGCGATAAACTAGATTTATAAACTCAATCTATCTATAATAGCGAAAAAAAAAAGTTTAACGTGATAAACTCAGCTTTACGTTCAATAAACAGAATTTTTCTCGAAAACTAAGTTTGAGCTGATGTTTGTTTGTTTGTTTGTTTGTTTGGCAATAAACTCAGTTTATCTCGACAAACTAAGTTTTTCGATCGATAGACTTTTCATACAGATCCATCTATTGCTGGAATGATCGACATTCAGTCGGAAGAGGAAGGAGGTGAAAACAACCAACCAATATTAGTCGTGAACTGCCACGTAAATGAAGCGGCTATAGTTCATCCTCCACTGCATACCTTCCGAATCGAGGTTGGAAAGAAGACATTGTCATTATCACCCTAGCCATCGACCACCTTATCGACAAGGAATAAAAATTGTACTGAAGTAACTTACATTGGGACTAAAGATCTTGGTTGGACAAACACTGAGGAAACATTAAGAGCAAACTTATACTGCCCTATAAACATGATAAATAAAGTAGATTCACAGATTCGAGTAAAATCATACGTGCGTTTGTTTTGTTTATGTGTGTGTGTGTGTGTGTGTGTGTGTGTGTGTAAGTGTATAATTATGCGTGTGAATGAGAAAACGTGTAATACTATGTGTGTTTTACGTGATATACAATCGTAAATACACATACATGATTTTTTTGTGTTTGTCTTTATCTTTTCGGGGTTTTTTTTCCAAGAAGCTTAAAGTGAATGATCAAAATGCTTTTATACGTTTTACAAATGCGTCATTTATTTTGGAAACATCGTTTTCCGTGAGAATATCACAAATCTGAATAAATACCTAACAATTTATTAGAAAAATAAAGATAATCTATGAACATCTTAAATGGTAGCGTGAAAGAGAAAATGCCTCTTGTGGGTTTGTTCTTTGGACTTCAATATATTTATTGATTACCATTTTCTTTTATTTATTTCATGGTATACAGCTTGTTCAGTTTTGTAAAACTGTTTTCCAATGGCTCCCTGCAGTAATACCAGACATCATTCTACGTGAAAATGCAATATACAATATAGGTAACATGGTATACACTACAAACATCTAGAGTGGATCAAAAAATAAGTATAAGTAAATACATATTATACACATGCGTATAGTACTGCTACAAATCAATTGAATCGTTATGTAAGGCTTTGCATCGGTTTTTTTTTTAAATCCATAAAGGGATATACGTACATGTTTGAACATTTGCAGGGAGTGCATTTAAGAAACATCTGCAAAGAATGTCTTTTATCTTCTGTTCTTGGATGGTGAAGTTGAAGGGGGTATTCTAAAGATTATCCTGTCTAAATGATTTACAGTTCGTTTTCATATCAGTGATTCTAAATAAGTCGGTATTAGAATTTTTCGGTATTGAAAAAAAGAAGAAATATACGTTGCCCAAGTGATTGCTAGCATTTCAGCACAAGTAACAAGGAAGTTTTAAATCCCATTATATGATAAACTTTGTTAAAAATCTTCCTGGTATATTTATTTTGGAGTTTGTGTATCTTATCCCTACGGATTTTCAAACAGCTTCCCCAAGATGTTCTACAATACTCAGTATAAGGTAAAATCACATGCAAAATACAGATTTTTCATTAATTGAATTACAGCAAAATGTTTCATCCTCCGTATACAACCTATTGCCTGAGAGATTTTACAAAGAAAAGTGGAAACATGTTTACACCACGTCGATCCTGAGTCTAGTATAACACTTAAATACTTGATCTTCTATATACATTTTGTAAAGGTAAGTTTCTGAATTTTATTAACAATACATTATTCTCCACATTTTTATTATCACCAAATCGTCTTTTGTGGGAGTTGATGCACATTATTCAAGTCTAACCTTTTGCACATTGTAACAAAATCATCATACAAGTGTTTTTTTTCCAACCTCCTTAATTGTTATACCCTGATTAAAAATGGCTTTATCATCAGCTTAAAAAGATATTTTAGAATGAGAAGCAAATTTGCATTACACATTTCATTGATAAAAAGATTAAGTATCAGCAGTCCTAGTATAGACCCTTGCGGGACGCCTAATTTCGTCCTGCATTATTTCACTCACAGCACTGATAGTATGTCACTCATTCACCAGAAGTGGAGAATGTGAACTTAAATTTGACCATTGAGTCCCTGCATTTCAAAGTTGATTGTCTGAAAGTAAAGAAGCCGGAGGCGTCATAGCTTTTAAAGTAGTTCTATGACTATAGAGAAGCAAGAAAACAAAGATAAAAACGTTGGAAGTAGAACAGCAGATATCCAATAATGTCCTAGTCTGTAGATTTGTATGGGGAAAAGTACATACCCAACTGTAATTCAACACCATGTACGTGAAATACAATCTTTCCCCATTTCACACAGATCTTAGATCAGGTGAACCGGATGCAATGTTCATGGGTCAATCACCTCTCTTAGTTTTTGCGTAGTTTGCATTGCCGCAAAGGTAGGTACAGACTCTATAGATATTACCATGATTATAATATCAGTACGTATGAGCGTAAGCCATGCCACAGAATGTGAATATAAACTCATGTCAGATTTCCACTAAACCCTGTATATCACTTTTGAACATTTAAAGTCTGCATGGGATCCATTTTAAGACATCCCTCTTATGTCCGAAAAGACGTTGATAACAATAATTGAGTGGTGGCAATGTTCCTAAACGTATCTGTTACGTCAAAAATTTACAGTTTAGAGAGTGACAGTCTAATATGATATAATTTACATATGTCATGCGAGTGATCCTCTTTTCAACCCCTTGACCATTTTCTACATCTAATATTTCTATAGTTGTACTCAGCTGATCCTTCCTGCAAGCGATATTGGATCTTGGATTGCATACTAGATAGATAGATCAGATATGAATGCAAGCTCGATCTTTCTTTTATGCACTCGTACTCGATTGTGTATCCAGTGTTTCCAATGCACTGAGATGTCTCGACTGATGATGATTTGAAATCAAGTTATCTGATGACAACATGACGGCTGTCGTAATTCTGTGTCACGTGACCGAAGATTACCAGCCATACCCTAATTTCCACCAGTACGTGATCACAGCAGACAATCTAATGATCTCAAGGGGCAGATCTCCATGGGCCTTCCACCATCCCAAACAGGAACTGTGGTTACTGCTTGGAAAGCAGCAGATGACAGGTTCGAATCACGTGTTTCCATTTTTCCGATATACAATGTATTTGTAAAATTTAGATCACCAGTTGCGATCTTACAAATTTTATTTTAGAGAAGACGCCAAACCGAGAGGAAAAAAATCACACCTCATAATGTGGAACTGTGTCGCTTTCAGTGCTTTCCTCTTGTAGCGCCCTCAATGACTTCGGTTCTATCACTGCTTCGGAAATTTACTGTCCGACTGGTAGGCGTTGGGTATACAACAATTTACCATTCACAAATTTCATGAATCTCACATCTTTTCTACACTTGCATAAAATGAGAGATGATGTAGAATTTGTCCAAGACTTTCGGTGATTTCCAGCTTTCTTTTGAAGGCTCACAGACCCGTAACTTCAACAAAAATGGATAATTGCTACTGATTGACAAGTTGCCCGAAACATCAGTGTAATATAAAATAAGTTTTACATCGATGTAGGGCAATTTGTAAATCAATTGCAATAAACATAACAGAATTTCATTAATTCGAATAAAAACGGATAAGGTTTTCAGAATCTAAGAAATTTTGATTAATATAATTATGGAAGTGTATGTAATACAGCTGTACATAAAATAATGATGGTGCCGGGGTCCAAGTAAACCTGTGTACTTTGCGTGAGATTTGCTCTTGATCGGATGGAGATAGAGGCTGAGAGAACTATTATTTTCGAATTGAATGACAAGCAGACAAGTGCTAGGAAAGATAGTCGATTCGTATTCTATTAGAGAAGGAAAACTTCATACCAGTGTTCACATGAATTAGTTTAGAATCTTATATAATTATTCATTTCTATGTCCATTAGCACACAGTATTCGAAGATGTGAACATGATGGAGGGAATGGGAGAAGACGCGTGAAAATAAAAATTGTCCCACAAAAAAGTTGAAAAAAATAACATTTAAAACGATGCTGACACTTCATGATTCACATTGGAATGAAATGTATTCTTTCTGCACCAGAAATGGGACACGGATTACTTTGAGGCAGAAATAAATGTAACATGCGTTTCACGGCGGAACATTTGAAGTTCGATGTTGTACGCCACGTTTAATTCATTTCATCGTGCTATTTTACAAACAAGAACCACGATATGATATAGTAGTAGTGGTAGTAGTAGTAGTAGTAGTATAGTGCAGTTGTAGTAGTTGTAGTAGTAGTAGTAGTAGTAGTAATAATAATAATAATAATGGTGATGATGATAATAATAATAACAATAATTATAATAATACTAACAATAATAATAATAATTATAGTAATACCAACAATAATAATAATAATGATAATAAGGTCTATTTATCCATGGTAGCCTCTTCAGTGTTGCCACTGCTCTACCAGAGGGCCTTGCCATTATTGTTAACGTAGTGTTGCCAGGTACCCATTTGAGCTACGGTCACAAAGGTTCGTTCGAACGATGCGTTCGTACGAATATCACTGTTCGTACGAATTCTGGAGTTTGTACGGCCGCCTTATGAAGAGAGGGTTTCGTACGAAGTTTTTTTTTTTTTTTTTTAAATCTCGGACTAGACCATCGACCAGGCTACGAACTTACAAACGGTCTTCGAATGCTGGTTTCGTACGGCCTTCTTAAGAAGATCTTACGAAATTGTCTAAAAATCGTTGGTACGGCGTTCGTAGCAGTTCTTAATGGTATTTGTGACCGAGCCATTAGACACCTGGGTCGAGAGGAACATGGTGGGTAAAAGATCTTGTAATGGCCGGGAATCGAACTCGGGTCCTCCGGGAGTCGGGAGTCGTATCCACTATGCCACAGCGCCCCAAAGATAGGATTCAAACATTGATGACTATTGTCATTGCATTAACACCCTCACCGTCTCTCTGTCTGTCTGTTTCTCCAGGCTATGTAGCTGGAATCCTGCAGAAAGTTAAGCCCTCGTCATAGTTCTTTTCGTTCTTTTCGTTCTTTCCGTCGTGATGTGCGTCGCCGTACAGAGGAAGAGAGATGATTTTTCCCCCGTCTAGATTCAGTTTTATCTTGGATTTCTCTCGGCCATTTTACTTGGAAACAATTCAGAAACAGGCAACAATGTGCACGAACTTAGTCTCAGCTAGATGTGAAAAATCTAGCGCTTATAAGCTAACGTCCATTACAAGTAATTTTTGGAAGAAATGTACAACCTAAAATGCAGGGTAAATACATCAATATTTCCAAAGGAAAAACATAGAAATTTCAGAACCAATTTTGTTATTGGATAAACTATAAAATTCAGTGGAAGAAAACAAAACTGTCGAGCTCTTACTGAAGATATAGTCAAGAACCCAACTCAAACATTTTCACAAGCATTTCCTCATTAATTGTCTCCTCATTCAATCTCCAAAGCGTTTTTCATTTCAATTAAAAGAAAAATAAAAAGAAGAAAGTGTGACAGTGATTGTGGTGTACACACTATACATAATCGGTGAATTCACAGGTTAGAAACTACAAACTATATCTCGATTCATCAGAGATTATAAAGCGCAGTCGTATGACATTGGACCTATTCCTCATTTTGCTAATAGGAAACAGGGATTTAAATTTCAAACTGATTTTATTTGAAGCAGCGTGAAAAATTTGATCGTTGTTTTCGCCATAGACATGAAATATTCATAGTGTCTTTTCCTAGTTTTACCCATGAATATGTGTCAGCTCTTCTTTGTGTATTCAGATGTTATAATTATATATTACATGATTTACATATATTTTGAATGAAATAAATGAAATGAAACGAAATACTTACCACCAACACATATCCATTTGCTCGTATCGGTCATTGAACATTGTGTCACATCTTTCCCTTGTCTTTTAAACAAACTTTATGAAGACGAAGTCTTGAATTGAGGAAGCCGGAAAAATAGAAAGCATGGCAAAATGTAATACACTTTGTAATTTCAGACTTTGTAAGACAAAGCACGCCCTCTTTCATTTTGTTTGTGAGAATAATTATAATGGAATTACCGTTTAGTCCGTACTCCTACTACAAAGTGCCTTAATATTTTCAGTGCATATGTACGGAGCATGTTCCTCTCTCCCTCACCCACCCCACTCCACAACCCGTTTACGGTAGATTTAAAGTGATTCAATAACTCTAAGGGTACACACGTCCACGAGGGAGCTAACAGTGAAATGAAATATCAGCAATGTTTTCCATATGAGTTACCGACCTCACATAGCAAAATCCAAGATCGAATTATTATCTAGTTTTGTAAACGAAGTTGAAAGATGTAGTTAGTAAACACTTTTCGTGACATCTGCCGGTCTTAATTGTTGTTGTTGTGTTGAATAATGAGACCCCTTTGAAAAATAATTTGTCCCAAACAATACTAGCATCAAATCAGACCGTAATAAATATTAAACATATCAAATATCATTATTTACATTGTTATAAAACGATGAGGGAGCTCATAATGGAGGTCCTCACAAGGGAGCTCGTAATGACATCTAAAGTCGTCTTGTAGCTTCAAGCATGAGTATAATGTGTACTCGGCAGGATGAGAATGTTGGTTGACCAGCATGTGAAAATGTAAAATGACGACTGGCTGGACTGCTCCCCTGGGAGTGGGAGAGTGAGCACGGTTGGTGCTGGTTGGAAATAATATAGGCTTATCCAGTGACAGTGGTAATAATAGTATGTATGCTCCTTGAGCTCTCTACAGAGTTGATTTGGTGAAATATAAGTCATGTTATATCGTTTTCATTATTATTATTATTATCATTCAGATTCATTGTCTCCCAAATGTTAGAATTTCTGGTTTGATAATAATTTGAATGTAATGATATGGCCTTCTAACAGATGTCTAGTCGGCTGTCATTTCTTGTTATAAATCCACTCCTATTCTAGAAACGCATCATGCTTCAAGGCTTCTTCCTTTCAAAGACAACTACTTTTCGTATATTTTCTCTGCAAAGAATCAACTCATGTTTTCCTACCATATAGGCCTACAAGTGTGATTCCGTAGCTTCTCTATAGTTTCTGTATAATGACATTATTTGCAGAAGATCTTGCGTTGTTTTCATAATCCCAACTAAGTAAATGTTTTAATGCATTTGATCAAGTAGATTGTAACAGAAATTTCAGAAAAAAAATCAATTCGTTTGACAATGTAAAAAAAAAGTAACTACACATGAATACTGATGTGAAATAGGATTATCACACACGTTTCTTACTGTTCGTATATTCTAGTGGTAGTAGTAGTAGGTGTAGTTGTAGCATTAGAAATAATAGGCTAGTAGTGGTCAAAACAGAAGGCTCAACAGGAGTATAGTAGTGGTTTTCAACCTACTAAATTTAGAGATGTATATGCTGTTATGAAAGTTCTTTCAGAAGTACACTATATACATGTAACTTGATACGTACAAAACGCAGTCGTTTTCGTACACTTAGTTTCCACTTGATTCCATCGATTTATTTCTGTGGTTGTTTTCCTGAAGCGGTATGTGGGTTACGCTTTTATCTAATTTTACCCTATGGAATATGCATTTTTGGCAGAAAGATTAAGTTAGAAATGAGTATAGGTTTTAACAAAACTCTAATGATAGAAAACACATGTATCGATGACTTGGAATGCCTTAATTCAATAATTCATCATTCTCTCCCAAAAATTTCTCCCTTTATCAGTTGAGAGTGAAAACCTCAGAGTCAATTTTCAAACCTATAAGCATTTATTCAATGAATACATGGTACATGCAAACAGAGATTGTGATGAACTGCATTTGGTATAATGGGTGAGTAGTACGTCATAGGTTATAATTATTCTGACATAGGTAAGCAAAGTACGTACCCTGTGCACTGGTACAATTGCAATTTTTCCTCCGTTGACGGCGCAATGCACTGTCGAATCATCTTTAGGTCTGAATTTGAAAATGAATGCAAGGAAGCGCACTTGAGCGAACTTGGCATAATTATGATAAAATATCAAACGAATAATGCTTTTAAGTTTGGTTTGTGTGTTAACTGTATATCGTTTTGGTTTCAAAATAAACTCTGATGACAGATAGCTAAATAATCTGTAACAATCAATTTCTTGATGTTCTATGGTATCAATCGATCCATTATTACCTTCAGTTAACCCATATATTGTGATATCATGACATGGTTGATGTATGGGTGATTACCAATCACACATCAATGACAAATGCATTTTTTCTGTACCTACCAGTTATGTGAAATCATTGATGACCAATCAACGCATAGAGGAGCCGGAGGCATAGCGTTCACTATAGAGCGTGATGACAGTCTAATCCTACAAGGAAAACAGAAAAACAAAAACAAAAACCGTCACGATTATAAAAAGCTCAGCCTGTGAGCTGAAAATGAGAGAGACTCAACTCATGAATTCCTTTGTGTTATGGTGAAGTAGCTCAGCAGGAAGTAATATAAGGCAAACACAACCTTCGGAGGTTGTGCGGGGTGAATAACATGCAAAGTTGCATTAACCCTTATACTCTCCCATAACTTTGTTTCATATGTCTACATTGTATTAAAGTTTGTATAGGCATAGGTGTGCGGTATGTTAAGGTACGGTATAATGAAATATTTTTGTTAGAGGAGACTTTGCGTGTGTCCGTGTGTGTGAGTGTGTGTGTGAGTGTGTGTGTCTGTGTGTCTGTGTGCAAGACCGTGCTCATCAGGGGGAGAAGAAACGGCTGCCATTCAACCTCCTTATAAGATCTTCCTTGTGTACCTTTAGAAGTTCGAAAAAAATGGGTCCATGAAATGTATGAGAGACCAATACAATTTTGCCATTGTCAAAAGAGTTCTGTCCTCATGGTCTCGGGAAACGAATAAACCTTATCACATATCTTGAAAAGACTTGATCTGTTGAACAATAATAATTAAAGGGTTATTGGCATAACATAATTACTCTACAACAGATTTTTATGATGAAACGTCTGTTTATCCTGAGTAGATTGCATGCATTCTCTCAAACACGGAAGTAAAGCAGGGACCGCTTCATGATATCTGCGCCGGACAAGTGTAATGTATTTTGAAATTGAGGGAAGGGAAGGGAGTCATTCATCTGGTGTCATGGTTCTTTGGTTCTCTTACAGCGTGTCTGCTGACAAAGTCAATACGAACCGTTTCCTGTGTTTGGTTAGTGAAAGTAAAAGAACAACAATCCACTGCATAATGTGATGATTATACGGAAATCTTGGATGTATGTGTTCTGTGATATCAGTCCCAGATCATGACTTGATGTTCCAGTCTATATGAAGAGGAAGTTAACCAATTTATTTCCTATTGACGCGACGAACGAACAAGGATACAACTGGTGAAAAAAAAGCAAATTACAGAAAGAAATTAGATTTCAATTTGAAAACACTATAGATGTTGGATTGATTTGCTACGGCTGATGTTCCTGTATAAGTTAAACAGCTATGAAATAGTATATTTCTCGCCTTTGTAGGAGCATAGAAGACTCAGTCAGAATGTAAAATAAAAAGTCAGTGTACGTTAATTATTTGCTGGCAGAGTCATTTTGCTCAGGAATTGGAAAATTAGATAACATTCATACAGGACAACATCAATTATCAAGTTGGGAATCAATGCATGTATCAGGAATCCAAAGCCCATAATGTGAAAATGTGGACCGAGTGCAAGGAGCAATATGAGTATAACATATCAGTGAAAGCTTGAGATAAATTGGACAATCAATTAAAAACTTATGAATTTTTAAAGTTTCGATGCCGTCATCGCTGGATAAGTAGACTACTACACTTCATGACGTCATTGTGGACAACTTTATAAAAAAAAAAAAAATCCAGTATGGAGAATTCCACAAAATTTCCTTTTTTTTCATGAAAAGTTCTCATTCCATCGACTTGTTATTGACATTTTAAAGGTTGTATTATTCCCCCTGCTTTCTGAAAGAGGTAAGTCAAGTGCTCTTTCATTATGCTATAGAAAAGTGAATATATGCTACATTTTCTTTACATTTTTCTTTATATTGTTGTTCATAATGATGGCAAAAAGTGAAGCAGTTTTCTTTATCCAGCCATGATTGCACCGTATCCACACATCACTACCTTTACACACTGAATCTCTAATGATCAACTATTATCATGTTAACAATGTAACAAGAAATCATGTACGTCGAATTTTGAAACCAGGATGTGATGACACATCGGTTTCGTCGTTAGGACAAGCACACAAGAAACAGGGGTCCATTTATCAATCTGACATACTTTACAATACCGTGTTACATGATGATCATTGTATCATAGCCCAACTAGTTCCACTCAAATGCAAATAGATATCCAAAAACTGCATTCTATAAAAAGGACGGCAATATATGTAAGATATTCTTATATTTGATGTATCACCTCAAATTGTGTGAAGTCCGTTGGGCAATTGTTTTGAACTATCATATAGGTTCTACCAATAATTGCAAACGCGGAATAATCTTATGCAGGGATAGTGTGCGATTGTCGAATAGTCTGCAGACAAATTGGAAGAAAAGATCACCAGAGAAAGCGGATCAGACATCGGGAGGTCGATCTTGCCATAACTTTAACATCTTATACCAGCGTAGAAAATTTTGTTCTCATTGTATCAATCGAATCGGCATTTTTTCAGGTTGAAAGTGAACTTAGTTAACTTTCGCTCTGTCTTTGATAGTGCATATCGGAGATTAAATTTAGAAATTCAACAAAAGCGAAATTTTGTAGCCATTCCCCTGTGTTTACTAGCTTTTAGTTTGAAACGTTTCGGAAAAGGTATTATATAACAAATTGTATTTTTGTTAATGTGGCACTTCAAAAAAGCAATGGCAATGTTAATACCGTAGTCATGTAGGTCAAACTATTATCAGAACGGTTGAATAATGTATTTCCCCCTCTTCTACCTTCTATTCTTCACGTACAGGTTTCTCCGGCGTCAGAGAATGATGGCTCATAGCCGAAGATTTGTCCTACTTGGAATATTGTCCATCGCCATTCGTTGTATTGGTATGATATGAACGTCAAAACGGCCTCAACTTTTATGATTCTTTTAATGTTTATATATACAACAGCAAAGTTATGTGGATTTCTGATTCTATTGTCAATTTAATTGCTTTGGTGTTTGGTATTATATATTTCTATTTTGGGGGATTCGCTATAAAGACGGAAACCAAGACAAAAATAAGATATTGTATCTAAAATGCAAACACGGAAAGTTCATTTACATGAGTGTGCTTGCTATATGTCTGGATATGGTTAATCGTTTGCTTTTGTTGTTGTCGTGTTTTTTTCTTAAACCCAATTACAACTAGTCACTGCAGAATTTTAGGAACTGGAGGAATGAATTAATGAATGAACAGTGATGAAAGCAAGGTGATTCTTTGTTTTCTCTCACCAGACCATGTTATTCTCTTTCACTGTCTTCCTTAATTGTGTTAAATAGGTGGAACCAGCGTGACCCTCGAAGTACCAAGCCCTCTGACTCCAAACCACGAAGTTACGGCTGTCTGTACAGCCGATAAAGTGTTTGGATCAGAACGTGTGTTCTGGTACTTAAATGGCGTACAAATTACCGATGGGGTACAGACAAAGAGCACAGTAAATGGCCTGATCCATAATGTAGATGGTTCGACATAAAGTTTGACAAAGGTTCTTGATATCTAAAAAGGGGTAGGTTACGTTGTTTTGAAAAGCATATCTTCAATTCATTTTCTTTTTTTGAGATTTGTTAATTTTTTTCATGATATTCTTGAAAAACTTATTGGATTTTGGTATCATTTTCTGCCATCCTTCGCGCCTTCTTCTCCCTGGAACGTTGCCCAAAATGTCGCATCGTCCTTCAAACCCGTGACGTCAGATGACAAGTGGGATTCCCTCTTCAGGGACATGCAAGCTAGATGGAATAAGACAGAATGTGTTCTCGTGCACATGTTGGGGAAGATAAACAAAATATATGTACACGAGAACAACAAATCAATGACATGAATCAATTTGAATCTATGTTGATTTCTTCACCATGATTTTTGTCAAAATGATATCTTTCTTTCTTTCTTTCTTTCTTTCTTTTCTTTCTTTCTTTTTTGCATTAGGTAAATTACGACCAATCTGCGATCACTAACTTAAAGTGGAAATTGACACTTTCTTCAGCTCACTGCCAATAACATGTGCTAATATCTGGTTTCCATATGCTAAATTAATCTATTAGTGTCTATTACATGAAGTTGTCCTTTAAATCTTTGTTTTCAATTCCATTGTTGTTTAGTATTAGTTATTGTGGAACTGTCCTTATTTGTTTTGTTCTTTTTGCTCTCATTCTGTCAACGACTTTCCATGAAAAGTAAAAATAACTCTTCCCCTTCAGATATAAACAACCATACGCTTGGACATTCACACACATACAAACACAAAAATCCATGAAATATTTAATCCAAGATTAAGGTTCTCTTAATTTGCCGATGAAAGACAAATTGATAATCTAATTGTGATATGTTTATTCATGAAAACCAATTTGCGACATTGACTTCCTATGTATTTTGACAAATTAATAAAAATGCAGTTGGTTTGTTAGATAACAATGCAATGCAACAATCCCGTGATGTAAGGTCCAAAATGTAGCAAGTAGAATCAACTCGAATTACCGGTCACATCGTTACACAACAACAAGAACTATTGATATATAGTTTACAACAATATGAGCGACATTTAAGCCAGAGAGATACAAATTTAACTTTCCCTACCAGGGGCGGATCTGGCTTTTTGCTAATGGGGTGGGAGGGGGGAATTAAGTTTGGATCTATTTAAAAAAAAAAAAAAAAAAAAAAAAAAAAAAAAAAGTCCTCACATTCTTTGGTGCCACTTTTCGACTGACAAGAAAAAAAAAGTAAAACAAAAATAAAAACAAAAACAAAAGGTCTTCATATTAATATCGCTACTACTCCGCTAACACTCTAACAAGCAAAAAAAAAAAAAAACCCAACAAAACAACCAACAACAACAAGCAAACAAAATAAAGACAAAACAAAGACAAGGAAACGCTCGGACGGGGACACACAAAAAAGAAAATCAAAACATTAAGGAGCCCTACCTCCTCAGATCCGCCATTGCCTAATTTTACAGAGATTTTAATTTTCCTTTCGCTACATTATAATACACTATGCAAAGCAAAAAAGACACATAGTTTAACATGTTTAAAAATTCATCTTCAATATACTCCGAAAAAACACACCTAAATTTACAAGGGGGAAACCCGTTTACTTACAAGCTTAGATGGCATTGCTCTGTTGTTGGTAACTTATCAGTTACAGCAACGACAATTGATGTAAGCCCACCTGCCTACTGCTGGTGATTTAATATACTAATAATCTACACAAGGGAAGGAGAATGTTACGTATTTAGGTATATGACTAAAAACTGTGAAATAACATTACTTGGAAGAATCAAAATTCACTTTCGTTTACCTTCAGGATTGCCAGTTTGCTAAATGCTATGTGCATTACTTAAGGTTATGTGCACGATTTAAGGTAATAAGCCATTTCAAAAGTAGCCACAATCTACGTATTGCTTGTAATTAGAATTGTATATATACGTGTAGGATAAAACAGCAAGGGAATTCAAGACACTGGACAAAAATGAAAAAAAAAAAACTGTTATAATTCTGCAGATGCAGCCAAACAAACTTTGTTCAAGAATTGGACACTTCTTCCTTTAGTTCACTCCACAGATGGTATCTGGGATACCCGAATCAAAAGATGATGATTCATAAACATGGATTATCCGCTCCTCATCCGAATCAAAACACCGAATCATCGATACATAATTTTGTGTGCCAGAAGTGACCTTTCACACAGAAACATCACCACACTCTTTCAAATCGAATTTACGGTACCGCGATAGAACAATGCCGTAAGATAAATAAATGAGATCTTTCTGGGATATCCCTGAGAAGATAATGTCTGAATATTGAAACAATGATTCTCGTCGTTTGACCAGAATATACGAAAATACCAAGCACGTTCCCTCTATCTGATGTAAGGCTCCAAAGGCAGAAAATTTCCACTCCCTCATCGGACTCTCTGAGGATATCTTAGAGAGGACGACGTCGATTTGAAAATAGGAGTAAAGTTGACAAAATTAGTGGAACAAATTCTGTTCACAACTAACCTCACATAAATCAGAATGCTTCCCTGACATGGAAACCATTAAGTACTTAAAATGCAATCATCTCCGGTACACTAGGAACAGATTTTTCTTCCTCCCGTTTTATGTGGTGTCTATGTGTCCATTATTGCACTGGTTAGTTCCCAGCAAAATACGCTTGTCTCATACAGTCAAAGGATATTTTTACCAACGCGAGATATGTTCTCATTATCATGTCTTCTCTTCTCAACTCGGGCATCATACATTCGGAAGCATGTTGCTTCGCATAGTGTTCAATGTATCAAATAAGAGGCATTGCTACTAACTGGTATACGACATCCCTACCACATTCAAAATAACTCTCTCTTTATGAATTCGATAATTTGTGACAGAGGAACAAAATGAAACGGAAGTGAACTTTTACCTCACTCTGGTGGAAGGTGATATAATGTGTCTCCCATTCATGCAACGAATGCGCAAATCCTCCCTGAGTGTGGAGAGAGTATACGGTACATTTAGTAAGATGACTATTGTAGAGTTTGAGTTTTTATATCACGAATGACTTCTGTGAAATCTTAGGAGATTTTACATGACATGCGACTACGATTTCATCGGCAGTTAGAAGACTGAACAACTTCACATAACATCGGCTGCCCTAGTGGTAGGGTGAATCGAAAGAATTTTTGTTTAGGTCATAATCGTCTCCCAATCATCATGTCACATTTAACATACGTTCATGAACCAGTGCGGTCAATGTTATCGAGACAGGATGTCTGTGTAAGCAATGCACTGGACTTGATCACTTGTTAGAGCTTCTAGGTTTTCGTCATACTCTAACGTTACAGGATGCTGTCCTCACTGTACATGCGCAAACATCAGGCGTGTTTTCGTTAAATATGGTTAAAAATGTAGACATGGGCTGCTGGGTAAGTTCAAACACTTTTGAAGAATTATTGAAAGTGTCCCTACCAAGAATTTGTACTTTGAAAACCTTTTGTGCGGGGCTGAAAACAACGACATTGCTTGTATTTTTGTCTCTTTCAATCTGTTAAATCTTCGTACAATGCATCTGGGATAACAATTTAGGAATATTAGGCAGGTTCTCTAACTATCCTCTATGATACCTTGTTAAGTTTGTATAAAGAAACAAAAAATACTATTCTATTTTCTAAAGTGGCATAAGATGAAATATCGACATGTTTGAGTTAATTACAAGAGAAGAAAATCTGTCACAAGAACCATGTCAGCCGACGACAAATTCATCATACATCCTACACTCAGCCAAAGGAAGATAATGCTGTCCTATCAGCGTGCTCTCTAGCGTACGGATGACTACGATTTCCGAGGAAGTCACTGCTCAAGGCCGTGCGATGGTAGAAATGGTGAGTACAGCGATTCATTCCAAAGGACACGAACTAACACAAAAGTGAATGAGTAGATCATTGACTTTCCGTGTTTCCTTGTCTGTGGAAGTTGCGATCACGTGTTAACATGTCTATTGATGCAACTATTCCACCTACATTCATGTACAAAACTGGGGGTAAGTAACAGAAATAAGAAAGGACGACCAATTTTTAAGCATATTCAACGTTCAAGTCCCACTTAAAGGATCGAAACAGACTTTTCCAAACCGGTACGGCCATTTGCAATGCAATCATTGTGTATACACAAGAATTATATAGTTTTATGCACTTATATTTGCAAGTCTATCAACCTATAGGCAACTATTAAGCCTGAACTATAGATATGTTATTGTAGTTGTTTTATTTATGGAAGAAATAATGAAATCTTAAATCAAAGTTGAATCAAGTTTGCTTATTTTAGCACAGCAAGTGCTTCAGCCTCGGGTTGCTTTTCATCGGTCTACTTTGATACTATCTGAAGCCTGGATGATGGCCACATTTTGACAGCAAGTTTGTATCGCATCACATCTCATATAACCGATTTTTTTTTAAATCCGTGAACCTCTTTCCATGTAGAAATATCCATACCAAATCAACCCAGTCATATTGCAATGTGTTTACCTTGAAGGTATCAGCCATGATGGTATAATCTTGAAGAAAGCAAACCCATTGCTTTAACTCTAACCTAGTTGATCCTGTCTATCGAATGGTAACCGGTGTTTATTGTTAATTACACTTTGATGTGATTGGCAACATTTCACTAGTCTTGTTAATACGAATAACGAGCAAGAAGTTTCATAATTTCTTGTTCAATATAACGTATGATTCAGAATTATTGATTAGCAAGTTTGTTGACTTGTTTTGAACAGTGGAAGCAGATCTCAATGCATTCAATGTCACAAACGGTGCAACACTGGATGCGTCTTGAATATTCATTTGTCGGTCCCAGCAGCTCATTGTTTGTGATACCTCACTTTCATTTGCACTAGAATCTCAAATTTCTACTCGGCTTTCAATATTCAGAAATAGCCAACATCATCCATTGTCTTTTCGTGCTTTAGTGAGACTTGTCGGAGGTTCTGGGGAACATGAAGGCCGAGTGGAGATACTGTGTGACGGGGTCTGGGGCACGGCGTGTGACAACGGTTGGGGTACGGAGGAGGGGAACGCGGTGTGCAGACAGCTTGGGTACTCATCGGCCGCCTCGGTCCATCACAATGCCCACTTCGGACAAGGATCGGGTCCCATTTGGTTAGACAATGGAGTCTACTGTCCCACGGCTGATAAAAATTCCCTGTTAGAGTGCTTTCGAAGGCCATGGGGATGCTATGTATCGAGGTACAGCGGGAGAAGTTGTGGGCACAGCAGTGATGTTGGCGTAGTATGTGCTGGAAAACGTGAGTTAACTTTCATCTGTTATAAAGTCTTTCCTGTTTTTGTTTTTGTTTATTGTTTTTGTGTTTTTTAATCAATAGTCTTCGTTGTTTTTCATCTGTTGAATTTTTTTTGTACATAACAATCTCAATAACTGCTATCAAATCCCAAAGATTATTACAGTATTGTACTGCTTGTTTGATCATTTGTTTTCAACTGACGAACTATGACTGATCGATGACATGTCCATGCTTCATTTGTTGAAACTTAAAATGTACCTAGTTTTGATACGAGTTATCATTAATTCTGACAAACAGATCAGCATAGATATTCTGTCATGATTGTTTTCAACCTTATACGTAGTTCGGATAATCATGAACTCAATCTTGAATGGTGTTAGTTGGAGACAACACATTGTTTCCATGAAATAATAGTATCTGGAACATCCGATTATTTACAGCACTTTCATTGACATGCAAAATACTATGCACTGATTACATTACATGCACTTATAACTTTATTCGATGGTTTTCTTCTTTATGATAGAGTAAAGAAGGGGACCCACATCACGTCTCAAACACATAATGTCTAATTGAAGTATTCATGCTATTTTTGTCTATCATGACACATCAGGTATAATAATTACCCATTAACCTTATTGGAGCACTGATTCCAAAAGAGCATCATATAGATATGAAACTTGAAGAGATGCAAGAAGTGATAATTGGCACCACCTCCCCCCCCCCCCCTTCCTGAACAATATTTTAAATTTGATCTCAATGTCAACTGCGTCAAGTATGATACTTGTAGTTGCCTATCTAATGATTTTGGTTGTACACCTTTTACTGATATACTGATGGACCAATATTGGTGTTATGAGTACGTTATTTTATTGCACAGGAAATGAGAGCGCTGCGGCCGCAATATTTGCCAACGCTGACTTGAAGGAAGGCCTAACCTACGGCGTTGATAGCTTCACTTATTACGACATGACGAGTGAGCTGACATTTACCCCAACGACAGCAAACAACGGTGATATACTTCAGTGTCAAGTGTACGGTGTTGTGCGCTCTGTCACTCTGGAGGTTACAGGTGACTTTATCAATGTGATTATGATATTGATACACACATACATGGTAAATTCAGTATCAGTATGTGAAACACATTAATTAGCTCTCTTCATGTTTGTTGGTGGAATGACTCTAAAGTGTTGGATCATAAAAAATTGGTAAATTGCGTCGTTTCAGGTTTTCCATAGAGCACTTTCCTTGTAGAATATTATATTATCATTCTTATAATTATCATCATCATCATTATCATTATGTACGTCTAATACAGGATCCATTTCATATCTTTAAAGTCCTATACACACTGTTTACTTTCTAATATAATACCTTTTGAATAGATGATGCTACTGCTTTGAAAGTTCCTGTTAGTCATGAATTGTATGTATTTATGCAGTGTGCAAAATTTCGGCTTAATCTGATAATTCCTCCATTGTGGTTACTATGAAATTTTACATCCTGTATCCTTTGTCCCATTCATTGCACAGAGCGCAGCTTGGTGAGATTAAGTATATAGACCCTAAACTTTAAATCCTCATTTCTCAATTAATACTTTTCCAGAGTGTGTACGTTCTTTCTATCATTTAGATATTAAAGTTTGGAAAGTATACATATGTTTTGAGGTATACTTGATTTTTATGCTTGGAGTCTGCTGTTTCAGAATCTTTTTAATTAAACATTTATTGTGTTTATTCATCTATTTATTTGTTTATTTATCTATTTATTTATCTATTTATTTATTTATTTATTCATTCATTCATTTTTGCCTGTGGAGGTTTTGTGATGCAGGGTCATAATATTATCATGCAATGGTAATGTATAGTACGCGGAAAGAAATTGTCTGTTTTGTCTGCTTCTTCTGCCACTCTGCTTTGATCGTGTGGATCTAGAAAACACACTCAAACTCAAATAAATCCTTGCAGAAGAGGGGTGAAGGTTCACATGGTTCAGGTGTGAGTTTCTTCTACTTGTCTCCCTCTCCCTTGTTTCCGACATGTTTGTTAATTTACAGATCAGCCGTTGCATTCTTAACAAATTTAATTTGTAGAGGGAGACAAATTGAAAAAAAAAAAGATCACACCTGAACCTTCAGCCCACTGAATGATAAATTTCTTTCATTTAAGAATATCATAGCTCCATGTAGACAACATGAGTGTCAAAACATTTCTTCTCATTAGACTTTCTTGCCTAAAATTACGTGTACATGATTATTGTCTATGTCATTTGCGAAATAGAATGTGAAGCAAACATTTGCATGGGTTAGGGTCTAAAGCCTCAATACAGAACAATATGAATTATTGGTTCATTGTGTTAGTAATGTGTATTTCTAGAGATGTATTTTATCTTCACAGACTTCCATATATGTTTTGCATTTCAAGTTTGATTTGTGCTTTTATTATCTATGATTACACTTATTGAAAAGGTTAATCTGTTAAGTCTTAAACGTACAATGTGCAATATTATTACACTTTATTTAACAGGTGATGTACCCCGGTCTGTCACTCCATGTATCACTCCAAGTCCCGGTACCCCTCCAGGAGAGAACATCTTATCCATCGATGCTGTAGAGATAAAAGGCGAGGGTAACGTGTTTAATCTGGTCATCTCCTGTCACGTGAACTTCACTGATCAGCCGACCCCGTACCTCCACACCTACACCATCGGGACTGAGAATACAACTCTATCGTCATCAAGCTGCGCCTCAGCCATCCTCTCTCCAAGTCCCAACGCCTGCATCGAACTCGCGTGCTCCGCGACGAACGGAATTGGAACGACCTCAGCCACGCGCACACACTGTCCTCAAGGTAACTAGTCATTACACTGTGCGGACTAATTAGTGATCCATGTCAACGGTGCAGCATCCCTTGGGGAGATTTTATTACATACAATGCACCTTGTCGTGTATGTTCTCAGAAGTAATGTTCTCCAAGAACTTCGGGTTATGGTAAGGGTTGTGATAGGTCTAGTTGGGTGTGAGGATGCAGATATTTCATGGAGCACTTGTCGCAGAAGTAAATGTCATGGAACCCCTTGATGCGCTTCATTCAGTCAGAAGAGCGTGGTGTGTAGCTCGGATTGTTTTGTTTTGTTTTGTTTTGTGTTGTTTGTTTTCATAATGAGATATAGCCCCTACTTAAACGGTGCCTTGGTTTAATCATTTAACGTTTACGAAGAGCGAACTGCATGAGTTCACACACATCAATATTTTTATGTATATAAAAACCGGAGCAATAATTGCAGGAGCAAATGTTGTGTCACCAAAGGGCAAAGAAACCACTTTGGAGCAAACCTTGTACCACTTTTCATTGGTGATTTACCTATAGGGGATCCCATTATGCCCATAGCTGGTCCTCGTCAAGGGGCCCTCCAGAAATCGTCGACCACGTACGTTCTTCTCGTCGTCATTTTCATCCTCTCCGTCATCACTTACGTCACCGTCCTCATGAAGAGAAAGAACGTCTTCTGATTGAGGTATGTTCACATGGTGTTTTATTTACATTACCCGTACTTTGACAGGGTAACCAAGGAGGATGTTGCATGACGATTATATACTATTTTTAACCTTGTTACACCAATGAGGTGGTTACGCTATCATACTACCTCCGTTAGCACTTGATGATAAACTCTGATACTCCCGCGTAGCCTTACTTGGAGTCATTACCGAGATAGTTCAATGACAATGAGGAGAGTAGCAGACGACGGGATGAGCTTAATAAAAGCGTTTCAAAAAATAAAGAATCCGCAGCATAAATATACAATGTATCAACATTCCCTGAAAGAATCATACTTTTTGGCTTGAGATGTTATATGCTCATCTTCATAGGCTTGGTTAATGCATTGAAACATTCCTATCATTTTGTGCCTTCTTGTGTTGCTACCGGCACATTTTTTTTTCGTCACTGACTTATTTTCTAGTTGCATTATTACTTGGGATATTATCATGTGTTCTATTGTTCTCATTCATTACATGTTCCTCACTCGCTATATGTATTTCATGACTTCCCTGTGCTTCACTATATCACTTGTCTTTCTGCTTTTCTAAATAACACGTAGGTCTGCCATACCTTTCCTAGCTTGTTTGTTTGTGTTTTCCGTTGACGCCATATCCTGTTTTCATTTCTTGGCAACCGTTATAAGAATCCTTTTATGACATTTTCCTGCAGGTACGCAACACTGCGAAGGTCAACATCAGAGAAGGCTTTCGATGTATGGCAACAAGATTTCTTCCGATGGCAAAGCATTAATTTGTATTGAATTTTTTTATGAAATCAATCATAGTAAATTTTCGAAATTAATTCGAAAAAGTGTTTTGTTTTTTTACATGCAAGGATTTTTACATGATCTGAATAGATTAAAAATGAGTTCAAAATCGCAAAAACCGCACGCGATTGCATAGAAGAATGTGAACATAATTATGGACAGTAAAGGAAGATAACTTAATCGTGATTGATATTTTCTATGTAATTATCCGTAGAAAATTCCTTTCAGTGTCATGATTGTTTATACTCGCACTGTGTATATAGTTTGCACCATGCACTAATTAATCCACTGTGGTTCACACACACACACGCACACTGCACATTTCAACTTATCGACGCACACGCTGAATGTCAAAGGTCACAGGGCAAGATCAAATTCTACAATTTCTTTTTTTTCCCCGTATCTGTGCAATGCCTGAAATGAGTGTCATGTGTTACCAGAGAAAAACACTCTAGGGAAAGTTTTGGGACATGGGATCAGTCAAAGGTCAAGTGATGATGCTAAAATGTCACCTTTTCTCCATACCTCAGAAATGGCTCAAGGTATCAGTATGAACGTAGTACATGTGCGTGTATTGCTTGACAATGATTCTCTAAAGAATTTCTGTGTCATGAGGTCAAAGGTCATATTAAAATGCTCGATTTACACTGTTTTCTACAGACCTTAAAAATTATTAAATGTATGCATTACCACACAATGTTTCTGTAGGAAAACATAAGGCCATATGGTCAAAGGTCAAGCGAAAGTGATTACTTGTTCCATACTTTGAATATGGCTAGAAGTATTGTCGTGAAACTTTGTGTATATAAATCCAGATAGTGACTATTTGTCGATCATGTGAAACTGACGTCTCACATTGGCAAAAATGTAGGCCTTTTCTGCACACCTGCTGGGATTGAGCCAGATGATTATGCGATTTAGCGGAGACATATAGCAGTCGCCTTGGTCGACATTTAGTAGATGTAGTATAACCACCGGAACCATTTTCATTTACATGTATTTTGCTTTTTATGCCCAGGACTGAGGTATATGCCATGGAGTGTCGCCGGAGGCATTATGTTTTCGGGTTGTCCGTTCGTCTTAGTGTCCACTCGTCTGTCCTTCCGTCAGTTTACAGGTCAAGTGAACTTATAATGATAAAATTCTCGAATATTTGCTCTTTATAGCAATATTCCGCCTATTTAGCCACCCAAATGAAATCTGGTTCAAGGAACGCATAAACACTCTTCACATTTGGTGTTTTGCAGTCACCTTTTATACGGGTCATTTCAATTTCTTTACCATTTCTATAGTTTTGTTTTTGTTTGTATGTTTATTTTTGATAATACATGTTCTTATTCCCTTGATATTTCTATCATAAAAATGATATTACATGTGCTGAGTCTAGGTGATACATATATTGCATTACGTTAATTCAAGCAGAACCCGGCAGAGTTGTATAAACACAATGCATGATGGTCATGTCAAGAAATAAACAAGTATCATTGTCTCCAAAGAGAAAAGGAAATGAATGTGGTGTCCTGATACAGCGTTCATGTTTATTACTAACCCACAAAAGCTACACAGTGATATTCGCAAAAAGATAGACAATAATAATCACTAAAACATAATTCAGAGTATTTCAAAATATGAAGGTTACTTGTTTAGTTATTAAGTGGTCCTCTTGGTCATTAATGGGAAACCCCCATTCTGATATCATTAATACAGAAAAATGTGAGAATGACATCAGTAAAAATTGGGAAAAATATAATACATATAAAAAAAACCCAAACGAAATGTATAATGTTGAGAGAGAGAGAGAGAGAGAGAGAGAGACACACACACACACACACACACACACACACACACGGGGGGGGGGGGGGAGAAAGTGGCAACCCTGTGTGATGTAGATTTTAAACAGCTCTCCATTAGGTCTGTACACAAAAATTCACCAATCTTCATTTTTCGAAGGGGATGAAAAAAAAAAAATCTTCAGACCTGTTCAGGGCAAATGATAAGAGAGTTACTTTTCTACATGTCCTCCTCTGCCACTAAGTCATATGTGCACTCAAAATATTTGAGAAATATGAAAATTAATGGACATTTTAAGGACAAAACACATGGAGAGCTTGTTGACACCTAGATTACACAGCGTTTCCAATATACTTGTTTGATATATACCCTCAACTTTTTCAATTATTTTCAAAAATTTTCACTGATTTACTTTCGTGACATGTTCTTTTTTCATACAATTAAATGCAACATGATAGGGACTTATAAGGAAGGACTTCTGATTTAAGGTCTAATATGGGACATCGTTAATTTTTTTTATTTTCTTGTACGGATGACTCGAGATCAATATGAAATCCATAATGATAGTCACGATATGTCTAATAAAAGCTTTGTCTCCTTTGTTTCAGCTTTTTCCCCACTGAACAATGAAACATTCATGGGCATCTCTTTGCACACAATGGACTTACTAGTAGTCACAAAGTAGGGCCTAAATGTAGACCATTAGATTGGATCACACGGATACTGGGGCCTGTTTCACTAACATGGGAAATCGATCCAACCCAAGACCGATCCCAACTCTGGGATTGCTGGGAACGACTCTTGTGACGCGTTTCATCAAATCGATCTTTGGGTGGGAACGATAATTAATTGAGTTCGACTGATTCAATCATAGTGGTGAACGAGGCTGTGATCGATAGTGAGAGGTAAAGGAGAGAAACATGGTAATGACAACCAAGCAGAAGGTACGGTAAAGAAACATTGAAATTAATATTTCGTGGTCAAATTCCATTTTCAGTGTGCAAATTCCATCTTAGCATGATATGTTTATTGTAATTTCCATGGCCGATGCCATTCCAAGTCCGTTCTGGCAGTGATAAGGAAGTAGTGTCCAACGATTCCTTTACTTTGTTCGTATTGAACATGTTCATCGCAACAATCGTGATTTGCTTAGTCCCATGTGTGTAATTACGCAAACGTAGGTCAGTCTACATCTACTACTGATACGGTAGTCCACGTCTAGCTCCGTTTTTGCTTCGTTCATGCTTGCCGACTCACGACTGTAGACCTAGAGTATATCTGTAGATTTGTTAGAACTTGTCACTGATAAGGCCAAGTAAAAAAAGAAAGTAGGTTCTCGTCCGGGTTTTTTGAGCAAGGCGATGAGGGAGGTCCTTACTATTTGATATCTTACTATTTTTTCGAGGATTGTCAAAATGAAAGTAATATGCGTTTCTCGTCCGGTAATTCTGAGAAAGGTAACGAGAGAGGGCTTTACTATTTCTGTATCGAATCTATGAAATGAAATATCACTCTGGTAGCTGTGTTATGAGAGACCAGGTCCCAAGTGTATGTCTTGTCTGCACTCTGTGCATTTTCAAACAAATAGATATATGTACCATACTTGAAACGAAACTTCATGCATGCAGAAATACATTTGCTTTTTCTTTCCACTACAGATGTCAAGGGAAAAATGACCATCTTAATACTGGTGTTTAGTGTTGTAATGGCATTTCTGATACCAGTGTACTTGCAATTCTGATGTATTGTGCTATTAATTGAAACAGGTATAAAACGTGCATGTCTTTCAACAAATGTACGACTGAAATTAATTCCATGATATTAAAAACGCTGCTTTATTTATCATTTGTGTTTGTGACTTTTTGAGTCCACACAGCTGGTATGTATCTGCATTTCTTCATAGCACATTCAACTGGAAACTGGCTTGTTCAATTGCAGATGGATGTCAAAATGATACTGATATGGCATTATAACATTAAACATTTAAAGATGTTTCTTCATGTTCTAAAAAGACATTTGATAATCACTCATCATTTGGATGATGAATGATTGTATACCAAAACTACATAATTATGTAGTAAAACATGTACCTGTGCTGGTAAGTCACATTCTCCCTTCATTTCTTCCATGGCCATCATTACAGTGCTACCAAGAAGCAGCAGTGATATAAACAGCAAAATACAACGTGTAATGACAATTTCAGTTCACGCTCATCAAAACTGCCTATTACTTTTCAAAGTTTTGGATATCAACATTCGTTCGTGTGTGTATTTTGTTTGTTCGTTTGTTTTGTGTGTTTTTCCCTCGTGAAAGACGTAATGATTTCTTCGTATCGAACGTAAACTGCATGTTTACCGTAAACAAGCCATTCAGCTCAGCTCTGATGGCGCATTCGATTCATCGAACTTGCAGTAACCTCTCATAGGCAGGAGCACATGGCACATCGGCGCTTCCACACACAGCGCGGCATTTTGCGATCATCGTTATAGCAGACTTTCCGATTCCAGTCAGGGGAAAACTTCGGAAAATACTGATGTTTAAAATCCAATAAAATGAAAAAAGCCTGAAAACAACGCATGATTATGTTTTCATAGTAAACGATAATTGGAAACACGGAACAGACTATTGCATCCGCTCACAAAGAAGCTCTCTTGAGAAGATAAAAGCATTCCCCGTCCCCTGCTAGATAGTGGAAGCTTCCATAATCAGCCCAGCAAGTTTTTGGAGGTACATGTACATACTTGCACTTGTACACATTCATTGCGAGAAAACAATCCATCAACGCTGAACATTGCGTAGTTTGGCATCTTTATCGTGCTGGTGACAAGCTCGATGCTTCGGCATGTGTCATAACGTTATGTTTAGAGCCTGTAGGCCTCAAAAGTCGACGAGTTTAATTCAAAATAGCAAAAAGAGGGAGATTGAAAAAATAAGAATTCGGTAGAAAAATACGAATTTTGGAGCTGCTGAGTACTAATTTGTGCTTCCAAAGGTTGGCAGCTCTGGTATTTAAAGCCGTTCGCTGTGCACACGTGCGCTTGAGATCGGTTCTCTCCATCACTGCACTCCACGATTTTTTTTTCCAGCTCCAGAACGCGCATGCTATGCTGGCTGGCTGGTCTCCTCTATTATGTGGTTACATTGCGCAATCAATCTAGCAGCTCATGAAGCGGGCAGCGAGCAACAGCACAAGAAAAATGTACAGAAGGTGCTCAACGTCCTGTCTACATCACGACGTACCGAGTGCGCTGTAGGCCGCGCCCGCCCGCGCCCATCCAACTACTACAGTTCAACTGCTTTGTACGTGGGTAATTCCTTCTAGCCGAGCTCGCAGTGTGAAATGCATGCGTTATTACATACGCACTACAGAAGCTACAACTGTACTACAGCTAAGTAGAGGACGCAAGGCGTAATTAGAAATGAGACATCACGATTGGTAGGTGAATTGTCGGTTTTTTTTTTTTTTCGTCGGCCGAAAGAATAGTAAAATATCAAATAGGTCGATGCGGCAACTGAAAATCGATGCGGGCGGGGAGCGGGCTGGGACGAGAATTATGAATTTCTTGGTATTTTCAGCGCCATTTTGAAAATAGTAAATAGTAAAAAAATCGATGCGGCGGCCAAAATCGATGCGCGCGAGGACGAGAAACTGGTTTCTTTTTTTACTTGGCCTAAGATTGCGATTAAGTGAGCTTCGAATAACGGTGTGAACTGTCGGCAATATCGCAGAAGCCGCTAGGCGATCGCGTAGGCTGTCTAACTTGTTTAGTGTCTACCAGTACCACTGTAGGGGACTAGGGGCACAGGGCCTAGACCTGTTTAAAATTCCAAGTTTGATCCTCCTCCGGACAGACGGATTTTCTGTCTAGAAACTCTAACGTTAGACCCTCTAGACCTCTACTCTTCATCACAATCACAATTGAGTCTCTCTTGTCTAGACCTTGCCTCTGTAGAACTGTTCAATTTGAATGCAGTCTACAATGCAGTAGATTCCATTATTTATAGATCCCTAGGCCTAGATCTACCACTAGTTACTAGATCTACTCGTACTACTACTAGACTAGACGCTAACTATATATCCTACAGTATGGCCCTGCGTAGTAGTTAATGTCGCTGTACACAAGTGCTAGCGCACGGCATAGGTCGGGCTAACTAGTCTAGACGCTAGATTGTGTAGTTACAAGTTAGCTAACGTCAGTATCGGAGATATCTAACAGTTAGTCAGTAGATCTAACATTAGATTAGTCAAGAACTAGATTCAGAGTATGGCAACTTAGCATGCTGATTCTATTATAGACCTCGGGTATCTTTGTCTGATTTTGTTTTCGGTGCTAGGTAGTTCTACTCGGTATCCATGGTTGTTTACTCGACCCTATACGGATGTTATCTCAAATTTCACTACTGTTATATAGGAACAAGCCATCCATAATTCGACTATAACACTGTCCTAAATTTGACAACCTGGTATGTGTAAAGACTTAATTCCATGCTTTTACGTTATGTCATATTTTGACTCGAGAGGTTGAAATGTTGTGCATTTCTTTTTTTGTGGGGGGGGGGGGGGGGGGCGGTTACAACAAATTGTACCAGACTGCACCAAAGTTAATTCAGAACACCATATATAGACAACCTAGCCTATTTCAATATGCATCCCTCAATGTGTCGGTTACTTCAGGTAAGATAACCTAGGCAGCAGTGCAGCGTATGTTGTGAAGAGCGAGGTGTTCACAGTAACCATGTGCAAGTCAATGTCAATATCAACAATTTCCTTTACTGAGTTGGTTCCATCGTAAGCGAGTGATTGGAAAAAAGCTGGCAGTATTTCCTGCCATTTCCATGCAATTTGATATTACCTTGATTACAGTGAAAATCAAAATATTTCTACATGGGTATGAAAATACAATGTACAAATGCACGTCAGTGCCACTTCCTTTCCCCCCTAATATGTTAAGTGATGACAGACAAATTTGAGAAAAGAACTAGAGCTTGATATATTTTATTTGTCATATCATATTTCTACACTACAGACTTTTATAATTAAACTTTGTAATCTGCTTTATTCTGTCATCAGCAGGGACTGGCTCTGAATGTGATGCACTCTTCCACTCAGTGGACAAGAGAACCGTGCAACCCTTATGAGAGAGGTGAATTCCTGACCAGGCTTTGAGCTCATTGATTGACTGGAAAGGTGTAAGTTTCAATTCTTCATTTTTTTAATGTATTATCTATACCCAGTTTTACAACTCGATCATACTATTGTGGGAGGGGAAATTCATTAAATGGGGATGTGGTGGTAATGGTATTTCTGATCACTATACCTATGTACATTTTTATCCTTATGATGACAACATGTACTTTGAATGCTTATTTTCCTGATACCAAATGCGAAATTTCCTTGAATTCATATTTTTTCTAGTGTCTTGAATCTGCCTCCTTCAGAGGAAATAATTATAAATTCTTCTCTTTCTTCTCTGTAAAGGATAGTCCCATACTTCCAGTTGGTGTTATGTGATGCAGCATTGGCAAATCAAGATCAATAAAATGGCATGTGATATCTCATATGAATCCAAAACCTTGAATGTGCAGAAAGCTCTGTTGAAACCAAAGTTGATTTTAAGTCAAATAATGTCCAACGCAAGTGTCGGTATGGAGACCAAAAATGCAAGTATTGTAATATTTAACTTTGAAATTAGCACTATTGCCCATCATTTTTTGTATTAAGTCCTAAGAGATTTGACCTCATTTATTGGCAGATTGACATCTATTTGCAACATGACTTTGTCTGAAATTTAGCTAGATATCAAAATGAAAAACAACATAACTTGGGCTAGAGATGTGATGTGATCTGTAGCTTCCATGTAATACATACCTATACAATGCCCTCATGCTATGTCTTCTCTTTTATTTGCAAAATAATCTTTAGCTTTAAGTGTGGCAGAGTCATTACATAATTAATGTGATAGGGAGAAAAAAAAAACTCAACCAAGTAATAAAACCATTTTCTGGTTCAATACGTCTTGAATGTTTCTCTTTTTATTTTACTTTTTCTTCCTCAGAAAGGGACAATTGCTGAGTTTTATTGGTCATGTGTCGTCAACAAGGAACATCTACAGCCACAGCCTTCATCCTTTCTATTGGAGGATATGAAACCCTATTCCTTCCTATATGCAGCCGTGGAGAACAGCTAGGGGACTGTCTTGTCCAAGCATTGTAGCTACAGATGATCTTGTCTTCAAATTGATCCCTCAAATCTGTTCAACTGAACCCTTATCTTTTCCAGCAACTTTGTGAATGACGTGTGACACATTCTGGGAGCGGAGCGCCTTTGAATATTTCTACACATAAATGACGCTATGCTGTTTCATCATCATCATCATCATCGTCATCTTTGTTCTAGATCTCAACTTCTAGCCACATTACATGGCAGAGTCACCATTTTCTTTTTTCTTTTCTTTTTTTTTTTTTAGAGGGATATGTGTATATAAACTAGGGGGATCTGCAACTGCGGCATCATTCTGTCCTGCAATTTATGAATAAGCCGAGCCAATAGTGATGTAACAATTTATTCATCATCTCCAACCTCCACCTAATCCACGTAACCACACAAATACGACAACATTTGTTTCAGAGGTGATAAGGGAATGAAAAGTTTCTTTTGATTTTGGTCTCTCTGTGTAACAACTAAAGGTATTCTTTCATAAGTCATTAACATGAAAATTTACATTGTAGGCATTGTTGTATAAATATTTTACTGTGAATGTGTTAATAGCAAGTACAAGAGCATGCTAGAAGCAGATTCCTAGAAACTTAAACCTTTGGCTGGTGAATACTTTTACCTTGGAACTCAACTCTTTAACTTTTGACACGATATTGAATTTTTTCTTATTATTGTGAATGTTTGTGAGCTTATATTTTTTTTGTTATCATTTTGTGGCAGATCACTAAGATAACAATGGTATTATACAGTATGCATAATGAATAGCCGATTTGTTCATTATGTATTTGTTTTATCTGACTAGATTCAAAACGGAACCATCTGAGGCAATGAGTAAGCCATTTTAGTCATAGTCCTTGCTTCCTTCATTTTTCTTTGTCTATGTGTGTCAGAGTCATAAATCTTTAGTCTCTCCCACCCCCTCTCAAGTACATGTATATCATACTTCCTCTTTCTTGCTCAATTTCTCTTGGGATTTAATTTTCATATTGCTCTCTTCTTACAGTGCTATGATTCTCTAATTTTCATTCTCCCTGGTGTGCATAATATGCTACTTTCTCTCCTTTCCATTTTCCTTTTTCTGCATATGCTACTTCACTCTTGACCTTTAACATTGAAAAAAAAATTGTGTCTTGTGTTGGAGGCTTAAAAGAGGGAGTATCTGAATGCATGAGGTTGTCTCATGTTGTAATGTGTATGTTTCTACCATGAATGTGATTTGAATTTGAATATTTTTTTTCTTTCACTTGTAAGAGAAGAGAAAAGCTACTGTATATAGAAGAAAGATGCATATCAAAAATTTCATTGGTGTTGATTTTTATATTTTATTCATTCATGACTTCAATTACCATTGTTTCTTCTATGAGATTTTAACACACCCAGATGCAAATGATTTGCTCTTCACGTGTGAATGTGATGTAGTGGTGTTGAAACCCAAGTACAGGCTTTCAGATAATGTGAAGAGTGTGTATTCATTGCATTTTTTTTTCCTGTGGCATCTTGACATCGCCTGATTAAATTGCATGAAATGTGAATATTTTTGTATTTGTTGACTTATTCAAAAGTGTCTCGAGTGCTGTAGTTGATTGCTGTTTTATCGAGAGCTAAGGTTGATGGTTTTGTTGGCACACTGTGAATTTGTTGTATCTATGTAAATACATATGCAATGTAGTCATATGATAATAATATTAACAATGATTATAAATAATAATAAAAGTGGCTACTGGTATAGCGCACAGGTCCACCTTTCAGTGCTCATGGTGCTTCAAAGATGAAAAGATAGATACATACATGTACATGCATGTATGCTCAAATATGTCAACAAAGAAGAAAATGGCGAACAAAAAAACAATACCAAATAAAGAATGCAATACTGTTCCGAACATTAAATGACAACAATTGCAGTCCTCAATGTGAGAGGAACAAATACGTTTTATAAATGTGTGTGTGTGTGTGTGTGTGTGTGTGTGTATATATATATATATATATATATATATATATATATATATATATATATATATATACTAGTATTATAAACGAGAGTAAAGAGGCGGTAGACGTTGCTTAATCCTCACAAGTGATTTTACTCAAGCTTTCGGGCTTCCTGCCCTTTGTCAAGACTGGGGACAAGATACAAAACATGGATATCATATACAAATAGAAATTAATAATGATGATCAAAACAATAGCGGAACTGATAACTACAGTGAAAGAGGCAGAGACGGCTGGGAATAATTACATAGGTGGGAGTGTATATATGCCTCAATCTTGCATAATACAACTTGCAGATATACAATCATACAAAAGCATTTACAAGTACAATGTACGTATGACTAAAACAACAACAACAACAAAAGAACAACCCATAATGTTCCGAATATTCAGTATTGTCACAGTTGCCCACTAGCCCACCCCCCTCCTTTATGTTTTTCTCCAATACCACCAGATTGTTCCGGTTCCCCACAACCGGCTGCAAATTGACTGCTGGCATGTAACCGGGCTAAGTGTGCAACTCGCCCCTTACGTATTTATAGATCTTGTAACCCTGAATGCTGTTAAACACATTATTATACAGTCATTCCCGGTTAAGAACGCTACTTATGTGCTCTTTTTGTGTGTACCTATGTTCCGCTTATTCATACATACACTCCTTAATTTGATTGTTATTATGATTTCATTTATTGCCATTATTGTTTACATGGTTGCCTGCTGTGACATACGCGAGGAGTTTCACATTTGTGTTTGTGCGCACACCTCTTGACCATCCATTGTGTGTATGCAGAATTTTAGTCATACGTACATTGTACTTGTAAATGCTTTTGTATGATTGTATATCTGCAAGTTGTATTATGCAAGATTGAGGCATATATACACTCCCACCTATGTAATTATTCCCAGCCGTCTCTGCCTCTTTCACTGTAGTTATCAGTTCCGCTATTGTTTTGATCATCATTATTATTTTCTATTTGTATATGATATCCATGTTTTATATCTTGTCCCCAGTCTTGACAAAGGGCAGGAAGCCCGAAAGCTTGAGTAAAATCACTTGTGAGGATTAATAAGCAACGTCTACCGCCTCTTTACTCTCGTTTACATACACACTCCAAAAAGATGCGACGACCCAGGGGTTCATCATTAGCTGAAGACACACGACTCACACTTATATACTAGTATCATATATATATATATATATATATATATATATATATATATATATATATATATATATACATACAGTGTATATACTACTGCATCATGTTCGCTAAATGCCCAAGGTGGCGTATAGGAGAAACTAGCACAAAATTCTGTACGAGGTTCAACATATATATTGATAATTTCATGCTTTGAGAGGTTTTTATATTATTATAATGGGCAACATGTTTTGTCTTGTCGTGTTACTACTATCCTACATATGGCACTTTGCTCACCCTCTTCTTCTTTATTTTCTTTTTTCCTTTCTTTCCTTCTTTCTTTCTTCCTTCCCTTCATGAGTACCTTTTTTTGCTCTTCTCTCTTTTCGTCTGTGTACTATACGAGCACATGACAAATTGTATCACTTCATTGCCATTATGACGCTTCTGTGTGAGGTCATCGCTATTATGACGTAACAATCATAAGCGCGCATCTCAGCGAGTGTAATGGATCTTTTCCAACTTGGGTCAGATCTGAATCAATCCCAACTTTGGGTTCAATTCCCAGCTTCGTATCGTTCCCAAATTGCTTAGTGAAACAGTTCCTAACTTTTTGGGAATGATCAATCCCAAAACTGCCCCTGGGACCAATTGAATTGATTTTAGAATTGATCCCAGAGCTTAGTGAAACAGGCCCCAGGTTTCATTTTTAGGACTGAGAAACAAAACTCAATCCAGTTACATTACATTGAGACCTAATATCCATCTGTTCATGAGAAATGATATGCCTGTGCGAATGAGGGACACTGTAATAGTGTATGCTGTTATGTGTGATGTAGGCCCTAAGTATGTGCGAATAGCTGTACATGCCTATGTAGTATGTGTCCCCTTTTTCTGTCTGTATTTTGTGTCTTTCTGTATATGTAGTTAAGTGGGTGATGTTCTTTATTCCGAGGATTCGTTAATCCGCAGGTTAGTTATTCGGAAACGCATAAATTCCGTATAACCTAGATGCCCATTGACCCGAAATCTGAACATCTTGGGGCGTTATTCCGTAGGTTCGTCAATCCGAAAATGAAACAAGGTTTGTTCTTCCCAAAATGAAAAAGATTCGTCATTCCGAAGGTTCTTATATCCTAAATAACCCAAATAAGATTTGTTAATCCAAAAATGAGGAGGGAGGAAGGTGCGTAGAGACGAACCCTCGGAATTACCAACCATGTCATTTACGGACTGACGAACCTTCGGAAAAACGAACATTCCTTTTTTTTTTTAATTTCCACATTAACGATATTTCGGAATAACAAAGTTTTTTTTTTCCATTTCCGGATTATTGTTAATGAACCATATTTCATTTTCAGAATAACGAACCTTCGGAATAACGAACCTTTTTTTCGAATTAGCGACCCTTCGGAATAACGAACTTTCTTTCATTTCAGATTAACGATTCTCCGGAATGGGAACCGTTTTTCATTTTTTGATTAACGAACGTTCGGAATAACAAGGTTTTTTTCATCTCTTTTGTTTGATAACATTACCCGAGCTTCATTTCATTTTCGGATTAGTAACCTTCGGAATAACGCACCTTCGTTCCACGAGTGCTACATATTCGTTTATATGTGAGTGATTGTGTCGAATGTCAATTATCAACATGAACTGACTAAACGTTCGTAACCTACTACTTGAGTAGGGTATATACTCCAATATGAAAAATAAACAGAACTGAATGAAGAGTGACGAAAAGGGCATTATTTTCAGGGCGGATCCAGGAATTCCGTAAAGAGGGGGCGCGTTTACAAAATTAAAGGGTGGCGCTCGCACCCCTCCCCCATTTTTTTCTTTTTATTTCTTTTGTTTCTACAAAAAATAAAGGGGGGCGTGCGCCGGTTGCGGTCCTCCCTGGATCCGCCCCTGACTTTGCTCTTGATTAAAACATATCCAATACATGTAACAATTAAGTGGCACCAGCAGCATCCGGGACCTTCTGAACCACTTTACCTCAGTACGACATACTTTCCCTGAATACTCGAAGATACCGGGATATACTCTAGTGGAACAACTTGTTAAGCATGTTAGATAATGATGAAAAAGAAATATAAAAAAGAAAGCAAAAGCTAATGATAAATTCATGTATTTGTTTCTTTTTCATAAACCTAAGATGTTAAGGACAAAAAAAAAGGAGTGAATGATAGTTAGGTTGAAAAGGCAATGTGTAAACGGAGCAGCCATTTTAACTGCACATTCATGATCATACTGGCTTCCAGGGTTCCAGATGTTTTAAATGAAGCTTAAAGGAAAACAAAAATAGGGATAGAAAATAAATTTATCACACCGATCGTTTCTTACCATTACAACAATGGCACAAAAATGACAGAAATCAAACATTTATAAAATATTGAAATTGATTTATGCATCGTCACTGACGCAGTGTATGCACGGCTGCTGGAGACGGTCATATTTATCAAGAAGTGATCATCTAAATTTTCATCTAAATTTACATCAGTTTTCATGAAATCTCCAAGAGAAGAACAAATGTTCAGTTCCTTGAGATGAACTGTCACCTCAATTCTCCACTTAGCCCCTCCAATGAAGGTGAGGTGAACTAAAAAACTGAAGTGTCAACCCTAAATTTTTGTAGGTCGTTCCTAGGATAAACATGATCACGCGCCGTGACATAAAAGTAGTCGCTACAAGCCAACTGTGCAGGCCGAGTAATAGATAATCAATGCAATTTTGTTGTTTATGAGAATGGAAGTAAAGTTGACAAAAAAAAAATAATGATGAATACATATATGTAAACATGAAATCCTTCTTCTAAACAAATATAATTTGCCCAAAAGGTGTTCAATATCTGCTCTTGTATTACATATCATGTTTCTGTGTGTGTGTGCGTGTGTGTGTGTGTGTGTGTGTGTGTGTGTGTGTGTGTGTGTGTGTGTGTGTGTGTGTAAATATGCATGGATATACCAATACCTGAATAGGCACTAAACACAAGGAAAAATAACATGCACAGTCATACATTTGTATACAGTATGCGAAACAAATTACGAATATAGTATATGTAATCAATTTGTGCGTTTTGTTTTTTTTTCTCAGTGTATTTGTATTTCCCTCCAAAAGAAATGTCCTGGAGTTGTTCAATTTCCACTCTTATAATATTATCATGTGTCTGTATGTGTGTGTGTGTGTGTGTGTCAATACATTTTGTATGTATGGATACCTGAATACAATGTAGACACTAAAGAAAAAGAAAAAAGAAGAAAAATAGTTTGCACAATCATCAAGACTAGGTGAAACAAATGACACAACATGAGATGCACTGAGTTCGTTTTTCGTCAGTGTTATTATTCCAAATTCTTGGATAGACAAATATGTACACAAATACTTTCAGAACATATGATGTGACACATACAAAAAAACATTGACATTTTCTCAAATTCATCAAGTGTAAATCACAGGAGATACGACAAACGACATTCAAGTTTGAAAGTGTTGATATAGCTTTGAGTTGAAACATTCTTTCTCATAACCATTCCTATTCTACATTGATGGATTGAATGCACAGGATCATTCTCATTATTTAATGCTGTGCAACAAAAGTAATGAATTTGGCCTCTCATAATTGTATAGAAACAAGATATTTACAGGTGCCCCAATGTAACTACTTCTGCAAAAACAAACAAACAATCAAGCAAACAAACAAAACAAAACAAAACACTTTATGCTAACATCTACATAAAAGTGACAGCTGACTAACAAAAAAACATATTCACATTTTATTTAAGCATTTACAAAACATCAATTAGAAAAGGAGTTATTAAAAGGGACAAATTTGTAATGAATAGTGTAAATTAAAAGTGCACAGGCACTAAACGCACGTCACAACATGAAGTACTGTTCGGAAGGGTCATTTTAACATCATCTTGCAGGGTATCAAAGGATATCTATATTGTAAACTAACCAATCAGAGGACACACATAATATTTCATAGTCATACCCACAGCAGGCTGCTGGTCACCAAATCAAAGCATATTTTACAGCTGCCATGTAATCTCCTCCATATGTATAAAAATGCACTGCCCCTAAACAGTGACATTCTTTGAAAATTAATGTGACAATTTTTTCAAGATGAAACACATCAAAAAAGTAATCAAACTGTGAACCAAGTTTTAGGACATACAGACAATACAATTAAAGTTTCAACAAAAATTCTGGTAACTATTCGATACCCAGGGACTTCGCAATTACAATGTATTCTTTTAGTTTCGCTTTTTTTTTTCTTTTTATGTAAAAAATGGGCATTAAAGTGATGTGCAGCAGTCACTTTTCTGGATAGCTATAGTATCAGACACTACACTACACTACACTACACTCTCATGTTACTATTACATATCACTATTTCAACTTGAATACAATTTACGTTCAACACTCATGTTCAAAAAAATGGTGAAAAAAAATTTTGACGAGGCATTTTGCAACTACCTATACAAACACTCCTCTCACTGCAACAGTGATTTCTGATTCCTCAACTACAATCTTAAACAAGGCAATCGCCAAATTGTGTCTCGCCCATTCGCGTATAAGGAATTAATATCTTTTATAACTCCCAGAAGTTGATTGACCTGCTTATGACCTTTGACCTCATGGTGACCTTCAACACCCTAAGGAACATTTATCATCCAAGTTTGGTCACAAACGGACAAAGGGATCAAAAGTAATGAGCCATAATCGAAACGTGCCATAAAAACTTAACATTGGGCCCTAAAAATTTGTTGACCCCTTTCTGTGACCTTTGACCTTGTGATGACCTTTAACTCCCAAGGGACATCTACCGTCCAAGTTTGGTCACAAACGGACATAGGGATCAAAAGTTATGAGCCACAGTCAAAACGCGCCATAAAAACATAACATTGGGCCCTAAAAGTTTGTTGACCCCTGTCTGTGACCTTTGACCTTGTGACGACCTTCACCTCCCCAAGGGACATCTTCCCTCCAAGTTTGGTCACAAACGGACAAAGGGATCAAAAATTATGAGCCATAAACGAAATGCGCCCTAAAAACTTAACATTGGGCCCTAAAAGTTCGTTGACCCCTGTCTGTAACCTTTGACCTTGTGGTTACCTTCAACTTCCCAAGAGACATCTACCATCATCCAAGTTTGATTGCCATTGTAGCAACATGTGCTGAGTTACGTGTGATAAGAGAGTCTTGCAAGTAAACTTTAACGTATGACCTCAAATGACCTTTGACCTTATCATGTGACCTCTTACGGCACCATAACATGAAGGTACCCCCAGTGCATCCATCACCCAAGTTTGATTGCCATTGTAGCAACATGTGTCGAGTTACATGTGATAAGAGAGTCTTGCAAGTAAACTTTAACGTATGACCTCAAATGACCTTTGACCTTATCCTGTGACCTCCAACGGCACCATAACATGAAGGTACCCCCAGTGCATCTATGACCCAAGTTAGGTTGTAATCCAAGCAACTTATGTGAAGTTATTTGTCAAAAGAGAGTCTTGCAGGTAAACTTTAACATAGAAAAGAGAGTCTTGCACATACTCTTTAATATATGACCTCAAATGACCTTTGACATCATCACATGACCTCTGACAACACCATAACATGAAGATACCCCTAGTGCTTCTATCACCCAAGTGTGGCTGCCATTGCTGTAACAGTTGCCAAGTTATGCATCATAAGAGAGACTTGCAGGTAAACTTTAACATTTGTGACGGACGACGGACGGACGACGGACGGACGACGGACGGACGACGGACAGACGACGGACGGACGACGGACGGACGACGGACGACGGACGGACGCCATTTGGATCCCTTAGTCTCGCCTTCACCTCCGGTGGGCGAGACAAAAATTAAGGGATAAAAATCACCCTCTTCCTGATGATAAGCAAGCCTACAACATTTTTGCTAGAAATTTCACTGATAGCACTGCTTGATTTGTAAGTATATGTGGTTGTATACATATGATGCACATTATACATCCCTTGAACAGGAGGAAGACATACAGCTGTATGACAGAGCTCAAAATGTTGCAGCTCATTGTCTTTGCCATAAAATAGAGTTGTTCTGTTGTGAGGTCATGCCTCTTTACACAATAGTGTTCTACAAAATGGCAGGGGAAAGCAAAAGGAAAACATGCCGACAGATCACAATTCTGTGACAGGCACAAAGTTTGGAACATCAATGTGTACACGGATTACAGGAAAGTCTCATACTTTATAGTTTATCTAACGCAGCAAAGTTCATGTTACAGACAACAGATTTTTGTAGTACTCCCACAGCAAGCTTTCTTTCAATGTTTGGTTTTGTCATTTCAGGAAAAATGTCTATCCTGTGTCCTATACTAGCAAACTGGCAATTCTGACAAAGTTGTCGTTGAAAACTTACGATTGAAATCAAGCAGAAAAACTACATTATACAGTAGTAAATGATTTACTCTTTGCTTTTCACTGAGTGACTCCAGAGCAAATAAGATTTGCTTCAGTGTCTGTTTACACAGAAATCTTTTGAAAAGAGTACAAATGAGGACTAATGAATGACCAACATAATTTGTAAAAAATAAGAACTTAAAGAAGCGAAGGTAATACCAATTACAAAAAGAGAATGTGAAAAAAGTGAAATAACATAGAAAGATAATCATACAAAACACACCTGCTCTACTTCTATTATGTACAAACAAGGAATTCTGAAATCAAAAGCCATTAACATCTCTAAGCAATCTGTGAGACTGAGAACTTACTAAGTAGCTCAATACATTGTACCTTTCAGTAGCTGCAGTCTCACGGGCAAAACTTCGCGACATTTACTGAAAGACATGATATATTCGCTGCATGAAATTTTCGCGAATTGGGGCCGACGGCCTTTCTCGCGTCATGAAATTTTCGTGAATCGCCACTGGCATTCAATGCATACAGTGTATACAAGAACTTTTGCATGCATTTCAATTTCGCGAATCTTGGCGCTCGCGAAATTAAAATGCACACGAACATTCCTCGTTATACAGTAGTTCTCAAAGTTTGATTTCTCAAAATGTTGACAGTGTGCATGCAACTTCCCCAAAGCTTATTGCGAAACTTCCCACTAAAATTAGAGAAATTTCCTGAACCCCAGCAAATCTTCTCAAAGTTTGTGCAGTCTGGACCCACGCAACTGAAACTTTGCGAATTCTGTCACGTGACCAGTTCATTACTGTGCCTACAGTGTACTAAGCAAGCACTCATTGGTATGTACATGTGTGCATTGTTACATTGCAGGTATTAGCTGTGAATAGACAGCGCATGCTTTCTTCTATGTTGCGCATGCGCACCAGAGCTGCAAACTTCAAGAAGTTTGGTTGCCAGTGTGATCGGATGAGCAAAGTTCGCGAAGAGTTCTCAAAGTTACATTTCGAAAAGATTTGCCAGTGTGACCGCAGCTAGTGATTCAGTTATACTCAGCAGCAATCTAACCTCATATGGCTAGGAAATACACATATTCTCTTTGACAATATCAATAACAAAAGTACATTGTTTCTAGAGCTAACTATTCATGATGCAACCAAGTGCAAGAAATATTGACACTGCTTCTTTTCATTTTCTTGTTCACCACGTTTCAGGGAAGAATTTCAGTGTTTTAAAAATATAAATACCACATGACATATATATAATACTTTTATCAACATTACACGAATTGCACAGTAAATACAGTGTTCCACCAATTAGAAAAAAAAAAATGTGATGCAGATTCATTAGCTCTTTCTCTGAAGATGGTGGTTCTTTTAAAGAGAGAGAGAGAGAGATCAATTCGTATTTAACCAAGGATTATTATTTGTTATTTTTTTTGAAGAGCACCTGGGAGAAACCAACTACCAGTATCATGGTGTTACTTCCTTCACTCTACTCGCAAAAAGGTCTGAGTATTTAAAGTAAACTTTGCTCCAAGGCAGCCTCGCAGTCTTATAGATAAAATGGAGTTCCTGTTGAGATACATTTCACGGAGTGAAACCATGATTCAAAGTATCTGGATATAACTGCTAGTCAGTATGATGCTTAGGGAGCATTATAACTCATGTTTGATTACGAGAACGTCAGTTTAGATGAGAACTGCGGTAGTGACTCTTGCAAAATAACGGCTCATTTTTGAACGGAGGATTTGGTTTCGAGCTCATGATTCACAACATTCACAACATTTGGTGCAAAGCATACATATGCCTAAAAAATCATGCACAACCACCAGGATGTGACGAACATGGCAGCATTAACGTAAGGGGGCCACCTTGTTACACTGTATAATGATGATTTAAATACTGTGACAAATACCTTGTTATATACGGTTACTTTTCAATTATAAAAGAATAAAGAAAGGGTCGAGACCTGAGACATCACCTTATTACATGTACATGTATAAGAGTGGTTTGCTTTATCCAATCGCTCTGTTACGAGGTTCCACTGTATTACCATTTACTTTAATTGACTATTTGAGATGGGATATCTGCAGTACCAGTATACTGCCAGCACCTTTTCCATTAAGCAGTATCACAGCTACAAAGTGTTGAAGCTTTTTACAACTTTCTTTTCCTTTTTTTCTCACAAACTCTAAACAAAACATGATGAAAGCTGCACCCTTGCACTTCCTTCAGTGAAACCTCTCACATCACAAGTGATGGTGTCTGCCACTTGAGGCACATTGATGTTCTGATGCACAGATCTTCGCGAACCGAAAAATCATGACTGCAACTTATAAATCCTGCATCAATTCAAGACAGTGCTTCGAAATAAAGTTTACACGGTTCTACGAGTGGGATTGCAGTGATATAATAAGTTACATGGCTATGAATCTCTGCACGGCACTACTACAGTAGAACGTGATTCATTACAGGCGAATTGAGACATTAAGAAAGATTGAGCCCGAGAAAGCGCTTGGCTCTGCAGCCACTAGCAATCAAGAAAATGAGGTCAAGATCCTTAAATGCAGCCACTTCCATCACGTCAAATTGTTTCTACGTATGCACATGTACCAGCATATTTGCACTATACTTTGTCAATACCTAGTGAATGTGCATTGTAACACAATAACCTTCCAGCAAATCATTTCAAATGGGTAAAACACAACAAAAACCATTTTTCTGCCCAAAAGTAAGATTGTGTTTATCATGCGTTCATTTACCAAGCTGACCGCGTGTACTATAAGGCACTTTCAACACCTGTAAATGAGCACACAGTATATGACTGAACTACATTGTATCTACAACTTCTGTAATTATCATTATCACATGTTCCATGTAGGATATATGTATGTTTTTGATTTCTTGTAATGTTCAACATTCAGTGGGAATTCACTTGAGACATTTTTGTGTGACAGTAACAATCTCATCCATACAGGGTACAATGGTTTCTGTGGAGCAGGCTAGAGCATCAAAATCCCATCTGAGACAATGGTGTTAAGAGATTAAGCCACAGCTGCATACACGCAAGCTTTGAAACCAATACAAAGAAGCATGTCTTTTCAATTCATTTGGCATCAGAAACCACACATCTGTGGTTTGGAGCTGTTTCTTTCAACTAGAATTCTTAATAGTCAATGTGGGTTCTTCGTAAAGGAGACAAAAACATTTTTCATAAAGCAGACACTTATCTTTCACATGAACCCTTGGCTTTATGGTTCACGTATCGTGTATACTTGTTTCAGTTGCAAAATTCTGAATAGCCTCTTAACTGACAAATCTACAACTGATTCTTAACTTGGTAGCACAATTCAGAAGATTAAAGTTCCTGCTTTGCATCTCAAATTGGCATAAATTCTGAATTTGGCAACACATTTTAGAAAATCAAAATTCTTCTTTCTCTCTTACAATGGCAAATTTCTGTTTGTTTATTTTTGAGCTTGCCCAGACGGAGTGAATTTACCATTTCCATCTACGCTTTCTCCATTACAGGATCTGTACCAAAATTCACCAGTGCCAGTTTAAATCTGACAGGATGATTCATTCTGAGGTACAATTTCCCCCAGACTTGATAGGTCAATAATTTTTCCTCGAATGAAGGTACCTCCTTGTTTCTTGCAGACGTTCCCAAACTCCCAAAATGTCTTCAAATCAAATGGTTTGCAATCATTCAACCTTCTACATTGCTCACAAGCACTGTACATCACTTCAGAAACAGTTCTGCATATTTGCAGCTCTCATGACATTGCCAACTTGGGCATTTGGTACAAAATGTTTTTTTTTTTTCTTGCACCAAATTGCTGCAAAAGAATCACTTTCAAATCTGCAATTTATCCACACAGTAAAGTATCTTGATAAAATCTGTGTTAAATATTTTCTATGTCAATCTGTGTATAGAATTTCTGTATAGCTGTACGTAAGCAGCTTCTTAAACTCTCAATAAGTTCTAGTGTGGAATATTGTTTTAACTAATTTCTCATTTCATACGGACTCTTGTCTCACAAACAAGATGCCACCTTCTGATCAGTGCCTGCCAAACCAACCCGACAGATAAAACTCACAAAAAACACCAGTTTTCTCAAAACAACAGACACACTGCTGGAACGGCTGATGACAGCTGGCTGCATCCTTCAGAAGTCAAACATACACTCAAGATTGCACTTGTGATTGATATCATCTGGAAAGGGACTCTGCAAAGACAAAAAAAAAGAAATAGACAATCAAAAACTGTTCAAGGTCAATACTTCAAAGAAGCTGGCATAAAATCACCAAATTGCGATATTTCATAAACTGGCAATGACTTGCTTCACGTGAAGTTACCACTTACCGGCGCTATCATGAAATATGAGTGCATACCTGAAAATTATCATTTCAATAGGAAGACATGTAATTCTTGTGTAACTGTACAACTTTGCTGATATACACATTAGACAAAATGTTTCTTCAGTCCTGATTTGCTCATGCATTTGTCAATATATTTGGAAAACCACTGAAGCGATAAAAAATATATATATGATATTTGCTATTGCTACTCCTGCTAACAATGAATAGATAACAACAAAAGCATGATGAAAGAAAAAGAGAAGAGGGGAGAATGAATGGTTATGCAGTGATGCTTAAGTGATGCTTTTCTAGCCATTAAAGACCTGGAAGCATGGGGATACCATGCAATGTGAAGGTTGGCCCTGCTCCATTATATTCAGGAATCCTTGTAATAAATTGTGTGCAGCTTTATCACTGATCTCCATGTGAGTATGCACAGAGCTGAAGAATCTTGACTGGAATCGAATGTTACTGATGAGTCAGAGTGTATGTTTCGATACACAAATATGTATTCGCTGACGGGCAATTCTATTTTGGCAGGTCTGTGCTTTTCATGGTTCTTGAAGTTGCCATTTTGGGCAGAGAATGAATATCAATTCAATTGGGCCACCCATCTTTCCCCACACTACCAGGGCTTTAACAGCAAATGTTCACGTCACGAACTCTGTATACTCTTAGAGAGGATAGATCACATACGGCACGGTCACACGATGCGAAACTACACATAGTTTCATGACCCGGTGTTTTGCTTTGTGAAGTTTGGGCAGTGCGACTGCAAAATTCTCATTGAGTTACCAGTGGAAACTTCCTGCAAATCTTCCTGTAAGCACTAGGAAAATGTCTCACTTCTCACGAAACTATGCATAGTCTTGTGAAGTGTGACTGCGAGCGGCTGAAACTAAGAGAAGTTTGTGATGCCATAAGAGATCCATTCATGTTGTTTACACACATTGTGCATTTTTTTTTTTTTTTACGTAGTGGGGCATTTGCTTTTGTTCCTGTGAGAGACCAAAAGTATGCCATGGATAGTTTCCTATTACTGAAACTATGCATAGTTTGTCTGTAGTGTGACCGGAACCTCAAAGTTCTGGAAGATATCCCGAAGCAAACTATGTGCAGCTTTGCGTAGTGTGACCGAAGCTATTGAAAGTCAAGTGTAGGTAATAGGTGCTGTCCCAGTAGACTCACCCTAAAAGGCCTCAAGGTGGACTAGCCGTCACATTCCTGGGATGATAGCCCAGCTGATGCTCACTCTCACTGCTGACAAAGTTGCTTGTCGCTGCTGACGTCTCCCCCGCTGCCATGCTGGGGTCATCTGGCCTACCTGATGAACCGAAGGTGGAGTTGTCCCTGACCACAGGGGGAGGGGCACCGTGGTCCTTCACATGCACCACCCTGGTGTCGATGACCTCACAGTCAATCTGCATCATGGAAATGTGGTCCTTTGGAGTGTTCCATATAGACTCTGGGATTGAGATGGAGAGGAGAGCAGTTATTACACTATACATAACACCACGGCTCTATTAACAAGCTAGTGATACTGCTACTTTCAAACTGATGATAGCAGATGGAAGCGCCCATATAAAGCACACAGATCAGAAAATCAGAATGAATTGTATCCGCTAAACAAGGCACATGTGGGAAAAGATTTCCTGTCAATGCTTTCTCCGCACATGTTACCTGTCACTCTGTTATCAGAATTTAACATGTCAAACCTGTTGTCAAACCTGTTGTCATACAGGGACAGCTTAGTGGAAGTGTCGCTGCCTGGAAAGCAGTTGATGATAGGTTCAATTCCAGCTGCTTCCTTTTTCCGACATTTTGGTAAGAATATACATGTAGGTCAGCCATTGCAATCCAACAAGTACTTTTGTAATCAGTGAGACAACTAATAAAAATCTGTCTGAACTAGCTTCGCTCACAGCACTGTACCTTGCACAGACATGTAGCTGAAGTTTTACATCATTGAAAATTCACATGAATAGACATCTGCTGGCCGGGAATTGCTGTATAGCACATGAGAGTATCAGCGGAAACTGCTGGGACACTCACCATTCCCGGATACAGTTGGCATGACGAGGGACATCTTTGGTCTGTGGGTGTTGTTGTGAGCTGTAGCTGGAAGGAGCAGATGATCCTATAAAGACAAGAGGAGTCAAGATTCCAATCTCACATGTTGCCATAAACATATGCTTACTGGCCTCGGACAACCAGACTTTGAAAGCAGGCAGGTGAAGTATGCATTCCCCTGCCTGAGAGGCAACAACGACCCTGATCATAACTTATGTCATTAAATGAATATCTAAATGCATGCCAAACATTTTATTATAATTTTTCTACTCATTTTCTTAAGATTAGCTCGATATGCCTGCAAATATCTTCCAAACCAAGATTGTGCCGATGACATCATCTGTAAGTCACTACTGAAGTACCAAAATGATTTCTAACTAGAGAAGCACTCTTAGAGCGCAGACCTCCGCCAAGCATGCAGCTCATTTCCACCCAAAGAGGTTCTTTACATATAGAACCTCTTTGTTTTCACCACTGATCTTGTTCTTCCATAGAGATATCAGTGATTTCCACCCATACGTACTTCTAGCATTGTGTGCTGAAAGTCGCCCGATTTCCCAATATAGAAGCCTTTGTTACGTCATAAACCCTCAGCTGCACGGCGTGCCTCGCCCTAGCAGAAACTAGAGCACGCACTTCAGTGCGCGCATGCAAACCTCAAATACGCGCAGCCTGAACTCCCAAGTTCATTGACCCTAACTGCCAAAATATCAAAAATCCTTCATAAATTCCCCCAAAATTCTCGGATCACTACAAAAAGTTAATCGTTTGTTACTTGTGTCATTCTCAACCTTTCCTGCAAGTTTCATCCCAATCCGTTACCTACTTTATGAGTTATTTTGCACATAGCAAACTAATGAACAAACAAACAAACCAACGGTAACGAAAACATAACCTCCTCCCTTGGCAGAGGTAATTACGCGACATCGAAAAGCACCTTTCCCTAAAATTAAGCATAACCTGTATGTTCCCATGTTACTAATACAATTAAGAAAAGGCATTGCATGCATTTCAATTGCATAGGTCCTTTAATAAAGAAACAAACAGAAATGCTGCCTCCTAGACCCTTCAGGGAATCAGGTATAAAAACTAGAAATGTCGCTATGGCGACTGGTATGCCTCCGCCATAATGCATGATTCTCCTAATAGGTCTATAGTACATGTGGACAATGTGTGATTACATTTTCACAAAATTGGCAAAATATCAAAATGACATGTTTGTCACAAATGTATCGAATGTTCACCTTCCTTGACCTACAGTTCAGCCAGCGATCAAGTTCCCCCTAGATCGCGATCACGGGCGATCAGTGATCGCATACGCGATATGTCGCAATCAATTGATTGTATGCCGAATTGCATACAATCAATGATCGCGTATGCGATCACTGATCGCCCGTGATCGCGATCTAGGGGGAACTTGATCGCTGGCTGAACTGTATGTTTAATTGAATGAATAGGAGAGCATGAATTTGGGGATTTAAGAACTTAAACTTCGACTTTGACCCTTTCATAAGTTTATGCACTTTTTCAAGGTAATTTTCAAGGTATGGAGAAAAAGTGCAATTTCTGTATTGAACAGTAAATTGTTATCATTTTTATCTGGCCTTTGATTCATAAGAGAATCACTGTCAGGCAGAACATACATGTACATAAATATGTACTAAGTTTAAAGATAACTTGAGCCACTTCCGAGATATAGAGAAAGAAGTAAGTTCAGCACTTTCACTTGATCTTCGACCTTTTGACCTTTGACCTTCTTAGCAAAAAAAAAGAAAAAATCCCAGAGAATCTCTAGTGGGTTATACATGCATACATCAAGTTTAAAAAAAATAATCCTGCTGGCATTGCATAAATATAAGGAAAATAGTAAAATTTTGAAGTATTGCCCTTGACCTTTGACCCCATGAACCCCAATTCCCTAGATAACCACTGCCAGTCAGTACATGCATATATACTTTATTCCATAAAGATACCATGAACAATTTCCAAGATACAGAGAAAAAAGTGAAATTTTAACATTTTACTTGACCTTTTGACCTTTGACTTTTTGACCTCATGACCCCAAACTTTCACCAGAGAATCCTAATTGGGTAATACATGTATACACTAAGTTTCAAGAAAATATCTTCAGGCATTGCATAGATATGGGGGAAATAGTGAAATTTTAAGCATTTGACCTTGACCTTTTGACCTTTGACCTTGAGCATGCGCACCCAAAAGTTGATAGGCACAACTTCACCCCCTAATACACACACATACCAAGTTTCATTAGGATACCTCAAAAGGTTTTGATAGTTTCCCTGTCCACAAAATTCATTACGGACGGACGGAAGGACGGACGGACGGACGGACGGACGGACAACCCGAAAACATAATGCCTCCGGCACCACTTCGTGGCGGAGGCATAATAAGGGGGGAAGAGTTGTAGTCACCTTACGGAATGATACAACATAGAATGTATCCTCCCTCCTGTTAAGAGCATCCAGTAGGTTATCGTACGACTGCTGGAATAGATGGTCGTAGAGTTGCAATGCCCTCTCGTCCGACTCCACCTGCAGGGCAGGGCCCGAGCGGAAGCGTCTGTGATGTGGCGACTGGTGGCGCTTCTTCTTGATCTGAAGGATGGGAAAGAACAAAAAATCTCATTGTGTTCACAAGCTGCTTGCCTTAACTGCTGGTAATTAGATATACATATAGGATGAATCAAAAACATCCATAGATGCCTGAATAATAACAAGCATTGGTATATTAGTGTTAGGTAAGTGAAATAATTTTAAACTTTAACAAACTGATGTCAGCATCATACGAATATTAGGAGTGTTAGATCATATGTAATAAGTATCACCAAATGAAGACAGTGTTTCTACATGGCTGTAGTGATCATTCACTTTTAAATCACATATGAAGATGACACTTTAAATCAATAATCTGATTGTAAGCATCATTCATGCTTAAATCATATTGGGGGATGGAAATTAAATTCAGTGTTACATGCTATATCTGGTGACTGCCATTAAGTGACACTGAAGAAGTATTGAATTATAAAAGTATACAAAGAGTGAAAACAGGGTGACAACTCACCTTTTTCTGCCGCTGATTTTCTGTTGACTTGGTCTGTTCTACAGCCTGCCTCTTTGCCCAAAACTGCAGAACATCTGTTAACCTGTACATGATTCAGAAAACACATTACAAACTTCTACAATAACAAAATCCTTTCAGCTTGAATACTGTTCAACTTCCAAGGGCATGGATTTACATGAAGAACTCCCCCACTGCAACACCCCCTCCAAAAAAAAGAAGAAGAGAAAACATCTCATCTTTTCCAGTGAAATGCAGCACTGTAAAAGTGGATATTTTCGCACGACTAATTTTTCGCGCTTGGCCGTGTGAAAAGACTTTCACATGTTTCAATTCCGCAGAATCAAGACATCAAGTACTGGAACATATGGCATGCAAAAATGCCAAAATGCTTTTATTTTCACAATAGCTTCTGGTTGCGCGAAATGCACGAAAAATTCAACACAGCGAAAATTTCCACTTTTACAGTAATTCTCGTGCCATTTTGGAAAAACATAATTGGGAGGGGTCTTTGGTAGCATGGAACATAGCATTACTACTAATGTCTTGCCAATTCAAGCCCCAAGCCTTGTTGCATAAAAGTTGAGATCAAACATAAGTCGAAAAATCAAACATAACTCTGTGAATACTGATTGGCTGATATCTGATTTACGTTTGATTGCATCAACTTCTTATGCAACAGGCCCCTGAGCCGTAACTTCATATGTAAGCTACTTACCTTAGCAGCAATGCGACATTGTGCAAGCTCTACAAACTGATACATTCACGGCTATATCATTCATAACAAATAGCCACATCAACATCAACCAAACATGACACGCTGCAAATTCAATGTTGCTATATCAATTCTGCTGTATTCTTGTCAATGCACAAGTGCAGCTTTACAATCATTTGCACCCTGTCTGTACCCATACAGTAGTAGGCTATGCATTACAGGAACATTGCTCAGTGAATAATAACATGCTTTTAAAATATTCAAATAAGTCTAGAAAGCTATCATTTGTATTCATTTTCTAAGGCACAACTGGCAATTAAAGAAACACTGCACCTGATAGTTTCACTGACATTCATCTGGTGCGGGCATGAGAGGTTGTTCTGTGACAACAGATATTGCAGGTCCTTCTTGCTTGCCACTGAGAGACCATCCCCCAGGGATGCGGACTGGTTGATGATGGTCCGCAAGATGTGCACCTCCTCTGCGTCAAGCGGAGGTGTTGTGCCTGCGTGCGACCGACTGTACACAGAGGCGTTCTGGACAGCGCTCTGTGAAAACTCCAGGAGTGCACGCCCAGAGTGGTGGATGGTGTCATAGGCTGAGTTAACACTATCAGTCTGACCAAAGAGGCTGTAAAACAATTACATCATGCGTAAGCTTCTGGTTCACTGGGAATATTTCACTCCCAACATTTGGACTTTACAACTCTTCTGTCATCTTCTCCAACTATCTGACTATAAAGGCGATTATTTTCGTGAGTGTTTAATTTTTGCAAATTTTGCGAATCCCTGTTGGGCTGAGAATTCAACCATATGCAAAAATATTGCTTACAGACAGGCATGTGTGAACTTGCAATAAGCCTTGGTGTCAAATCACAAAAATAACACCTTGCAAAATGATATGTCTGTGGCCTATTCATTGACAAAAATATCTGTGCACAAAAACACAACAGTAATCAACATGTCTTTCAGTTTCCAATGCATTACATCAGACCACTAAATATGGAAGAATTCTGTGCAAATTTTTGGACTTTTGGCTCCAACTCAACATAAAGCAGTAGGGGCCAACAATAAACAGATATGGGGGGGGGGGGGGGAGAGGGGAGACTGGATACTACACAGAATCCTTTGAGGTGGGGAGTAGAAAGTTACTTCATGAAATGCCGACACAAATTTACTTTTGCGATATTGGGATTTTCTGAGTTTTCCCCAATAGAAAGAAGTCAAAGAAATAACAAATAGAACAGAACAGTACTTTACTCTTATCTCCCTGGCCATATTGATAAGAATTCTGCTCGCAACTTAATGGTAATTATTGAAGGTAATCGAAATGATTAATTTCATTCAACATGACTTTCATTTCACACATTCTTACAGCCAATCTGAATCATGTTGCATCTTATTAACAGCAGCACCTGCATTCTCCCATTCATTTGAATTTTTTTACACTTTTTGGAGAATGAATGCTTTCTGCTCAAGAGAGTGAAAGTGAATTCCAGGTATTAGTAAAATCTCCTCACCTGACTGGGGCAAGATTGAATCCTATGATGAAGACAATGGCTAGGAGACAGGAGGCCGTCTTGGCGGGAGAGGAAAATACCGAAGACTGCATCTTTTTCAACATCGTATTCTGCAAAAGAACAGTGTAAGGAATAATGGATGTCAGACACCCTAATCAACGCATCTTGCCTGAGTGATGGAGAAAACTATAGCACTCACAACAGCCTGAAAGCACATTCAGCAAATGTTGGTGTATCATACTGGGGTTTGTGTAAACAAATATAATTATGATTCAGCTCCCTCGTAGATGCTTATATTCATGTATGCCATGGTTTTCTTCACTAAACTACAATGCAAGCAGTCAAGCATTAGTGATACAGTCAAACCTGTCTATAGCGACTACCTGTCTATAACAACCACTTTTTTCATCTTGCTTGGTGGCCACTATAGACAGGTTTGACTGTACATCATAACACAGACATACAAGACCATAATGACAAGCTGATTGTTGAAGGGAGTTAAAGAAACATCTTAAGAATGTGAAACACGAAAAAAAAAAAAAAATAGTGTTGCCTTATATGACAATCAGTGTCAAGGATTTCCATCTCACTCAACCTGTTTGTTTGGGTCTTTTTTTTTAAAGGGGTCGTACAGTTTGGGTTGAGACCTTATTTCAGGTTTCTAACATTTTTTGGTGAAATAATGGGAAACCTCTTATGAAATATGAAAGAGCATGTAATTCTATGAGGAATTCAATGTTTATTTGATGAAAATTGGTTTTGAAATGGCTGAAATATCCAAACAAGGCAATCGCCAAATTGTGTCTCGCCCATTCGCGTACAAGGAATTAATATTTTTTATAACTCCCAGAAGTTAATTGACCTGCTTATGACCTTTGACCTTGTGGTGACCTTCAACACCCTAAGGGACATTTATCATCCAAGTTTGGTTACAAACGGACAAAGGGATCAAAAGTAATGAGCCATAATCGAAACGCGCCATAAAAACTTAACATTGGGCCCTAAAAATTTGTTGACCCCTTTCTGTGACCTTTGACCTTGTGATGACCTTTAACTCCCCACAGGGCATCTACCGTCCAAGTTTGGTCACAAACGGACATAGGGATCAAAAGTTATGAGCCACAATCAAAACGCGCCCTAAAAACATAACATTGGGCCCTAAAAGTTTGTTGACCCTGTCTGTGACCTTTGACCTTGTGACGACCTTCACCTCCCCAAGGGACCTCTTCCATCCAAGTTTGGTCACAAACGGACAAAGGGATCAGAAGTTATGAGCCATAAACGAAATGCGCCCTAAAAACTTAACATTGGGCCCTAAAAGTTCGTTGACCCCTGTCTGTAACCTTTAACCTTGTGGTTACCTTCAACTTCCCAAGAGACATCTACCATCACCCAAGTTTGATTGCCATTGTAGCAACATGTGCTGAGTTACGTGTGATAAGAGAGTCTTGCAAGTAAACTTTAACGTATGACCTAAAATGACCTTTGACCTTATCATGTGACCTATTACGGCATAACATGAAGGTACCCCCAGTGCATCCATCACCCAAGTTTGATTGCCATTGTAGCAACATGTGTCGAGTTACATGTAATAAGAGAGTCTTGCAAGTAAACTTTAACATATGACCTAAAATGACTTTTGACCTTATCCTGTGACCTCCAATGGCACCATAACATGAAGGTACCCCCAGTGCATCTATGACCCAAGTTAGCTTGTAATCCAAGCAACTTATGTGAAGTTATTTGCCAAAAGAGAGTCTTGCAGGTAAACTTTAACATAGAAAAGAGAGTCTTGCACATACTCTTTAATATATGACCTCAAATGACCTTTGACATCATCACATGACCTCTGACAACACCATAACATGAAGATACCCCTAGTGCTTCTATCACCCAAGTGTGGCTGCCATTGCTGTAACAGTTGCCAAGTTATGCATCATAAGAGAGTATTGCAGGTAAACTTTAACATTTGTGACGGACGACGGATGGACGACGGACGGACAGACGCCATTTGGATCCCTTAGTCTCGCCTTCACCTCTGGTGGGCGAGACAAAAAGAGCGATTCTTATAAAGTGTGGGACCCACACTTAATTATGTTCTCTTTGTTTTACTTTGTTTTTGGATTTTTCAGTCATTCCAAACCTGATTTTCATCAAATAAACTTTGAATTCCTCTTAAAATGGTATGCTCTGTACTATACCATAAGTGTTTTCTTGGTATCTCGCAAAAAGTTAAAAGCGAAATTCTCATCTCCACCAATACTGTACCATCCCTTTAAGGGGGATCACAATTATACTAAATAACTGCAAGGAATATGAACTCTGGTGGGTAATCACAAACTTTGCTTCTTGAATCTCATTCTGCTGGTATGGTACTCTATCAAAAAAATCATACCACCCATGAAATTGTTCCACAAGTCTTGATTTATGAAGTTTTATGTTCTCACTATGAATGGGGAGACAGTAAATTCTCTTCTCAGCACTAGCACAAGACGAGGAATGACGATAAAATTTCATAATCTACAAATGACACAAACTGACCTCCTTGACTAACGACTCCACTCGATTCCTCAGGTTGGTATTCTCTGATTTTAATCTTTCTATTTCTTTCTCCATATCAATTGCTTTGTATTCGAGCTCTTGAAGGTACTGCAAGGGAAAAAGCAAATCAGTTACCAAATATATCAGATATCATTCAAAGGAAACAAAGAATGAACAAACATTAATGGCAATCAATATTTGTGAAAAATATATGAATGTATTAAAAATGTTTGGTTTTACCGAAAAAATAAACCCAGTAACATCACATTTGCAGGTGTATCATTTCATAATCAGTCATTACATTGCCAGGCTAAAAACATAACATGTTGGAATATTGTGACCACAGATGTTAATCAAAACTGTGGATACTATTATTAACCCGTTGAGGATAAACTGATTTTGCTGTAACACGCATATCCCACAGACACCTGCCTGAGTATACTCAGGACTAATCTTCAACGGGTTAATATTTAAAGTTTGATATAGCACTGGAGTCAAAGTGTACCTTTGCTATGCTTACACGGACAGCATCTGAAGATTCTTTCTGTCAATTTTGCAAAACTATGACCACATGGGACATCACATATAATACCAACAAAGAATACACTGTACCTAAGAAATTACATCACCGATGATGAAAATTCCCCCATCTCACAGTATAGCCTTGGCATAGAAACATATGTCATGATATAACAACATTCTATGCTGCTCTTGAAAAATATGTCCTGCTCATCTACGCAGCAGGCAGACTGCAACTGGAATCAAATGAAAATGGATGAAGTAGCTCACTCCATATGCTTTTGGGACAGATAAACATATCACATGCCCGACCACGTGCTGATTACTGTACATCCCTTTGTAAGGTACAGTAGGGTGGTAAACAACTCACCTCTTTTTTCTTCTTTCTGGAAAGACATGCTGACTCCCTGTTTTTAATCATTCTTTGTTGTCTTTTCCATGCCTTGACCTAAAACACGAAGAAGGGAGAAAAAGAAAGGTGAAGAGATAGAGAAGAGAAAAAAAAAACATGTCATAGAACAAAAGATCTGTCAATGCCATACTTGTTGAATCTGAAGGCCACCACCACTACCAGTTACCATGCCATTCCATCTCATATTTTTGTATCTTTTCCACATCATTACTGTTGTCTTGATCATGACCTTACCACCATGAACACCACTTATCACCATGAACACAACTGTCATCTAATGCACAAGAATTCAATTAATAATTTCAGATGTAATCAAAATTTGCAAACAGCAACAGTTCATTGCTTTTATATATGGAATCATTTCAGATGCATCTGTCTACGCTGTCAGTGTTTCATGGAATACCTAGTACTTTGTTTGTATCCACAGCAATGCACGCATAATTATGCAACAACCCTACATTAAATGTGCTTTCGATGGTACACACAAGAGCTGTATCCATATTGGTTTGATTCTGAGAGCAAAAACAAAAATATCTAATGAACAAAAACACTCAAACAAAAATTCCAGTTAAGACTATTCTAGGACTGAAATGAATGTATTGCATTCTCTCATCCCATTTTTCATTATCAGCATCATTTATTTTCATCTTGATCATATGTGACCCGCTACAACGAAAAGATCCTAAAGTCGCTGACGGCTGAGCCGAGAAAATCGAGTTTGAAGTCACATCATCAAAATTGGTCAAAACAATAGGATTTCTGTTTTTGGCATAATTCTGCAGTCTAATGTTTTGTCTATTATCTGCCGAAATTTCGAAGCTACATGATCAAAGAAAAGGCAAGAAATTAGCATTTCTCTGGGCCATGATTTTCTGACTTTCAACGTAACAGAAACGTGTCCGAAGATTTGGATTTAGTAACGAGGGAGTGATCTTATTGGTCAGCGCGTGGCATCCTGATTACTGATTGGTCGTGTGTAGACTGCTGGCGCTAAGCTTGAATGAACATCGTGGTGGTCGCTAGGAGCATGCCTTCTATTGTCAAGCGGTGAAAACTGTCTTGCCTCCCCTTGATCATGATAGCGTCGGAAGGAAAAATTTGAAGGCGTTTTTCTCGAAACTCTGATTTCCTCAACCACTTGACATGCGCTAATAAAATCATCGATATCTCCACAACCGAGTACTTTTATGAGTTGTGCTATATATGAAATTAGAGCAGAAGAGTAAGGGAATAAAGTCATGCCATTTTCAGAAAATTGTCTTCCCCCGACTTTCGGATCCTTTTGTTGTAGCAGGTCACATATATCATTGCCCTCACCATTAGCATACAAATGGATAGCAGCTGCTGCAGCATCAATGCCATCAATGCTTTCACATGCTGCTCATCATGACCTAGCCATTACCAGCACCATCTACTGCACAAATTTCATCAACATGCATCTCCATCACATACAATGCATTATTCATATTTAACATCATCATTATTATTATCATTTTATCATTATAATTTTTTTTTTTTTGCAATGGACTATATTTCTTCATCATAACTATATCATACCTGCCATCCTCCCAAAAAGTGATCATACATCTCTTGAATAGTGACAGGCATGTAACAAATGCATACTATTATAATCATTATCATTTCAATTCTAATCTGAGCATCTTACATCCACATCTGGTGGGCAGGGTTGCGTGACAACAGCCACCGGCTGGGGCGGGGAGGGAATGTTGGTCTGAAGAGGCAACGGGATAACCTTGGCCTGCTTTGCCGGTGGTGGACTGCAGGAGCCGTTCACTGGTGAGAACACTGATGGTGAGTTCTGTTTTACCACAATGGCTGGTCCTACTGTAGCTGCATATTACAAATAATATAAGGAAAGAGTGCACGGAGGAAATGCATTAATAAACAGTTTGCATAACAGTGTAGTAGTTCCTTATGGGTGATAGTAGATGAAGGGAAACATGGAAGACAATACAGTCAAGTGATTGGAAAAGCAATTCCTTCAAATTAAACAGCATTTAGTAAAATTGTAAAAATGTTATAACACACCATACACTTTATCATATTGAAGTTTATTTATCAAAGCTCAAAATCAGAAAGAGATTTCCTGATCACAAAATAAAAACTTATTAAAAAAAAATTGTAATACATGTAGAGATGGACTGGGTAAAATTACTTGACACACACTGTCGGCCTACGTGCACTGTGAATTTTCTTTTTTTACTCAATAACATTGACTTAAACTGGTTTTTTAAAAATACTGTGAGATGTGAAAGCATTGACACTTAACACGCTTTCACACTTGGCACGTATTTCAAACGTGAGTGCATTCACAGTTTTAAACTGAAACATGGTTGTGGTACTTTTCATGCTCCTTCTTCAATTTTCTTGATTAACAGGTTTTAATAATTGTTTTGGTGGGGGTATATTCTTAGTCATCATACATAATGTGAGGATGCATCTGCCATTTGAAGAAGCTTGCTTTTACATTGTCTGTAGCCCATTTTAATTCATTTCAGAATTTTTGCAATTTAAGAATTAGTTCAGGTAGGTTTCTACCAGTAAATTTATCTTACTTCCTAGTTTGATGTACACTGTATCTTCATCTTTTATATAAAATAGAATGAAGCAACTTGAAACATACCCATCCCCATCACATTACAATGCATTCCTTTTACAATGAAATCCTTGGAACGGGCAGTTTCCTTTCATTGTATCAAAATTTGGTTGTATCAGAACTGTTAATAAAGTGTAAAAAGACTACTTGACCATTTTGTGACCTGAATTTTTACTTTGTTGCAACAAGAATTCATTTATAAGTGTTTATTATAACAGGGGTGCACTATATAAAAATTTGTACACACAGTATACAAATTAAGTTGAATTTCTTACAGAAATTGGGGATGAAAGACATAGGGTCCTACAGAAAGTAACAGATGGCAGGAAACTTTCATAGCGTATCAAATGAAAAGTATCCCTAATGGACAGAAAGAATATGAACCAAATGTCATCTAGCTTCACATCAACAATGTTTTAAAGCAATGCTGATAAATGTTTAGAATTTGAACAATTGCTCACTAATCAGTGGGGGATCCAGGTGGGGGCGCACCAGGCACATGCCTCCCCCCCCCTTCATTTTTGTTAAAACAAAGGAAAGAAAAAGAAAAAATTGGGGCTGCATGTGCCCCCTTTAATTTTGCAAAGACGCCCCCCCCCTTAACAAATTCAAGGAGCCGCCCCTCCCAATCTACTATTTTTAGGGTAAAGAAATATAGAAATGAGGTAAATAAAATAAATGCAATACAGCTTACACGAAAAACTTTAATAATTTTGTTAGTGAGTTTCATACAGCACAGACTGATCAACATTTCCACATCTCACAATATTCTCTTCATACAGTAAGTTATACCTGGTATGTGCTTGACAGTGACCGTTGTCGGCGTGGTCGACTGCATGGACACTGCCGTAGTAACAGGCTCCACCTTGGGAGCAATGGGGCACCTTGGCTTGGGCCTGGGCGCGATGGCCACGCCCTTCTTGGTCCCGTTGATAACCCCGCTGGCAAGGGACTTGGTGGTCAGCCCATTGGGTAGTGTCCCATTGGCAATGGTGATGACTTTTTGCTGGCCCACCCCGAGGGGAATGGAGGATTCCATGGGGGAATCCCGCGGCGGGGTGAGTGGAGGTGACTCAAGCTTGATGTGCACATGATTCTGGCTACCATTCTGGAGGATCTAACATTAAACACGATATGAAAAGGCAATAGGCTGCCTATACTTGAAACTTTCTTTAAATACACGTAGATACCAGGGCAAACAGAAATACTCACACAATCATACTCTCTTTCAGGATATCTAACATTTTATATCAGTGGCAGCATGTGCACGTGTATACAAGTGTACAGTCATCCAGTTTAGTCATGGCCTATTCAAGTACACGTGTATAAACATGCCTCATCGTATATCAGCACTGCCATAGTACATTGCATCTCTACTAGCACTAATTTATGCAGTACTCCCTACTACTATGGTTTACAAATGATTTCAAAACCTAATCAAAACTTAATTGGGGTGTTCTTTTCATTTGCGAAGTGGCACATGTACCAAGCAAGAGGAAAAATAGCTAATAGTACAGAGTAAAGTGGGATGCAACAGCTTACGATGCACTTTTAATAGAAAAATATTTCAGACAGATCCTGTTTTTTTTCTCTCTCTCCATTTGTGTCATGTAGACTGGATTCATTCACACAGCAGCTTGGAAATGCAAAAAAATGCTGAGAAAAACTGCAATCAAAATCCTTTTAAAAACTTTCATAACAATACAAGTTTCTACAGTGTCTGATGTGGTTTGCCTGTTTCCCCCCCCCCCTTCAAAAAACAAACAAATAAACAAATAAAAAATAAACCATGAATCTGAATAAAACTTGTTCTAAAAGGTGGTGCCACTGTGAGGATCCATTATCGTCATGATTTATATACAATGTAGGTTATTTGAAATTCTTAAAAAGAAACAATTACAAATGGAAACCAAAGAGCGAAACTAATGTTAAAAATGACAATGATAATAATGCTTAATAATAAAATTACTACTACTGTACTACTACATCTACTACTACTACTACTACTACTACTACTACTACTACTACTACTACTACTACTACTACAATTGTACTACTACTACATGTACTACTACTGCTATTACTACTACCACTACTACTACTACTAATAATAATAATGACAGTACGGTTGCAATGAATGCTCAATTCTTACAAGAAGAATAAGAAATGGAAAATAATAAAATAAGGAAAGATATTTTTTACTATGATTTATGAGATGCAAACAATGAACAGTTAAAAAAAAAACATTATGGAAAGATACTGCATCAAATAAAAAGAAAGTGGTCTCTGAGAATTGATGGGTTCCCTTACCACAGAAGTCTGGCTGGATTCACTGGAGGTTTCTGATGAGTCTGATGAAGGAGGCGGTGAGAGGGGTTCATTCTTGATCTGAAATCCACCGTTCACTGAAGGAGAAGATAAAATATTGCATTGTTATCAAAACTGATAATCAACATTGTATTCATTCACTTTCACAGTTATGCAGTCTCTGCTTTTGCAAAATATACAAACTTGAAGTACAGGTATACTTGTACATCGTATGTACACTGTATGTCATACAGCTTGCATACTATTGAATCTAACTGAAAGTATTTCATACAGTGTAATCACAATAATTGTGATGTACATTGTAGCAGTTATTTTTAGTGGATATCACATTTCTAATACAACCAAAAAAAAAGAGGAAAAAATGGAATTTATTACATTTAAGAAGAATGTGATAACAGCAAATATATCTAAGGCAGAAAAGATGTTAAATACAAGTGTAAAATAAAGAAATAAAAAGGGAAAGAATTGCATAACATGTTAGCAAAATCGAATCACATACATGTACATGTACATACAATGTACAGTACAACATTACAATCATAGCATCTCATAATTGACCATCTCATCCCATGATTCTGAAATTTATTCCCTTCATAGTATTACCAGCACTTACTTTCCCCATGATACTGCTATGAGATATCCACTGGACAGGATTTTCTCCAGTTATCATGGTCACAACAAATGTTTGTGGAAGAACAGATGGATAATATGAAAATATAATCCCCTTTGAAGTACCCATGCAGTACAGGGTAGAAGCACATTTGATTAGTGGAATTGTCATAGAGGGATAAACCAGTAACTACATTTCAGCGATCAGCAGATAATCTCACGTTCAAATGCATACAAAATGTACCACTGGTTGGACGACATTTACACACACACTTGCATTTATATTGTATATCATATTGAAGTACTTTGTATTGTGTATGTATCCATGTTTACACTGCCCTGTAGTACAAACCCTGCACAGACCTGTATGTTTACACTGTAGTACACATGTCTGCTGTACATACAACTTGTATTCTCATATGGCTAACAATATGTCAGGTGTGTCTTGTTGAAATGTAAACAGGTCCAGATTTTGAAAGCACATACTGAGTAAACTTTACACTTCAGTGTGTACAGATGCTTGATACAATATATGCATTGTACATTGTACATTTACTTTGTATGTGTGTGTAAAATACACAGGGCTGCCAACCTTTGCAAATCAAAACACACTGAATGCTCAGTAAACCCTAAACAATAACAACAGAATTAGCAATAAATAACATATGTACTAGTAAGATGAAAAATCTTGTCATGATTATAGAGTAATCTAACATTATGATACTAATAATGATTGAATAAGCATCATCAAAAGACAATACATGTACAAATTGTGATAACTGAAAAAAAAAAGGATTATTGCATCTAGAGTTTAAGCAGAGCTGTAAAATCTTAGGGAAATCATAATTGAATTTCTATTAAACATGCAATACTGTAATCATCTTATTTTTTTGATGAAGAGAAAACACACTCAATACTATGAAAACATAATATTCTTAAAAATATCTGCTGAGAACCAGAAGGGTGCTAATGTTCTACAATTTGAGAATAAATAAAAATGAACAATCAATTTTTGTGAAATGAAAAACCATGTACATGTATCAAAGAGACAGTTCTGTAATCATAATCCGTCAAAAAGCTGACGAGAAAGTGCTATTCTATGAAGTTGTTCTTTCATTGTACACATACAATTGTACAAGGTGCATGCAGAGGCGTATCATGTATACTTGTATGTGCAAAGAAAACAATGACACACCATGGTTACAAAACACATCGAGTAAAGACTAAGAATTCTTAGAATAGTGTGCTTGAATCTTATTGCAACCTTGCACAATGTTACATTTACACCTTCGGTATACACACTCATGAGCAATGACAAACAGTCTCTCTTTTTTTGTTTGTTGTTGATACAAACTGTAGCACAGAAAAAAAAAAAAAAAAACTCAATCAGTTCGCTTCAATTTCAATCATTGTAAGTGGTAGGGCAGGATTGCAATTCAAGTTCTAATTTGACAAACTGGAGAACAGACACACAGACAGAAAGACCAAAAACAGACAGACACAGCAGTAGTAATGGTAGTACCATGGTGTATTATAGTGTGATACACCGTAGCTTTTCACTTCAGAGCATACATGTACAAACGATCTGTGTGTAACACACGTTGCCTGAAGAGAACACACACTACATGTAGTTATCACCCTCTCTTTGTAATTGAATCTATTATTCATAAATAGCCTTGCCACAAACGCTCTCAAAGAGCCAGTCGATCCCCACTACGGCATGTTCAAACATCACCATGGCAACCAGAGAGGAAGAGAGAGAGAGGGTGAGAAAGACAACAAAGGCCTGTATATTTAACCATTTGCAGGAATCACTTACGCTTTGAGAGGTACACTGTACATTAACATCAGCATTACAGAACTATGAAATATCGTTTCAAATCGTCTTGGATGGTAACCATTTCACTGATATTTCAAGTCTAAACCATTTTGACATCTTATACATTGCATCACTTACTGGTGATGGTTTGAGATCATCAAAATATTTAATAAATATTTCACATACTGAGAATCTTGCTATAGGATTGGTCAAGAGCTGATTACATGATAAAGCGTAGTTTTGCTCATCACATCACCTGAGAAGAAAAGTTCGTTACACTCTATAATGATAGTCATTTTGTTTTGCTGATCTCTTTATAGTCCACACAGTCCTAAAGCGTGATATAACATAATTTTGAGTACGCGCGAAATGAAAGTGCGTTGGACTGTGGTCTATCATTTGACCTGGGTCAAGTGATAGATCACAGTGCAACGCACTTCTATTTCGGTGCCACGCGCGGGGCGCGGAGCAAATTTGTTGTTTTGGCACCTACGCGCATACGTCATAAAGTAAACTACGTAGCCTAAGCCCTGAGGATAGCCTAATACCCCTTTCATATTGGCATCCTCGAATGTCATGCCAGACTCGAGTCTGGGATAAACACGGCGTAACTGCCCTCCCAAATCCTTATGTACAAACACGAGGTACAGCCCGTGGTACCCTTTCATATTGATCTCGAACACGGCACGAACTCGGCACACGTTTCCATAGCAACCCGCTCGGGACACGGTCCCGTGATTACTTGCGGCCATTTTCCCTCACTTTTTTCATGAAAGCGACAGTCTTGCAGTCCACCAAAATGCCGAATCCACGAATTTTTCCAAATGCGTTACAACAATACATACATTTTACAGCTGACAGTAATCAGTACAGTGTATTTATAGCCACTGATGGCAGCCGTCAGTATTCATGTTAACTATTAACGCATACTGATTGTCTTGCAATTTTACACGTGAAATGAGTGTAAAAACTGTTTAGACATAAACAAACATAAACTATATTATTCTATAGTCAACACATATCTTATTTTTTTATTATTCAACAATTCGTTGTTCTTACACATTTGATACCTCTGCAAGTCGGCAAACAATTTGCAATGGCATACAATGTATATACGATGAATAAACAAATATTGTACGTTGACAAAGCACACACGTGTAACTGCATACATACTAGCGCTCTCGCAGTTGTTATTATCTGAGATTTTATCCGAGTTGTATGCCGTGTCCGTTCATATTGGCAGCGTCTAGCATGAACTTCACGCCCTGTTCATCCACTGTTCGTGCTGTGTTCACGCTGAGTCGAGCTTTCATATTGACAGTGGTCTGGGAGGAATATGGCACGTCCTCTGGAGGACGTGCCGTGTTTTTGGCCATTGCCAATATGAAAGGGGTATAAGACAGCTATTAAAAATGGTTTCAGATGTGGAATAAAATGGGAATATCTAGGAACCTAGATGTGGAATATAAAGCAAATAATCAACTTTTAGTTTCAGGCAATGAGATAAGCTATCACTTCCTCGGCGATCTGAATGTGTACGCTATCTTTCCTAAGCTGCGCTTCGGAAAGATACAATGTACATGTAGCTACATTGTACATCCAGATCGCCTCAGAAGTGATAGTTTGTCCCATCACCTTCACCAACGTTGATTATTTGCTTACTAGACGATAATGAATGGATTCTACTGCTGAAGAATAAATTTTAAAGTGACAAATGTGGGAGTAACCCAAGTGTCTATGCCCAATTTTATCTTCCTTTTTTTATCAATATGTGTGGGTATTAATTTAGAGACATCTCTATAAAATATTTCCTTGATTTACTTTGCCACTTGATACAGCTTTGATGTCATGGCTAGAGCATTTCAACCGTATGCAGCAGACAAGGAATCCTCTGTCATACTGCCACTTTGAGTATACTGTAACTCTTCATTTAGATTTAGATGGCTTTTAATGATTTTTCACATTTGATCTGAGGGATAGACCTGTCACCTTCTGCAGGATATACAACTGTATTTCCAGATATGTACCTCTATTTGTATTGACCTCTAGCAACAAGAAATACGAAGAAATTACATTTCCACAGGACTTTCTAAATACATGGTAGTACCACGGGTCAGGGCCAGAAAACTTATATTTTAGCATAACATCAGTCAATCTGGCTTCTGACTAGGAGGGCTTCACCCCAAATCCCATTCACACAATCATGCCTACTGTACATTGTACAGGGTGTATGTTTTAACCTGTTGAGGATAAGTCTCCAGTACACTTGGGCAGGTGTCTCTGGGAAATGCGCATTGTAACAAAATCAGTCTGTCCTCAACGGGTTAAAAGGCTAAACTGCCTGGGCCAAGTGCCTCCAGCACACTTCCAACAAAGGCAGAGATAATGTTAAGTAGATACACTGCAGAAGCCATGTCTACAAACGTACAATGTACAAATGTACCATGATCATCACATTCAATAGTATTCAGTAGCTCATACGATTGTATTTGGTACAATATTGTATGAGCTATTAGATCCAATCCAATTTCTTCCACAAGGGCTGCATGCTTCACATGTTTTACATAGTACCGTACAAGCCTTGTGCACTGTATGAGCTCGAAATAGTAAAGCATCATTTTTAGAATTTTCTGATTTTATGTCATGCTACTGCTCATGGTGAACTCGTGCCAGAGGAAATTGATCACTACTGCACAGTATAGTCAGCACACCTGGCAACACTGAAACCTACGAAATAGTGACAAATGAGGGGAATGTCTTTAAAATAGGGACAATCCTAAATTTCCAATACATTACTACACCCAGATTTTCACAAAAATAAGGACTTGGTATGATAAAATCACTAATTTGTTTTCTCTTTTCCTGGGGTGAAAATAGGGACTGTCCCTATCAAATAGGGTCAGCTGGCAAGTATGAGTCTGTTCTGGCTGTAATGACTGTTTCCCCTTTGTCTCATTATCACGTGATATTGCTACATTGTATGTGTGTCTGCCAATCAATAATTGCCATTGACAGACACTTGTCAATCAATAATTCATTCATAAAAGGCATTTTATTGAACATCTAATCAACAAATAGAAAATGACAACAACAACAAAATAAAAACAAAAAACTAGAATAACGTCTGATAATATCACTACAGCAGCAATACACGCATTAGCTCTATACACGTGATGTTTGCACTGTGAGTGGTCAAAACCATGGTACATCATGTACACGTTGGGCTTGCATACTTGTCTTAAAATGTAATGATAGGATTACTAATAGTACAAATTATGTATCATTTTCCAGCCATAGTGCCATAATTCAACTTTGAAGATGACAATCAGTAAACTTTGTAGCAAAAACTGACAATATATAATGTACTTCAAATGGGTTTTATTACAAGCATATTTTCATCACTTCTTGCTTTGAATGGATTGAGATACAAATGTAGATGAAATTGAAAAAAAGAAATTGAAAAAAAAATGTTACGCTAAGCAAACCAAATTTGATGTGAGAATGTGAGTCACTAGGAATTACTTTCTTTGGAAAGAGAGAAAAAATATGATACAAGTGTACTTGGTTAAATATCCACACAAGGAATATTATGATCCATGGATTGCAGGGTACAACAGAATATCATCTTGTGATCTGTAATGTGAATACACACATGTACAATGTAGACAATACTACTACAAAATAAAGATAGAAAAGGAATCATCTGTAAGAAATGGAACACAGCCAGCTGATACATTGTGGATCAAATATACATTGTATATCACCGGATACCTGTTTTCTCAAGGCAATTTTGTTCAGCTTTTATAGTTCACCTCTAAAGGGTTCTATTATTTTCTTTCTTTCTTTCTTTTCCACTGAAAGAGCACTTGTATTATCAAGGGGATTCAAGAGCATTTCACAGATGATTTGTGCTGGTAAATCACTTGATGTTTCTGTCATGTTCACAAATATGGTCAAACCATGCATCTGACTGGTGTGCTACGTATGTATACTTGTATGACTTTCCAAAGATGCAGTCATTTAATGCTGTGATACAGTATCTCATGACCAGAATAGTCTCGGCTCCAGCCCCAGCTCGTTCTACACCCACACTCCACACACTGCAAACCAATGAATGGCTATGCGCCACGTCCCTTTATAACCCCAACGGTCAGAAGAGTGGTATGCTTACGGTCTCTTGTGAGCTGCTCCTCCTCTCCCAGCCCAAGCCAAGCCTTGGCAAGGTCACCATTGAGGTCAACTGATGCAAGGTCACTGGAGGTCAGGTCACTCGTGTCATCACTGCTTAGTATTTCATGAGATGGAGAAAGGACAGTCTAGGAGGGAAAAAATAATAATTTAGAAATTAACTGATTAGATATCAAAGGGTTGTTGCTTTTTCTGTGACAAAACATTGGTTATGAAAATGGTCCTACCAATATATGTTATCCTCAACAATGTTTGTCCCAATTTAAACTGGATTCTGTTTTCAATATTCATACATTTTTCACACATTTTTTATTTTTTTCTGACATACTCTCTCGCTAAATACACAGCATCAATGTCTCAGTATGTCACACCTATGACATCAAATAGGCCTACCTGGATGTTTCACTCTCACTTTGTTCATCTACATTGGTGCTTTTACATTTTGACAAGAATTCTGCTGTAAACTTGCAATGAATTATCAACAAATTGACCATCAATATACCGTAATATGTATTTGAACCTAGACATGTAAGACTACAAGATTGTACATACACTTGTAGTGTTCAGTCACTCTGGCTGATAATAATTGAGGAGGTTTTGCATAATCTATTTATAAAACATCCAGATACCTCTGAAAAAAAAAATCTACATGTACTATGTACACGTATGTAAACATGAAATACTCTGCTTGTAAACTTATGACTTTCATGCTCAACCAAATACTGCAAAAATAACATGAATTTGGAGATAATGAATTTTGTGCCAAAAAAAAGTAAACTATCACTCATGAATTTACATACAGTATATGATGCAAGCAAAGTGTACTACAATTGACCTGCACATATCTAATCAAATGTGTAAAAATTTCTACTAAAATTTACAGTAATTTACACATTTCTTTGTATTTCAAAATAAATGTTCATATGAAATCAAGAAGCAAATCATAACACAAGAAATTTGATTGCATGAATATTCAGGGCAAAGCTCACTTACTTCTATACTAGACTGAAAGTCCTCGTCATCAACAAAGTCATAGAGGTTGCTGCCACCATAGAACCCCCTTTCAGGATCTCCTGGAGAAATACATCATACAACATTGAACTTATTATTTTTCTTTTGTTTAAATAACATGACAGAGTATACATTATAGTAAGTCACAACTATTTGATGAAGTGAAGCATAAATACTGTACATTGTATCTATCACAATTCATAATATCGTCATTCATCTTGTCTATTAATGACTGTACAGAGCTACATGAAGTACCATTGGTATGGATAATCTTCTTCAGGATAGTATTCTCGGTGAAAGTCTACTGACGAAGAGACATACCGGTACACACTGTAATCCATTGATACACATAGGTACCGGTAGTTTTACCATATATACAATTGTAATACAATGTACATTTTTATGCAGTGAACAGCTACAGCTGCATCACAGTGATCCAGTCTGATGAGCAGTTGTGTTTTATTAACTTAAAGCAGACAGGGGTGCAAAAATCTGGACATGATCAGAAGACATGTATCTGTCAGTGTTCTGTGTTTTATTAACTTTCATAAATGCATGCTACATACACTGTACATGTACACCGATGCACTATGCATACACTGCATTCATTACTCTTATAAAATGCTAGATATGCTTTGAAACATTCAGCTTTGAATGAAAATATGACATGCTATTTTTCACGTGCCATTTTGGAAACCTGCGCTTTTCTTATAAATTGCAATATATCCAGCCGTTGGGAACTTTTGTGTGTTGTGTTGTGGTCGATCATACATGTTGCAGCATTCGCGTTTAAAATACAAACACACTGTATTATGTTACTGTGCAACCAGCTATTCACCTCCACTGGGATTTGGACGAAATTGAAAAATTTGCAAGTCTGTATCATCCCTGAGGCATTCATATGTATGAATAGAAATCCTAATGCTAATCCGGCTGATTGTTTTCTTCCGACGCATCACTGCCTGGCACTGCCTTGGGTGCCTTCATTAGCTCGCAGCCACCACGCGGTGTCGCACAATGAGTGCCACAGTATTGGTTGTCATTCCAATACCTCACTGGATTATGCGTGTACAATCAACATGTACAATGCACATACAGTATGTATGTTCAATGCAGTACAAGATGTCGTGTCAATAGCTGTCATAATAAGATGCCTGGAGGCAAAAGCAGTTTGCGTCCTTCCCGTAGTGATATCTGATAGACATAAAAATAAGTATAATTCATCTGCCTATTCATGAAACAAAAGATGCTGTACTGTATCACATGGAATGCCTACAATTACTTCATTTTCCCCCTCCTCTATGAAGCACAGCAGGGACAAAACAATTACTTTCATTACTATAATGTACACATAAAGGAGGTATTTTAAGATTTTGAATTTCATTGTCAACAAGGAAAAGTAGAAATTACGCGGTGCGTAATATATGTCCCCGCCGGAAGTAGCACTTTGTAACAAAATGTACAATACAGGTCAAAAAATCAAGGTCAAAGGTCAAAGAAGTCAAAGGTCAAAATTCTGTGTAGAAGTGTTGAAGCCCTCACCTAGTGCCATCACATACAGCAAACGGAATCGAAATCAGGTTAGAAATGGCGAAGGAGTAGCATTTTGTAGCAAAATGTACAATATAGGTCAAAAAATCAAGGTCAAAGGTCAAAGAAGTCAAAGGTCAAAATTCTGTGTAGAAGTTTTGAAGCCCTCACCTAGTGCCATCACATAAAGCAAACGGAATCGAAATCGGGTTAGAAATGGCGAAGGAGTAGCATTTTGTAGCCAAATGTACAATACAGGTCAAAAATCAAGGTCAAAGGTCAAAGAAGTCAAAGGTCAAAATTCTGTGTAGAAGTTTTAAAGCCCTCACCTAGTGCCATCACATAAAGCAAACGGAATCGAAATAGGGTTAGAAATGGCGAAGGAGTAGCATTTTGTAGCAAAATGTACAATATAGGTCAAAGGTCAAGGTCAAAGGTCACGACTGAAATTCTGTGTAGAAGTTTCAAAGCTCCCATGTAGTGCTATCATATAAAGCAAACAGAGTCAAAATTGGCTCATAAATGACAGAGAAGTAGCAAATTGAAGATTTTGATCACACACGGACGCACACACGGACGCACACACGGACACACGGACACACGGACGGACGGACACACGGACACACACACGTACGGAGCCCGTTTCATAGTCCCCTGCTCGAACTTGTTCGGCGGGGACAATTACATCTGATCAGTTTTATTTCACTTTTTTGAAGGAAAAAATAAATCCCAATTCTTGTCTAAATGTGTTCTTCCTAAAATCAATATAAAACATAACACTTCAACATTCATGATTGCTTAAATCATTTCATGGATTTTAATCTTCCTAACAGTTCCACCACACATTCTTTAAATTTGTATAAAGTTGTCTAAATGTAAATGAAGAATAATGCTACATCTTTGTATGAGAGTATTCATGGAAGCTAAAGACAAATTAAGATTAAGATGTATGCTTGCAAAACAATACTATACAGACAAAGCTTTTCCAAAGGACTATATAATTACTACATAAAAAATAAATAATGTATTTGAAATCAACATTCGCTTCTTCATTGGTCTAAAAATAAATCAAAATAAAATAAAGTGTGATGTCAAAATTTCTTTTCACACTTTGTATGCATTTGCATCAAATGATATACAGTACATTGTACATCAAGCAAGGTCTGAATTTTTAAACATATATTTTCACAGTTTCAAAAAATCAATTCAGAAGTGAACTGTGTTCTAGCACATGTACAAACTTTGGTTAATTTACACGTACATGTAGCACAATCAGATGTAAGGGCAGAGCACTTTGAATATCTGCAATTTACTATTCTTGCTCACAAAGGAACATTAGGCCAAGTAAAAAAGAAACCAGTTTCTCGTCCTCGCGCGCATCGATTTTGGCCGCCGCATCGATTTTTTTACTATTTACTATTTTCAAAATGGCGCTGAAAATACCAAGAAATTCATAATTCTCGTCCCAGCCCGCTCCCCGCCCGCATCGATTTTCAGTTGCCGCATCGATTTTTTTTATATTTACTATTTTTTCGGCCGCCGAAAAAAGAATCGACAATTCACCTACCAATCGTGATGTCCCATTTCTAATTACGCCTTGCGTCCTCTACTTTATAGCTGTAGTGCAGCTGTAGCTTCTGTAGTGACGCATGCATTTCACACTGCGAGCTCGGCAAGAAGGAATGACCCACAAAGCAGTCGAACTGTAGTTGGATGGGCGCGGGCGGGCCTGGGCTAGCTGTGATGTACAGCGCACTCGATACGTCGTGAACGCGATAGCGGCAACATTTTTACAATCAATCGCTGATATTCCACGCATATTTCGCGCATTGTTCGTATTTTTCCCCGTTTCTCATATTTCAAGCAGATGAATTGTACTGTACAAATGCTTGTGAGGATTGTATCGAGTTTGTATACATTTTCATGTCATTGTGACTATGTGCATGTGTGTGCAGTGTCGGAAGGTACGGTGCCGGTGCAGTGGCCGTGCCGCACCGTATTGGCAAAGTGTGCAGTGCGTGTCTGTAGCTAGCTGTCTCCAGGGTCGGTCACCGGTACCACCATCCCCTGGTCGCATGAACATATTCGAATGTGTAGAAGCCCGTACACTCTGCTCTGTAACGTTGCATCTGATGGCGATTATATTGTTCTATTTTGAAGAGAAAATGAATGCGCTTTTCCAGCAAATGTATAATTATCAAATGGGTGTACATGTATCTACAAAATAAATAACTTTTCCACGGATTCTAGTTTGTCTCGTATTTCTGCGGGATACTTTTCTTTTTACGATGTAAATTCACGGACACGGCCGTGAGTCGTATCATCTGTAGTGTGGTATACAATCATTCATCATCCAAATGATGAGTGATTATCAAATGTCTTTTTAGAACATGAAGAAACATCTTTAGTTTAAATGTTTAATGCTATAATGCCATCAGTATTATTTTGACATCCATCTGCAATTGTACAAGCCAGTTTCCAGTTGAATGTGCTACAATTGTACTGTGAAGAAATGCAGATACACCAGCTGTGTGGACACAAAAAGTCACAAACACCAATGATGAATAAAGCGGTGTTTTGAATATCATGGAATTTATTTCAGTCGTACATTCTTTGTTGAAAGACATGTTTTATACCTGTTTCATTTAATAGCACAAAACATCAGAATTGCAAGTACACTGGTATCAGAAATGTCATTACAACACAAAATACCAGTATTAAAATGGTCATTTTCCCTTGACATCTGTAGTGGAAAGAAAAAGCAAATGTATTTCCGCATGCATGAAGTTTCATTTCAAGTATGGTACATAATCTATTTGTTTGAAAATGCACAGAGTGCAGGCAAGACGTACACTTGGGACCTGGTCTCTCATAACACAGCTACCAGAGTGATATTTCATTTCATAAATTGGATATAGAAAATAGTAAAGCCCTCTCTCGTTACCTTTCTCAGAATTACCGGACGAAAAACACATATTACTTTCATTTTGACAATCCTCGAAAAAATAGTAAGATATCAAATAGTAAGGACCTCCCTCATCGCCTTGCTCAAAAAACCCGGACGAGAAACTACTATCTTTTTTTACTTGGCCTTAAACTTGTATTTAAAATGGCTGAGAGTGAAAAAGATGGTCCTTTGTAATCATATTGATCTGTAAAAATGTGTGTACGCTGTTAAAGTTCATTTGATGAACATCACATTATTCATTCTCTTGTATCATTTGGAATGTCACTAAAATTTTCTACTCTGTCAAAAGTATAGAATTCAAAAAGCAAGAAAAAGCAAACATAACAAACCAAAATTATATACCAAAGCTAAAATTATTCAGTACTGTAAAGCACAAAATACAATGTATTTGCAGGATGAAATGTTCATGTATTGAAGCTGACAGCTTTTTCGCAGCATGAAATTTTTGCAAAATGCCACTGGCATCTAATGCATTGTACAGTTGTACATGTAGTAGGCAATCCTGGCTCTCGCATGCACTTTTAATTTCAAAGTGCTCTTGCCAAATTCTTCAAATTAAGGTGTACAGTACAAATTGTATGTTATGTGAAAATTTCTGGTTTTGCAGTACGGATAAACAGTAGCATCTTTGAATCCACAAAGACTGTATGGCCAAATACATTGTGAAATCTGCACCTGGTGTGGCATTTAATATAAATCATGTAATTGCATGTTTTCAGTACAGGGTTTGAAAGATTAATGGATTCAATTAAATTACACGATATTGATAGATTGATAAGCAAAGGTGACTTTCAGAAAGTAAACAAATTTTATGAATGGACTCTGAACACATTCAAAACAAATATCATTGTTGGGCTTAAGTTTTGTTTTAATAGACTCTGAACAGGGATTGAACTACAACATCAGGTTCATTCATACCCCAGCTAATCATGAATGATGGCTAATCATAGAGGACAAGAGACTACCCCTCAAACTCTGATGAGTGTTCACACGACACCTACTTTAAGGTTAAACTTTCCCGCGAGGGTCTCACTCACTACAGAACCAGAAGTTAGCACATACAGTGTACACATGCAATTAATGGTGCCAGCAATAAATCTGATAATGTTCGACGATCCATGTGTACATACATGTACAGTAAAACCTGTCTTAGCGGCCACCTGTCTATAGCGACTACCTGTCTATAGCGGCCACTGAAAAATCCCTCTAAGAGAAAAGCCCTGTTAAAGACCCTGTGTACATGTATAGCGGCCACCTGTCTGACGCAGCCAGTGGCCACAAATTTTGTTACCCGCGGTAGATTTTAACCTGTCTATAGCGGCCCAAACCCTAATGGAGCTGTAGTCGAGTCGATAATTCAGCGTGTTTTTCTGCTTTATAGCCGTGTGGGCAACGTTCAGTGGTCGCCACCGCTGCATTCATCCATCAATTAGTCATGATAATGCACTATTTTAGTGTTAAGCTTTCTTCATGACAATACACATACTACTGTGCAACAATATACAATGTATACCGGCATTTAAACGCATGACACACACGGTGTGTGCATACAGTGTACGTGCACACTATACAAATTAAGTACATACGTATAAACTGTAAGGATACAACGATGATACAGTGTATGTACATGTAAGCAATGCACACAAAGTTATACTACCTGTCTATAGTGGCCACCTGTCTCTAATGGCCACTTTTTCTGTCTCCCTTGGGTGGCTGCTACAGACAGGTTTGACTGTATTTGTAAAGTGCACACTAGTGTGCTGCACACATTGAAGGTTGACCTGGAAGCTAATGCTACTGTAAAAGTGGAAATTTTCGCGGTGTTGAAATTTTCGCGAATTTCGCGCAACCAGAAGCTAGCGCGAGGATAAAAGCACGCGAATATTTTTGCTTGCCATATGTTCCTGTGCGTGATGTCTTGATTCCGCGGAATTAAAAACACGTGAAACTCTTCTCACCCGGCGAAGCGCGAAAAATTAGTCGCGTGAAAATATCCACTTTTACAGTATAGTACAGTTAGGGGGAATGGAGTTCACAGCTAGAGATTGTATGCTGGGGTGTAACTTTCATGTTTGTTGATGATGGCATCAACACAACTTGAAACCACAAGTGGAGACCATCCTTCTCCCCCCCCCCCCCCAAAAAAAAAAAGCTTGAAGATACATCATATAAATAAGAATTCTTGTACCTAGCTCTAATCATCGACTGATCTGAAAGATTGCTAACTTTTTAGTGCATTATACGTTGTATATGGAGCTAAACTTCAAGCTAATCATCAAAGTACAAAACTTGAAGATAATCGTGTAAAAAAAAAAGCAGCAGCATTGGTATGAAGTGTAGTGTTGAAGTCTTACACTGTGTATCAATATTTCAGGCAACACATGAAGCTATGAAATTTGATAGAAAAGCACTCTGACAGCGCAGATCTCCGCCCAGTAGCTACTTTCCAGTGATGATCTTGCTCTTCCATATATTAGTACATGTAGAGATTAGTGATTTCCGTATGCATGCTGAAAAATCGCTTGATTGCCCAACATAGAAGCCTTTGTTACATCATGTACAATGTATATGTCACAAACTCTTAGTTGCGTGGCGCGCCTCACCCAAGCAGAAACTAGAGCATGCACTTTTGTGTGCGAATGAAAACCTTAAAAATGTGCAGCATGAACTCCCAAGATCATTGACCCTACCTGGCAAAGTATCAAAAATCCTTCATAAAATCTTTATAAAATCCACACAAATTTCCAAACCACTACCAAAATTTAATCATCTGTTTTTTGTGTCATTCTCGACCTTCCCTGCAAGTTTCATCCAAATCTGTTCTTTTTGAGTTATTTTGCACATGGACAGACAAACCAAGAGTAATAAAAACATAACCAAGGTCTGCATTTGGATCCCCCCCCCCCCCCCGACTCGAAGGGGAAGGGGGGCACCCCTGGATCTGCAATGAACAAACTGGGACTTACAGTCATCAATGTACTCACTCACCCATAGTATCAGCTTTGCTTTCACTTTAGGTTCTAGAGAAGAAGATTTAATTTTTCTTTTCTATTCCTTTCAGCTTGCTACATGTACGCAATTTCCATAAAAATTTACAGTGTACATGCCTTTGAGTGTACAAAATAAAAGGCATGTACGGAAATTACATGTAGCAGACGACGACAAACTAGTCTCGGTTGATTGGCTTGCTATCGATTTCAACTATGAAAGGTTTTTCCTCATTGGCGCAGTTGTCCTCCCATAATGCCTTTCAAAAATGACATCATTGCTTTCTTCCACTGATAAGCTTGTTTATGTTGATACCAAGTACTCCTCCATGTTTTTTTTTTTATTTGTTTGTTTGTTGAAAATAGATGTAAATTTCCTTTTGGCCCTTCCTTATGGAATTTTCTGGCAGTTTGCTCCAGGAATATGTCAACGAGATTAGTTTTCGTTGCACATGCATATTTTGTTTGTTCTCTTGTCATATCTTTATGAGTTCTGGAGTGATTTATCTGTGTTTTGATCCTACTTTTATACCATGTGCGAGTGTGTGCAATGTATCGGTTGGACCTACTTCTCATCGACCGCCTAATGTTTATTTGCTTGATAAGAATATTTAACACTGAAATTCATGTAAAAACTTGACCTACGTGATTGAGAAAATCAAGCACTATCAAATGCTGTTGTTCCCTTTTCGATTCAAAATTTCAGTGCAAAAATATCGCCGTTGAACTTGCGTGGCCTCGTTTCAGCTCCCCGCAGTAACGCTCCTCATTGAGATCGACCGCTGTTTTTGCATTGACAATGCACGCAAACCGAGTTGTATTGAACACCGTGTTGTACTCAAAGCTTTTTAGAAACTTCCATCTACACATTACATTACGATTCAGTGAAAATTATCATTCGAAATTTTGTCCTTGATTTAAACCATTAATGAACAGTGAATTTTTGCGTTTTCCCACACCATCCTCATCAACAGTCAAAGCCAATCCATTTTTATGCGCTCTGCGCGCAGTGAAGTGCGTACTTAGCGTTCTGTGCGCCAATACTACGCAGTCAGTTTCAATAAGGGCGGTCGATATGTAGTAGGGTTACCATACAGTCTGTATGTGTGAGAATGTCTGAAGTGCATTGATCAATGTGTAGAATGCTAGCTTTCCATGGCAAATGACCTATCTATCCGATGCTTCAGCGGTGTACAGCGAGGCTGTTTTAGTGTACAAACCGGTCATAAATCATGAGAGTGAGATAGCTTGAATACAGTGGCCATGTGCGCTGTGCTGTCAGGAAGACTAGTGAGACACATGATGGCCAATGAAGTGCCTCAGCTCACTAACTCAGCCAATCGAATCAGCAATGAGATAAGACCTGCACGCCCACGGCGGAGAGGAGGGAGCCTGAGAGAGGAAGATTTTTAGCTCTCCATGCTGCTGGGATTGCACTGCGATAGTCAAGATGTTGATATTTTTTGAGCAATCGGGAGTGAGTGGCAATGGTGGAGCAGCGGGCATTCTTGCATCTCGGTAGGTTCTGCCGAAGAGCTATTTATTTGCTCTGTGGTTCTGCCGAGACATGAATTGTGCATTCTTGGGATCTGAGCTGGGTTTGCGCTGTGTTGATCGAGTGGACATGCTGCTTACTGCGTACACAACATACAGCAGGAATCGCTAGGGAGTAGGAGAATTATTAAAAACAATAACCAAAATTTATGAAACTGCCACATGCATTCACGCAAATTAAGAATAAAATCACTTCCTATTCTTCCTCCCTTTATACTGTTGATTCAACATAATTCTTGTGGTTGAAGACTGAACCATGAATGATTCTTGTACTAGCATCTCTGTCTCTGACACAGTCTGCTGTGTTGAGTGTTGTCAGCAATTGCTGGCTATAGCAGTAACGTTCATCGTTAGACAGGAAAATCTGTCCGTCAAGAGGAGGCTTTGTTGACGAACGTCGAGAGTTAACGTTACAATTAAATATACAAGTGTAAAACAATAAACATGCATTGTCGATGCTGTAGTATTTTTGAATCGCATTGCAATTATACTCTGTCATATTCTAGAGTAAATTTACCGTAAAATTTACCACTCACTACCACCAGGAAGGAGTGTGTGGGGTGAGATGAGAACATGTTGTTCCGAGATGATGTGATGGCATATTCCTGTTTATTACTGTACCGGTACACTGGTATGGTACTTACCCCAATCTTCTGATGATAACAAGTTGTCTGCGAAAAATGAATTATCTGCTTCGGAAATAAAATTCATTGCCATCGTATCAAATTGTCTGATAAACTGCTAGCATGATTTCCGATCACGTTTAATGTTGTACGTTCAGCTCAGCTCTTCACCCGCCGCACGGCGACGACCGATCCTAGCTAGCTAGCTGACGTGGGTACTTAACGGGCATGCATGCATGGCCTATGGGGAAACGGAAAGCAGCGTTCATTTATTTCAATAGTGTAACGTGTTGTCACCTCCCCTGAAAACATGAACATGTACCAACGCTGGACTTATGAGGGCAGCATGCATCTTTCGTGGTACGTCGACGTCCACCACTTGCAGTTAGTCGGGGATAAGCATCGGAGTTACTAGTAAAAGACTTGACAGGATACACTTTCATTCGGTATGCTGATATAAAACTTCTTTCCCGAATGTGGAACCGTTCCTAGTATCTCTTGTATGACTCTTCCAAACCAAGACAGTGTCCTTTTTAACTTGCCTTTTAACTAATGGATGGTACCGTAGTCCGACGTGCGTCGAATGGCGTTAGCGTCGTGTGTTACATTTATTGTAGGCCCTATCTAGATCTAGCCTTGTATAACGGTGTTAGGAGTAAAATAGGCCTGACGGTGTTAGTTAACTGCGACCAGCCCCAACGCGAACGTAGAGCGTTTGCTTCCACAGCATAACTGTGTTAAGGAGCGCAGCGCACCGGGGTTATTGTAGGAGCTACGTGTACTGATGTAATATTTGTACTGTAGTCTAGGCCTTGACCGACAAGTCTGTCTAATGGTAATTCCGCGAAAAACTTCTCATTTATAATAATGACATTTGCTGGGTCAGTTTTTTGCTTCTATGTATCAATAGTATCAATGGTGTCTGTCTAAAGAAGCGAAAAACTGACTCAGCAAATGTCATTATTTTAAATAAGAAGTTTTTCGCAGAATTAGACAGACTTGTCGGTCAATGTAGGCCTAGCACTGTAGACTAGCAGAGCCTCGTGACACTACACTAGATCTGTGCAGTGGTCAGGTGGTAGACCTACACTTAAGTTAAGGGACAAGTTCACCTTCATATAGACATGTGGGTTGAGTGAATGCAGCGATATTAGTAGAACACATCAGTGAAAGTTTGAGGAAAATTGGATAATCCGTTCAAATGTTACGAATTTTTTAGCAAGTTTCTGCTCAGTCACGCCTGGATGAGAAGACTACCATACTATAGGCATAGCTTGTGTCACATGTGTAGGCCTACAATGATATAAAGAAAATATAAAGAAAAATCAACATATTTTCACTTTTCTCGCATAACAAAAATGTCACTAGACTTTTCTCTTGTTTTAGAAGGTAGGGGTAATGATATTATCCTTGATATACGTCAGTAACAAGTTGAAAAAATATGCACTATCTTCAAAAAGTTTTGTGAAATTCTCTTTTTATTTTCCTTATATCGTTGTACTCATCTGACTTGTTGTTGTTTTGGTTTTGATAGCGTGTATCACTCATGATTGAGTATTTACGCCACGTCACATCATACGCCGTAACGTCAATTACCGTATGGTCGCCACTGCGGTAAGGTCACCAGACATTTACATAGTATGTAAACGCGCACCGCGATCGGAGATCAGCTTGGGGGACGGATTTTCATCACTCTCAAAATGCATTCGTAATTCAACTTTTTCCTCCGTAAAAACACAAATAATTGTAATCAAAATATATCTAAACATATGTAAGAGGTGATAAAACCATTTTTAAAGGACAAGTTCACCTTCATAGACATGTGGGTTGGGTAAATGCAGCGCTATTAGTAGAACACATTAACGATAGTTTGAGAAAAATCGGACAATCCGTTCAAAAGTTATGAATTTTTAAAGTTTCTGCTCAGTCACGGCTGTATGAGAAGACTACTATAGCTTGTGATGTCATATGAGTACAACTATATAAAGAAAGTATAAAGAAAATTCAAGATATTCTCACTTTTCTCACATAAAAAAAGAACACTCGACTTTTCTCTTTCAGAAGTCAGGGGGAATAATATTACCCCTAACATAAGTCAGTACCGTAACATGTCAAGGAAATGTGCACTTTATTCAAAAAGTCAAGTTTGGTGAAATTCTCTTTTTATTTTCCTTACATGTGTATATCGTTGTATGCATGTGACATCAGACAATGTAGTAGTCTTCTCCTCCAGCAGTGATTGCACAGATATTTTAAAATTTCATAACTTTTGAACGGATTGTCGCATTTCCCCAAACTTTCACTGATGTGTCCTACTAACATTGTCGCCTTCAATTAATCCACATGTATATGAAGGTGAACTTGTCCTTTAATGCGAGGATGTTTTTGATTTTCGAATAGAATGGATTTCAGGTTGCAGACTAAGGGAAGTTTTCAAACGCGGTGACGGACGATGCACCCTTCATTGAAGTGTGTGTATAAACACACACGCTAATAATATGTGGCAGGCTATGGGCGGCGAACTAATTCAGTGCCGATATTAGTTCGCCAACCCGGAAGTGCATAAGAATTACACACATGTGATGACCATACCGTAATTGACGTTAGTAGTCTTCTCATCCAGCAGTGATTGCGCAGACACTTTAAAAATTCATAACTTTTGAACAGATTGTTGGATTTTCCCCAAACTTTCACTGATGTGTTCTACTTTTGCTGCATTCACTCAACCCACATGTCTATAAAGGTGAATTTGTCCTTTAAGTTTACAGTCCACACACACTACAGCCCAGGTAACTGTGACCAGCCCCAACGCATAGCGTACTATTTGGGCTGCGCACTGTAGCATTCAGGATCATGACAGGGGTAGTATCGCAGATAAATTTTTCATCTTAAAATCGAAAAATTTCTTCAATTTAAAGTCTTACAGGTGAAGTTGAAGTGTTGACAACAGGTAACGTGCAACGTTTGGTTCTGCCAATACTAAATAGTCCCTTTCTGTTCGAATTGACGACTTTAAATGTGACTCAGTCGAGAGCAACCTGGGAGAATAGGCAAATAATTTGTAGATAAGCACACAAGATACACCTACGCACATTTTGATAAACTACAGAGAATATGCCTGCTGGGCGGTATGCTGTATAGTGAAAACTATCTAGTACCGGTATCTTCTGCACCTTGCTCGGACCAATCACTGAATCAGAATGGAGGATTCATCGAATGCGATATACTATATACAATGTAAAGAAGCAAGAGTTAGAGTAAGCTGTTCAAATGTTAACCGCCTGCCAGAATCGGACTGCACATCAGTACATTATACATCACAAGTCAGCAGATTCTAGGGACACAACACACACAAATCTCATCATTTCACACACTGGTATTGTCATTCACTACAGAAAACTCCAAATTTGGTCAAAAATCACAAATTTTGTTCTAAAAAACGTGATATCTGTGTCATACAGATGTATTTCCAAAGCGCATAGGGCTCTTGTCCACTGTTAAGAGTCAAGATGGCCAAAAAAGCACAAAACGAATCAAGAATTGCAAACTCTAGTGTAATGGTATCAGCATACAACGTAAATGCAGAAGAAAAAAAATCTTCGTGTGTGCAGATGAAATGACTAAGTGTACAGAGGATAAATGCAAGTGCTGACTTGCCATGTTTCAACCACCAATGGGCACCACAACATCTGCAATGAACAAGCTTGCACGAGCATGGTATGCTGCATACATTTTCAGTAACCCTAAGTAGGTACTGACATTAAATGCGCATGAAAGATCTCACTTCATTCATTTCGAATAGCAGGGTGCATAACATGGTGAAATGTTCAACCCACTGTACTTATGTGTACAACTAGAGCCCTTATAGCAGACCAGCTACTTTGTAGTAAAGCTGAATATGGGCTATCCAGCCATCTTATGTAGATAGAAAATGAAAACAAACAAACGAAAAAGCCTTTTTCTGTGTTTTACAATCCAGGAAAAAATGTCATGCTTACCCATTGACAAAGTATGGAACACACTTCTGTTAAGCGTTTAAGCTCTATATATCATCAACAGTTAATTAATTTTTTGTTTGAACAGCCACAACCCAGGAGCTCAGCATGCCTAAGGCCAAGGCCAAGACTGGCAGCAAGCGGCAGAAAGTTATCAGGCAGGAGATGTCGGCTCCCACATCAGAAGGCCCTTCCCAGCGTGGTGCAGGAAAGCTGGAGGCGCCCGACCGTATCAGCCAACTTTCTCTGGAGCTCCTGGAAAGAATATTTGACTACCTGCCTCTGAGGACAATCATCTCACTGGAGAGACTGAACCGGCACTTCCAGCTGGCTGTCCAGTCCTACCTCAAGGTCCTGAAGCGGTTTGACATGACAGAGAACGAATGGCATGGCCACATCCCCGGCAATTTCACCCTCTCCTCCTTCGTCAAGATCCTCAAGCAGTGTCCACAGATTGAGGTAATTCACGGATTGCACCTTCATCCTGACCGCACAGACCAGCTGGTTCGGGGCATCTTGCGGGAGCTGAAGAGATGCCGCAACCTCCGCCAGGTGGAGGTGTCCGACCTGGACCTGGCAGAAGCACTGATGGATCAAATGCCCGAGCTGGACTTGGGATGCTTTGCCAACCGCGGGGACTTCTGCGAGCCTGAAGCCCGCCCATACTTCCTCCTGTCCCCGGGTTACTCCATCCGACAGCTGCACCTCACTGGAGTGACTCTTCCTGAACTGCCTGAGAGTCCTGTCCTGGAAGAAGTCACCCTGGATTGGGTGGAGTTGACTAGCTCACAGCCATTTCAGAGCTTTACTTGCCCCTCCTTGCGGACGTTTGTGATGAGGAACTGCTTTGGGCCACTCAATGCGTTGAAGTATGTTGCCCTGATTGACAATTTAGCAAGATGCGTAAATCTTGAGAGGCTGGAGTTAATACGTGTGCCGTTCCTTGGTGGTTTGATACAACACAAAGTTGAGGAGACTGCACAGGTAAATCTCTGAACTTATGACTTAATTTTATGGAAGCAATACAGACATATATGCTGATAACTCTATGTTGACATTTTAGTACACGTATATGGCATGTACATGATATTGTATATTTGTCCGTTGTAATATGGCATATAGAATGGTCTTGAATAAAATTAATGATATCCTTGAAGTTTATATGATTTTATGTGATATTCTCCCCCAATTACTCAAAGTTGAAAAAAAAGATATTCATGGTCATATTTAGTTTTGGTAATCTTGTGGTATTTACAATACATGTCTGGGTCTGATGTCTCCAACTGCTAAACAGTATCAAGAGAAAAGGCTAATGCAATTAGATGCATGATTCTTTGCATGATTCTATGTGAAGTTTTATGAAGGAATTCAGATAAAATAATAAAAAAGGAAAGTTTTTTATGAATAAAAATCATTGCCGAATAGTTGTGATTTGGCAACTAGAAACAAACACTCATCCGTGAACAAACAAACAGTCAAGCAAACCCGACAGCGAAACAAAAGAGCAGTATTTGTAAAGAAGTAAGGCCAAAGCTAGTACTGTGTAAAAGAAAGTAAAATTAGAGTAAAACTAAATATCATGCATATATGCATACAAGACAATACCTGTTTGCTGTTAATCCGATATTATTGAATGGAATTGAATGTTCTGTTCAGGAGCACACACAGGGTTTCCAAAGCCTGAAGACCATCATCATCAGCGGCTGCAAGAACTGCACAGAGCAGGACCTGGGCTACCTCCTTCTGGCTGCCTCAAAGTCCCTGGAGAGACTCAGCCTCCAGCCCTGCCTCACCAAGGACAGCCTCTTCTTGGCATTGAGGGCAGTCGAGGTCAAATTCTTCCAGCTGAAGCAACTCCATCTTGGATTTGTGGATCCTTGGTCCACCTCTGGTGAGATCAACACCCTTTTGATACATGTCTTGTGGAAACTAGGGATGATTTTCAGACTTTTACATATGAACAACTATAAATTGGTTACACTGGTTGCAAGTTTCAGAATTTGTAGTGATTGGGATGAGGAATAGGAGTGAAATTTTCAAATTTATAACAAATCACAATGAGCAAGGATGATGACATGACAGCCTCACAATAACAATGCATGAGTAGGGGCTCAAGAAAGCAGAACAAAAGAAGAAGGCATGCATGAATTCTACACAGTTGAACTTGTTAGGCATGTGGTATTGTAATGGAATTACATTGCTACATTTCCCAAATATGTGAGTCTCCTATGTTATCATCTTTGTTCAGTGTAATTTGTTTCTATTTTTTCAGAGTATTGATTTCTCTGCTCAGGGACCACAATAAATTCCACAAATCTATACATGGAGCTATTGATTTATGTACTACGGGATGTGAAATTACGAAAATCGTCTGGAATGCCCCTTTAAAGAAACCATGGCTTGGAGAAACCAATATTATGACATGGAGCGCTTTACAATGTTACATTACAGAAGTCATTGACTTGATGTCAGTCTTGTCTTGTTATCTAATGACAAAACAGAACATGAAAACATACTCCATGAAGGGTATTAGTGCTCTTAGGAGGTTCCCAGTGTATACATTTTAATTTCCCAGCAGTGATCTTTGTAGACTCCATGAACATGGTACTATTGCTAGCAATCAGGTAAGAAAAATCATTGTCTGTTTGGATTTCAAGCAAGTGTGGTACTTTTTCATAGAACACTTTCCCCTTGTTGATATACCCTTGAGTAACAAGTACATATGGTAATGCATGTCATTGCATACTCCTTACCATTATACACAGAGCACTTCATACCAACTGGACAGACACAATTGTTATCTGTTTCCCATAAGTCATATGATGAACTGTTATTTTCACAGGCAGCACTACCATTATTTGGTGTTGTTGATTTTACTGTCTGAAGTAATGGTGCTAGTGGCAGTAAACTTTCGGGGTGTCTGTCCATTGTCAAGTTATATCTTCCTGAAGCAGTATTAGTATTACTTGTATTATTACAAAAGACTTGACATCATGTGTTTGTGCAGTACCCACAAAATCCCTGGTCACTGCTTGCAGCAGCTACAGTTGTGTTATTTATCTGTATTGGTGCAGGAAAGTTTAGCCCTTCTGACCTGGCAAGCAGAGGACTAGCAGAGATCTCAGAAAACCCTGCCCTCCTGACAGACATGGGGATGAAAGCCATGGGCCAGGTATTTCCAAATCTGGCCGCAATGACTGTCTATAACTGCCCGCATCTCCGTTATCCAAGGGTGTGGCTTGATGTTGGTAAGCAATCACACATCCTACATTTGTTTTGGACATAATGGAGTAGATAAACAAGAACACACATTTCATCTCTCTTGTGAAAGACAATGTCTTGTAGTCAAAACACTGTAGTTGTGTACACATATTTTGCTATTTTGGAGCATTAAGTGCACCCTCTGTATGGGGTTCAACCCACCAATTAAATGTGTGGACTTTATCCAATGGAATTTGTAGACATCTGCATAATTGTAGTGCATTTACGCACCCATCTTATTTCTTCAGAGCCGGTAGACACCTGTTGGTCGCAGTTAGCATCCCTGCATCTTCACCATTGCCATGGGATCCAGCTCCATGATCGTCAGTCACTCACCATCTTCATCGAATGGCTTCCATCATTGGAGGATATTCACCTGGAGCGTATGTTCCCGAAGCCACCGAAAGGCTGCTCCAGGGTTGGACTTAGTGCAGGAACTGGCATTGGAGTCTCGGCAGCACTTGTGGCGATGCAGAACCCTGGTGGACAGCATGTCCAGCCCCAGAATCAAGCTGAGGTCCAAGTTGCTGGGGTACCAGCCATCAACCAAGACCCTCCAAGGCAAGAGCTGCGAAACAGGGCCCAGCTAAGGCAAGGGCAGGATCCTCCTGTCCGTGTGCCATTGGGGAATGATCCGCGTGGCCAACCCTTGCAGATGCGCAGACCCCAAAGGCATCCCCAGCCCCCCGTAGTCCAGCAGGTCATGCAGGAGATGTTGCATGGGCAGCAGGATGAAGGACTTCCAGATGCTGGAGCTGAACCACAACAGGTGCAGCCACCAGGTCCTGTAGGTGAAGCATTGGAAGACAATCATGATGCTGGTGGTGATGAAAATCCTGTGCCATCAGCTAAATCCAAGCAAGAAAGCACTGTGTCTGACAATGATGTAGATGGAGCACCAACTGCATCATCATCGTCAACAGCGGCGGAACGGAAAGCAGTGTCTTCACTTCATAGTGACCCCGATGGGACAGGTGCTAACAAAGACGTAAAAGCTCAAAGAATGTCTGAAGGAGAGAGAAATGATGTCACTGGCAGCCAGTCACACTGTGGTGTTGGTTATGCTTCTGAAACAGAGGACAAGATGGATACAGACACAGATCTTTCAGCACCTGATGATATAAGAACAGGTGATGAAGGTGATTTTGAAGCGGAACATTCAAATTCAGCCTGGTTGGAAACTAAGGAAGAAGCAGAAGACCTCAAAGGTAATAATGCTCAGGATTCTGCACAAAGCACAAGTGGTGTAAGTTTCTCCAATGGCAAGAGACAGAATTATGGTGCCACACCCAAGCGCAATGTAAAAGATGCATCAACATCCGCCATGGCTACCAGGCCAACATGTCCCATCCACGGAACAGTGATGCAGGATATCAGGGAAGGAGAGGAGGAGGAGGAGGAGGATGACGGCAATGGTGCAGAAGCCATGGATGATGACAGCACATCGGCACCACCAGAGGAACCTGACCAGTCATCACCACCAGACCCTAATTGTCAAAATATTGGTGTGCAAGGGAAGCGACCTGCGCCAGAGCCCCGCCCCCAAATGTGTGACCGCGCCACCAGCACCAGCGACCCAGTGATGGAGGCAGATCCGGTCCTAGTGTTCTACTGCCACTCCCAGACCCTGAGGAGTGCCACATTCAGTGATTGCGGGATCTCACACATCCAGTTTGCTGGCTGCCCTAACCTCAAGTCCATTCAAGGTGAGTGGGTGTGGCTGAAATATTTACATTTACTGCTCTATGGAAATCTGCTTGAGGTGTGTGAATCTTGCATGGATGACTTATTGAAGTGTGTTATGGTGGTGATGGTACATGAAAGAAATACTTAGGAGAATTTATTCATGAACGTAATTGAGAGTTAATTCAGGGCATTTTATTACAAACTAGGATTGACGTCATCTGGATGTAGGATGGAACCAAACATTTTTACATTTGGGTTAAAGAGTGAATCCACAGTCTATTTCAGTTAATGTGAACTTATCCTCATATTTATGCAAAGAAATTAGCATGGTGAATAGCAGTCTTCAAATTGCTTTCGCAAGAATTCATTGTATATGATTGATTATTGAGTATCAGAGCTGGCTTGACCCTTACAATAAAACTCACTACCGGGGAAATTTCCACATAGACTTGTATTCAAATTCATGGAAAAGGTATACAGAACAACACACTCATATCAGCATTAGCATATTGATTTTTGGGTGCAGATTAACAACTGATTTTTCCAAAAGGTGCGAAAACAATAAATGATATTGCTCCCAAGCCAAGTGTAATGTTTTGACAGATTTAAAATTACTGAATTATCCCCGTATTCAAATTCTTTTGTTCCATCATAAAAATTGTCACATATATCAATCAGTTAAAAATTTTGGGTTCAGAAAAGAAAGAAATAAAGACGAAACAATTGCAGGACCACTGCAATTTGCTGAGATGTTTCATTTCCTCAAATTTTCCTCTCTTATTTCCATGTTCCAAGGTCACAATCTCCCAATCTTCAAACAACTTCAGCTGTCACAGGCCAACAACGTGACACGGATGCAGTTCGAGCAGTGTGCCAAGATGCAAGAGGCATTCCTTCTGGGCGAGATGCTCTCATGTCCGCCAGCTAACCGTTTCTTGAGGCTACGCCCAATGTGTGATGTAAGTGTGACCAATGAAATGCGTTGATTATTCATTGTCTGTCAGTGTTCTGATCCACAATGGGAGTCTGAAGTCTGAGAGAGAGTGTAATTTATGCGTACATGATATTCTGATGTAATGGTTTATGGGACTTGGTGATGACATTATTTTAGATCACCACATGTTCTCAGTTTATCTCTCTCTTTCTGACTCCAATGGCATTAGAATTTGCCTATCAATATACCTGTATTGTTTCTTTGTTTTTGTTTTGTTGGCATCCAAATGGAATGCATTGTATATTATGTAAAGTTGGTCTGGTCATTTGTAATGTATTGCTACTTGAAAGGGCAAATACTGATGGCATGTTGCATGTCATGTGTGTTTAAAGTAATGAGACAAGTGTAAATGTCATGTTTAATAAAGGTATGATTTTAATATTCATCATACATGTAGGGTTTAAAGTACAACCCAAAGTATTATTCCTCATCCTCAAACTTACACTGTACATTATTAAGTATAATACGCAATAATCACCTTGAATTCCTTTTTATCCACTGGGTAATTACATTTGGTGATTTTTCCCATCCTCAAAAGTCAGCATCAGTCTATCCCAGTCCCACCCCAGACCTCCCCCTTCTCTTTCTCCCTGCCCCTCCCCGTACTGGTCAATAGCCTCTTGTCCTCCCAGATAATGTTTGATATTTCACTGTCCCCGTCACAATTTACTTCCAGATGACAGCTGATGAACTAGAGAGGGAGCTCTGTGGCAGCCTTGCCTACCTGAATAGTCATGTGTTGTTTGTCATTGACAAGGTCACTCCCCCACAGACCCACCATGGTACAGCCCTACAGGATTGGATGCACAGTCTAAGTGAACTCAATAGGTCAGTGAACTTTTTTTTTCATCATCCACTATGTAACAGAAATACTTCATTGATAGATTTACAATTTGTAGCTTTCACAGTGCAGTATTGTATGTTAACATGACTGTATTGGGCCAATTTCTCTTGGCCTGCCAGCTCTCAATGACCCCTCCACTTATCATCATCGTATCACACTCGTCCTACGTCTTACAAGTTTTATGTAAAATAAAGAGGAATGAAATGGAGGATGAATGAATTATCATTGATGCACAATGAATTCTTATTTATCTTTATGAATAAAATGCAGGCAGATATTGTGGGAGGCTTTGAGTGAATTGAAGGTGGAATCCATCATTGTTGTTATCATTTCTAATGTGTGTACCAGGAAAATATCATTAGCAAATAGAAGCCTGTTCCATATGTTATGCCAGTAATGCTAACAAAAGTGCCTATTATTATGGCTCCTGCATCTTATTTTTTACCTATTGTCTGTTTATGCAACCTGCATTGAATTGTTAAGAACGATTAATGAAGGCAAGTTTGAAATCAATACCATGTGCACCTTTTCCATTATCAATGTCATATCACCACTGCTATGTTTCTCTTCTTTATCTTCTTCTTCCCCTCTCTATCATCATCATCATCATCATTGACAACATCATCATCATTATCATTATCATCTTCATCATCATCATTATCATTATCATCTTCATCATCATCATTATCATCATCATCAATCTCCATCAACATGATATAATCCTTTACTTGATCTCGACAGGAATCTGCTGGATGACAAAGTCTTGGACGAAGCATGGAGACCGGAGAATGAAGAACTGGATGAAGAGCGGGAAAGGAGAATGCCCACTGTACAGAGAATTCATGGTGAGACAGATGTACAGAAGCCTGGGATTTTAGACATTTTTCTTTCTAATATTACTATGAAGAGACAAGTTTACACCTTCCTTTCTTTTTCCGATTTTTGTGCTTTTATGGCAGTCATTGTGTCGTTGGTCTATAATTTGTTGGGTTTTTTTTATATACACAATATTTAGTATCGATTCAATCACTTCTGATTTTGTGCATATTTTATCACAGATTTTTGTAGACTTGAGAGTCTATCAGGTCAAAAGTATGAATATTATCTTGTTATCATGCATACAAATTAGGAAAACTGGGGCTAGCATTATCCAGATCAGACTGCTTAATTCATACATACATTGCTGGCTCCCTATTTATGTAAAGTCAAAAAAAGATAATAAGATAATAATGCATGCGAGTGGGAACACTGAATTGTAAATATTTGTTTTTTCCACTCCACATCTTGATGTTGAATTCATATATGACATTTAAATGTCTTAAAGTTGACATCTTCATTTTGAAGCATTTGGATTCTGCAGTTACTTGTAGCTCCAAAATTTGTAAATTCGAGAAGATGATTTTACTCTTTATGTTTTTTTGTACATTAGATGACTGTTGTATCACAGATGAATTTGGTCTATTGATGAAAATGTGATCAGTTACTTTTGTGGTTTGCACTTGTATATTTTACATTTGCCACTTTGTATGGCTGGCTTTCCACTCTCGACCTCAGCTAAGCATTCTCTAATATAACATTTGTTTCTTGTAATAAGGTGACAAGTTCGAGATGGTGACAAACATCCCGTGGATGAAGACACTTGTTGCTGATGGATTATTTCAGTTAGGCAAATCACCTCCAACAGGTGAGACAGTGTTAACCAGTGCTTCACATGTATGTCTTTCTGATTCACAATTATGTTAATAATGCATGTAATGTACAACTACACATATCTCCCTAAATGCATTCTGGATACTCCTTAATTTTGGATGTGTGCATCCAATGATCCAATGATGGTAGCCCTGTAAGTTACATGCCGCCCTCTGTCTCCCTCTGAACCAATCAAATTGCATTTGTATTCACCATCCAAAGAAATGAGTTAAAGGCTGACACATTCGACACCTAAGCAACCTCATCCAATGAACACATTACATTTCCTGTTTGCACTCCAACACTTGCTGACAGTGCAAATGTAATGGTGGGTGCCACGTTTTGAAAAGTGTGGAGGGGGGGGGGGGAACCCACTTTATATTTTCTGGTGCCACTTATGGGTTTTATCAGCTAACAAGTGGGGAAAAAAAGGGTCTTCAGCGCAACTTTCTGATCCTTTTCCGGGTTTCTTCAGCTGACAAGCAAAAAAAAAACCAGCAACAACAAAAAATGTTCCCTTCCTTCATCCGCTAACAAACATCAAAAGCTTAACCACATTTTATGCTTTTTCCGTGGTGAAAAATGTGTGTGAGGGCCAAAGTGGTCACACTGTATGTATTCCTGTGTATTGTCCAAAAAATAAAAAAATAAAGTTGGGGCCCAAGGGTCCCCCCCAAGCAGGCATCAGCTGGCAGTAAGCATTCTCCGTAATGTCATCGTGTGCCCAAGATCAGATTAGAAGCCTAAGTGGTGTTAAGGCCTAGATTTCATTGATGAAACTTTGGATACCAAAATCATTGTCTTGTTTGTTTGTTGTTGTATTTTGGCTGCACAGATCAGATGAAACAGAAGGGGGAAAAATAGATACACATTATATTTCATCAATAATCATGATCCCTTTGCAAAAGAAATTAAAAAAAGGAACGGTTAGAAATTGAGATGTGCTGTCCAATATTATAATACCAGTGCTTTTAACTTGTATTGAGTGATTACTTTATGCATTTATTTTTTCAATTCCTTGTTCGCTACATCTCTAGGAACCCATGTACAGGGGGTAACAAGTCTTAAGGACCATCTAAGAAGACCAATCACCATGGCAACAGAGAGGAAAGTCAGCATCTTCCCAGTCATCCTGTGTGTCTACATCCAGACATCAGATCAAGACGGCACAACAGTGCCCGCTGAGTTCTTGTCTTATTAACTCCATGCCTGGGGATTGTTGGTAGAACAGGAGAATATTTATTGGTGGAGAACAAGAAGATACCACTCAAACGACTTTGCCAAGTGCAAGCAAACCTTTCTGGTTCATACATGTAGTTGGCATAAAACAGCAGAGTTCAAATATCAGTAACTGTCCATAGAGACCCCCTCTCCACAGACCTGTCAATTTGTTTGTTTTAGGATTTCAAGTATCTCCCCCCCCCCCCCCCATTAAAAAAAAAAAAAAATATATATATATATATATATATATATATATATATATATTTTTTTTTTTTTTTTTTTTTTTTTTTTGAAATGGAGAGATACAATGTATTTGTCTTTTGTCTAAAATTTGATGTGACAAACTTGGTATGTGCAATTCTCCCGCTCTCAAAGTCCCCAAATGATATGTTCTTTGTTGATGGAATGTTCTTTGTTAATTGATCAAAATTAGAAATTAGTAGTTTCAAAAAATTTCAAGTCTTGTGTATTATAACGTGGGTGTCACACGTGCCAAATTTCGCCGTGATTGCGGCACTGATGGGATGAGGGGGGATCATATGGATGCCCAGCTGACAAAACATTCTCTGCACCCATTGGTCTTGAAAGGTTGTATTGTACTGTATGAACCACTCATTCTACTCTGCAGTGTACAGGGAATTTTTTTTTTATACATATACATGTTGATAAGCTCTCTTGCCACAAGGTGCTACTTTTAACCAGGAGAATCTGGCAGTCCCGAGTTTCCACACCGTATTTAGCTGGTCTGTTTCTTAACTTACAAGTTGACAATGAGTTACCGGTTCCTTGTTATAACAGGGTAAAATGGGCGGTCATAAAAGGGTTTTCCTGTGATACCTCTCAGCATCAGCTTGATATGTTTGATTGATTGGAACAGAATTCTTTTGCTTGGAGTCAGGAACTGCTTGTCATATCTGGTCTCGAAACAAACAAGGCACCAAAGGTTAAAGGACTAGTTCACCTTAATATACATGTAAATGCAGATTGAGGGAATGCAGCAATATTAGTAGAACACATCAGTGAAAGTTTGAGGATAATTGGACAATCTACTCAAAGTTATGTTTTGAAGTTTCATTGTCACCATCACTTGATGAAAAGACTACAACAGCTTGTGATGTGACATGCATAGAATTATATAATGAGAATATAAAGAAAAGTGAACATACAGTCAAACCTGCCTTAGCGGCCACCTGTCCATAGCGGCCACTGAAAAATCCCCCCCCCCCCCAAGAGAAAAGCCATGTTAAAGACCTTGTGTATAGCGGCCACCTGTCTAACGCGGCCAGCGGCCACAAATTTTGTTTCCCGCAGTAGATTTTAACCTGTCTATAGCGTCCAGAGAGCTGGTAATTCGGCATGTTTTTCTCATTTGTGGCCGTGTCAGTCATTCATGGGCAACGTTAAGTGATCACTACCGCTGCATTCATCACTTATTCAGTCATAATAATGCGCTAGTGCTGTCTTCACGACTGTACAACATGCTACTGTGCAACAATTTCATAAACACGGGCATTGTTCAATGCATGAAACACACGTGTGCATACATACGCATGTACATGTACACTAAGTACTTGTAGATGTATACAACGATGATATGTACATGTGCATGTATAGGCAATTCACACATATAGCTGGATAACCTGTCTATAGCGGCCACCTGTCTATAACGGCACTTTTTTCGTTTCCCTTGGGTGACCGCTATAGACAGGTTTGACTGTATTTTCAATTTTCTCACATAATAAAAGAGTAATGCCCTTTTCAGAAGGCAGGGAGAATAATGTTAGCCTTGACATACATCAGTAATAAGTCAAGGGAATATGTTCTCTTTTCCAAAATGAAATTTCATGGAATGTACATCAAGATGAGCTTGTCCTTTTAGCACCTTGGCACAGACTGAAGGCACGCTACGCATGTAGAAAAGAGATCACAAAACATGCACACTTCCAACAAACATTCTTGCATGTTGAAATGCTAGATGAGACTGAAGGAGACAATGTATGGTCAAATGAAAGACGCTGTTACATTAGATTGAAACTCTACTCAATATGCTCATGATTCCCTTTGATGCAGTGTACTATACTTTGAAGAACAAAAGACACAATACAAGTTACCGGTAATCCATTTTGTATGAATAATAACTGCAATTTTAATGATAGCAGTTTGGGTTTTTTTTTAAGAAAAAAAAAAAAACAGGTTCTGTATACAAAATATAATAGGTGGATATTCATAGAAAGCACATGCAAAAACATGTCTTCACTACACATGAATATCAGTACAATTAACATGTTTACGAAAAACGAAAGAATGGGTGAATTAAGGCATTATACAAACATAAGATCTAATAAAATTGCCACAATAAATATCACAATAAGTTGTCAAATAACATACTGTAGCACCAAGAAATCCAAGAGTTGCATAGAAGATGTGTGTGGAGAGTTCCACATCAGTACACATATTGACATCTAAACCTCGAATACATATAGATGCTACATTCTAATATATCTGACAGCATGTCTTATTGTCATATTCAGTTATGACAAGAAGATGGGTGTGAAATCTCACATTTTTGTGCTTATTTGTTCAGTTTTGCCACAAGCCTGGTTAATGTTATGTTGTTACCTTTACTTCATCAAAGCCTTGTTGCAGACTCAACTTGGTGTAATAAACAATAAGTTTAAACAAAAACCTCAAAACGGCTTGCATGATATAACAGGTAACTCATCTCCACTGCTATTCTGTAAATTGCTGCTACACCACATTTCTTACAATTCAATACAGAGAAATCTTGTCATAACAAAAACCCCAAAACCATGAGTTACCTTGTTTAATCAGCTTTATCATTACACCAGTGTTCAAAAACAAAGAAAGAGTTGAGACTTACAAAATCTCCTTGTCATATTTAAGGGTTTTGCAACCTCTCTATAAGGAGGTCCATTGTAGTGTGAACCTGCAAAACTTTGACCATGCTTCAGTTGAAGTACATTGTAGGCAGGAGTTACTGAAAGCTACACATTTAAGTTATCACCTCCCTTTCTTTGAAGTTACGGCATTAACTGAGAGATGTAGCATCTCTCACTGGTAATCAAACAGGTGTGCAATGCAAGTACAAATTAGTGGCAAGTGTGCTACTTTGTCACTTGCCCCACAGTATTAAAGTCAGAATGTGGGTTTTGTGTTGTCCTGCAAAACACTGTTCAGGAGCCTAGACTCTATAAACGTGTCCTCCCTGATTCCATAGAGGATGATGATGATGATGATGACACAGATAATACCTTTTTCATGGAATATTGTGAGTGAGGCTTATTGCTCAAGTTTCCAGGTTTAGAACAGAATGATCAACAAGTAATTGCTCTGTCGAGGTGACAAAACAACAAATTGTTCCTAGGGTGACATGGCCTCATTTCTCAAATTTTGGTGAAAATCACTTCTTTTTTTAAAATTAATTTTCAGATAGTCAAGGGATGTCCTATCTAAAGCCTATATCTGTTTGACCCCAAAATGAAGCCTTCACAGCATGCATGTCAAAGGAAAGGCAACCCCATTTGTACAGTGCTCTTTGCCTGCCATGTTTTTACCTCAACATTTGACTTTTTGAGATGAGACGCTTTGTCACCCAAAGGGTGAAATGGTATTATTGTTTAGTCATTGTGGAGTATGGTGTACAGAAATGTGGCAGTCCAACTTTGTGCATCAAATCTCTCCTGTTCTCTTTACCATCCAACGGTTGTATGGCTACACCTACATCTGTACGTGTACAAAATTGTACACTGAACAAAAAGCCAAAAAATAATTTTATACTAAAAAAATGTGTAGCAAATTCTTTCGTATGCTGAATAAAAATCATAAATAAATTCTTGTACTGTAATATGGAGTCATTGTAATATGGAGTCTCTGTAATATGGTCTCTTCATGCACTAGTGTGTTTAACACAACAATTAAAATTTGATCTGACGACAGATAAGAAAGATATGACACTTTGAGATTTTGCTAATTTTTCTGCACGCAGTTCTTGTACAGTCAATATGAATGTGCAAATAGTGAAGTGATGTCATCCCCTCACAACTTGCCTTAGTTTGTACATTCACTTTCTAGATTTCCAGTATTTCATTCAAATGCTAATTATGCCTCAGTCTAAAGTCCTGATAAATCTAACTGATCATTATTCTGATGTTATTCGACCAGGAATAACATAAGGCTTTACACTCTGAATTCCAAAAATTTGATGAATTTCATATTTCCTTTTCTTTTCTTTTCTTTTCTTTTGTCCACAACCGATGGAAAACTGAGGTGATGACATCATCAATGCACTCATTTACATTCATATTCGTATCAACTTTACAAGTACTGTTTGGCAGTAATTAGCAAAACTCTACAATTTCATAACTTCCTTACTTTTCATAAGATTTTGATCAAAATTTCACTGTTGTACTTTTACTCTTTCTTATCACACTAACTTTAATAACTGGACTGGAATTCTTTAATGCAATTATGATAGAACACTCACTAGCATTTTTAGTGCCATGATGAGCCACATTTTGCCTTAAGTCATGCCTCATGGCATGAAAAGTTGACAAATTATTTTTCATATGCAGTCAAATATAACTCCAGTATTTAATTGACAGTGGTATAATACAATACTGTGTAAGTATTTGCCTTGCATACATTGCAGTATTTGCAAACATATATCTGGTAGACCAACACATACATAGTTCAGAGCATTTTGATGTTAAGAACCATATAAATTGAGGAACAGCTCATGCTCCCAACTAAACCGTAATAACATGGTTTCCTGGTAGATACTGTATACAGTACATTTTATAACACTGTAAAAGCGGATATTTTCGCGCGACTAATTTTTCGCCCTTGGCTGGGTAAGAAGTGTTTCACGTGTTTTTAATATCACGGAATCAAGACATCAACTACTGGGACATATGGCACGCAAAAATATTTGCATGCTGTTATTTTTGCGCTAGCTTCTGGTTGTGCGAAATGCGCGAAAATTTCAACACCGCGAAAATTTCCACTTTTACAGCATGTCATGGTAAAATGATTTGCAAGAAGCTTTGGTAACAGTAAAAACACAGGGACATCATATCAATAGTGCAATGAACAATGGTGTATGTTTTCTGTACCACATGGAAACTACACATACAGTGTACAATTCAAATATTGAGTTCTCTAAACACATCCAATTGTTGTATTTACCTGTGACAGTTTTGACGATGAGTTGTCATCTATCGCAAATGATGGCTAATCTGTGACTGATGTCTTGGTGCAAAACAGCCATTGGATGAGTTGAGAACTCAATATTTGTATCTATCAGTCATCCTTATGAACTTATTTTGCAATTAATACGCACACCATGTACAGTTGCTGCATACAGTATTTCTCAATACAGTCAAAAGAATTCAGTACAGAATTAACATGTATTACATTGTATCCACTGAAAGTTTACCAGTGATTCATGTAATCTTGATATGTTTGTTTGGTTTTGAATGAATTGAAATTGAGATTGAATTCTCACCAAATGATCTTCCCACAAGATTGTGTGCTGACAAGCATTCCAACCTGTTTACCAACAAGACCAAAAATGGGATTGCACCTAAGTATTACTTTTTGCTGTGCAAAATGCAGCAGAACTAGTTCAGCCACCTCTCAAGATTGTTGTAACATTTCATGTGATAAAAATATCCAGGAACTTGACATCAAGCATTTAAGTACCGGTAAGCATCACCTATGTATCAAAGCTTTTTCTGGCACAGTTTTTTGATGGTATGCAAAGCAACAGGCTGACAAAAATATGGTACAACAACTCACTGCAACCAAAGTCTCTAAGCACATGATTCGACAGGCATCTGAAAACAAAATAGATGGGATATGTAGTACCATACATATTGTGTAGAAGATATCAAATTAGTGACCATACATTCAAAATAGTGCATGCCACTCTGTACAGAAAGCATGCATGGGAATGAAAATCTTTGGTGTTAATTAATCAACAATACATTCTTTGGGAACAAAAATCTTCCAACCAGGATCTATACCACTACGTATATCATTCTCAAAATATTTGCCACTAGGCTCATTGCAAGCTACACTAATGAATACCCTCTACGACTGAAGTCTTTGCTGGCAGTATGAACATGTTTCTTTGATTCACCTTTGCAGCTGCTCGGTGACAAGGTTGCAAGCCTATAGTGAGTAATATCGCATAACTCGGAAGAGATAGCTTAAACCGTTGAGGACGAGTCCGGAGTATACATGTACTCAGGCAAGTGTCTATGGGAAATGCCTGTTGCAGCAAAATCAGCCCATCCTCAATGGGTTAAGATAGAAACCTACTTACATGTAAGGATATACAAGACCTAACCTGAAAAGTGAAGCACCAGCAATAAGTGATAATAGTCATAAGTACATGTATACTACATTAGATGACTTCAGCTCTTCATTCTCATAGGGTGACTGACCCATGGTACGAAAGTACAAAAGCTAGGCAACATAATGTTCATTTCATAATTTACGTCACATCTGCTACCCTCCTCCCCCTTCACAATCTCCATTAGAAATGATCTGATACAAAAATTAAGTAACATGGGTAATATCTAAGTAAAACATGAATGTTAAGTCACAAATTATACATGGCAGAATACAAAATCAAATTCTTGTGTACTTCATACAGATATAATGCATTTCATTTTTCTTGCAACAACAATCTGTTGCAGCTTTGCACACATTTTGCTCCGATAATTGTTAGTGTATAAATTTACATGATATACATAAGACGTGCACTCAAAAGAATCCAAACATATGCTGTGTACTGGTAGTTCTCACATTCAGTTTTTGTTTTGTTTTGTTTAACATATATGGCAGCACACTATAGACAAAGAAATTTGCATTAACAGGTGGGCAAAATGTTGCACTACATATTACCATAAAATATGACACAATCCTCAAACTCCCTCATTTCTGACCAGGAGACCAGTGTGACTTGGTGAATACACTTCTTCTTCTGCAAAACATTAGCAGTTCTGTTCATAGGTTATGCTGAAGTACAGAACTGGTAGCTAAAGAATAAAAAAGTTCTATTTCATGCAAACACTACGTCAAAAATAAATATTTTGCACAGCTCTGATAAGCAGACAGCCAAGCTTTCTTTGGCCCTTTGTATCTCTATTTGCACGTGATTATGACTTCCTTTGCATCAGAGTGCTTTCTTGCTAACTTTCTAAAGGGATATGGTCTTGACTTTGCTGGCAGGCTTGCGGTTGACGGTAGGTCTGTCCACAAACTTCAGAGGCCCATCCCCAGACCGCGAGGACTTGTCGCTGGATCCAGAGCTGGTGCTCTGCAGCCGGCTGCGTACGGTGTTGAGCAGATTGGTGGAGATGGTGTGAGCGGCCTCGCAGTCGCCGTCCTTATCGGTCACTGCACAGCAGGACCAGTGCCACCGTCCAGGGTGACCGGCATGGCTGTGGCCGCACCCCTTGAAGCCCCCTGCATATGTGACATAGAATTATGATTACTTCATGTGAATTGCTGTCACAATGCACTTTGAACTTTGGCATGAATCACGCTGTCACAATGCACTTTGAACTTTGGCACGAATCACACTGTTGTGCTAACAGGGTCCATACACACATTTAGAATTGACATTCAAGGATCTAGCAAGGAAAATTCTAGGATTATTTCAGATTATTTTCTTGAGTTTCATTTTTTTCCCCTGTAAACTCTTGGGGAAAAGGGTGGTTGAGAAAGGTAGACGCTTTTTCAAAACACAAATTTGGTTTCCATTAAAAAAAAACAAAAAAGCCCTGAAGAATTGCAGTGCATTGTAAAGTATGATACCATGTACACCCTACAAAGTAACACATTACAAGGTCTTTCTACAATCAATATGAAAATTCAAGGACTTTTTGTGGCTAACATCAATGTTATGACCTTTCAAAGAGTTGTAAACACTTTAATCACAGTTGCAACATTAGTCCATCTATTAAAAACACTAAAACTTTGACACAAAATCTAAACAATGGAATGTTTGGGATTTTAACAATTCTATCTTCCAAACATGCTGTCATCATACTTGTACATACCAGGCATTATACCACCACAGGCGCAAGTTGCCTCTTTGCTGCCCTCGCTTGAGCAGAATGAACAGCAGTGCCATACTCCAGTGTGGTCCTGCCGCCCGGCCTTCACCATAATGCCAAAGGGGCTTCCCTGTGATTTTCACCAAAGTAACAAACTTGACTTTAGCCGTAATTTGCAAATGTAAGTCAATATTACATCTTGCATTGATACTGAAGCAATAGAATGCAAATGGAACATATTATATTCTTTACCTTAATTTCTACAATGAAGTGAATAAAATGCTTATATTTGTCTGGAGGAAACAAATACTCATAACATGTTTTTATATCTGGAGGACTGTCATGTCTAAAAGTAGTACATGTCACATATTCCCACAAGCTGGGTCATGTGCATATCTCTCCATGCAAAGAAATGTACACAAAACATCTGTTCAATTTGTTCTTAAAGAGAGAAAAGGCAGTGGCAGTCAGTTGGAAGATTTATAATGTGCAATCCACCATCACCTTTTGTATTAAAGTTAGTCAACATTTACCATTGTGATCTGAAAGAAAAAAAGTCTGTCAACAGGCTTTGCTTCATTAAACTTCAGGCATTTGTAAACAAGTCAGTCTCACTTCAAAAAACTTCAATAAACTACTATCAAAGACAGAGTGTGACAAATATCAGATGCAATTTCTCATGATAGGGAGAAAAGGGTAGGAATCACATAGTACATAACTAACAAATGAAAGTTGGCTAAAAAGGTAACAATGAAATCCAATGAAGAAGTGACACGACTAGTATCAAGTTTTGTCATTCAAACAAATCTAGATGTTAAAAAAGAAAGAAAGATAATAATGACAAGTCAGATATATCAAGTACTGGAGACCTTTAAAATTTGATTTTGTAATGGTTTTCTTTCAACTGTAGGTGAAATAAAAGTGTAAAGACTGATACAGTGTTCACACATTGGTGATTTCCAGGATTCATACACTCACTATAATGGATTTGTATCACATACACCCTACTTTGGGAGGTGTCTAAACTGTAGTATTACAATAAAGTATTAACTACACTGCATATTTTTCACTTGAAGAAAAGGAATTCACTGAAAGATACAGGATGAACTCACACTGGTACATTACAACATGCATTATGTCAGATGTTTGTTAAGAGGTTTATATTGATGGTAAACAATCTCAATATTCCATCATGAACAAGTAGTATTTCATCAAGTTGTAAAAGACTTGAGGAAATTGCAAAACATTTCAGTTCAGTCTTTGCACATTGGTACTTAGAGGTTCACACTAGTCAACAAGAAAAAAACAAACAAACACATCCCAATTCTGTTTACACCTCCACACACACACACACAAAAAAAAAAAACCACCCTGTGAAGAAAGATGTTTTGGAAATAACCCAGAGAATAAAAGCATCTCCTATTGTTTTGTAGCATCTCAAGACAAGTGATAGTGGAGACCATTTGAAAACCAGTGAATTAAATCCCTTTGCATCCAATGAGTTCCATGTCATAAACAATTTGGTGAATCAGCCGAAAGGTCTGCTGAGTAGTATTCCTCAAATGTTAAACAAATGTAGCTGGACGTTATCATTTTCACTGTTTTTTTAGTACACATTGTACTTTTCATCAAGGCCTGCTTACTAAAAGCTTTGATTTCACATGTCATATTTCTTCAGCCAGTAACTACCTAATGATGAAGACAATATGACACTCTGTATTTAAAGATGAAAAGAAACTGAAATGGAAAAGTATCCCCCAAAAGAAAATACTATGACTATAAATATGATTTATCAAAGAGTAAAACTTCTATCACATTCAAGGATTATTTTACAAAAAATACCTTCATAGGAAGTCAAAGAAAATGTCAAGTTGGTCTTTCTTTGCAAAACAGTTTTGTGTCAATAGATGATATTGAAGAGATGTCATATCCATTGTCCTAGATATAGCTACTTAAAAGTGTTAGGTGTATACATGTACATACATGTAGGATGCAATGTTATGTGATTTCACATTCAAATGACTTTCAAATTCTTGATACACATAATTATCTAGCATCCCTGATGTGCTGATTTTATTTCAATGGCATTTTTCAGAACATCTTTCTATTTTGGAGGTAGAGTACAGAGAAAAATGAGAAGACAAATCAAAACACATGCCCTAATGTGACTCCCGTTGGCGAAGATGTGCAAAAAGTGTGCCCCGAGATGTTTGGGCGTGTAGGTCACCTGGTACGTCCCATCCCTGTTGTCAAACACCTTACAGTTGAAGGGCCTGGGAGGAGCAACAAAATCAATCAAAACACATGCAAAACAGCAAAGAAAAACAGTGCAAAATGTGCTGGAAACAACTTAGAACAGCAACAACAAAAAGGATAGCAACAAAATAAAAGCTGTCAAAGACATTTATGTCAATTTCTTGACCCATATCTGATATCGACTGGAAGGAGAGAACTTACAATGTGTATATGAAATCTTTCTAACAAAAAGGGGAAATTTTAAACTTGTTATTGGACTGTCAGATCTCAAGTTCTTGACCCATATTGTATCTGATATCGACTGGAAGGAGAAAACCGATATGAAATCTTTCACACAAAAAGGAAGAAAAATTGTTCAATTTGTTTTTTCTTAACCGTCACCTATTCTAAAGAATGTTGACTGCTAGATGTCTGCTTACTTGTTTCCAATTTTGCACAATTCCCTTGCCAAAGATGTAATACGGTATCTTTAGTGTATACAGTGTAGCAGCATGTAGCATAAAATACATAAAATGTGTTCTAAACTGTAAACACCATTAGGTGTGGAGATCTTCAATGGCTAAAAATAATCATTTAGTATTACAAGTATAATAAGAACATGAAAAGCCAACTTCTTAATCAACATCTTTGATATAATCATCGAAATAATCTAAGTACCTCATGCCTAATGTGTGCAATACATAGGATATTTTATCGCCCAGTGATTGTTAGTTCCTTGTAATAATAATGTAAGCTTTTTCTTTTCTTTTTCTTCTGGGAAACTTATCTGTCTTACTTTAGTCGTGTAATGATCTGAAATGCTGCAATTTCAGTATACGGTACTCGAATAGGGAAAACAAATGGAAAGATAACAATTTGTCAGCAATTGAGAAACGACCCATTGGGAACCAACAAAGAGAAATCTCTCAGAATAACACAGCAATAAACACAGTACAAAGACATGCCAAACACACACTCAAATCAAGCTGTCAGGAATGGCTACAGCTGTTAACCCGTTCCGTACTGAATTCTGAAATGCCCATAGACATAATACGCAGGCCACCAGGTTCCCGTACGCAACGGGTTAACACATTGTGCTTGAATTCTGGCATCATCATGGCATCATGAAATAATTAAAACGACCCCATCTCATATGATATTTACAGTGGGCTAACACTTGATAAGAGAGGATCATCTGCAATGTAATTATAATGCAGTATGCAGTGCATTTCACAGTGCTTTATTCTTCAAAATTTTGCTACGTTGTCAGAAACAACTGACGTACCGGTACTTAAGTATTCACAAAATTCACCACTTGCAATAAATATTTCCTCTCATTTAATACAAATGCACTCTATGTCAAATGTTATGGTAGGAAATCAATAAATTTTCTCCTCAAAATGTGCACTTCTTAAAACATTCCATCATTTTGGCTCTCATTTGTGAATTAAATCACTTGCAAGATTGTTTTACACACCTCAAATAACAAACTTTTATACTTTTAAGCTATGTCTGTGTAAATGTACATGTATGAATGGCCTAGATTCAGGATAGAGCTATTCACAGTGCCTTTCTCTAAATGGATACCTTGACTTGAACTGAACTCCAAGATTCACTCTGTGCCTAGTCGGCTACTAACAAATGAGAACCAAAGCCTGGGTTACTTGTTAAAAATAAGGGAAAGCCTTAAGCACATTGCATATCTACTGAATATCTCAAACATAGATCTGGTTTTAATGTGTAAGATCACCCCTCCCTCCCCCCCCCCCCAAAAAAAAAAAAAAAAAATCTATAGACCCTCAAGATCTGTTTATGAACATCAGCCAGCAGCAACAAAGAAACAGTTCTACATCTCAAGCATAAAGTAAAGCAAGTACAGCCATTCCTAACAATTTTACAATTGATATAGCAAAAAAATCAAGAAAAACAAAACAAAAAAGCGAAACTTCTGCTGGCAAAAAGAAATAAAAGATGTACAACACAACTGTATGTACATGTGCAAGCAACTTAGGTAAGCTCCATGCAACTAATGAAGAACACAAATAATTGCTAGCAATGAAGGGGCAAGGCATTACAAAAGAATCTTACATTTTACTTTCCTGAGTGGGGTATTTGGGTAAGTGTTCAATTCATGAGATGACAATGGGGGGGGGGGGGGAGGACCTAACACACTAGTTTATGTATGATGAGGTGTATGACTCATTAACATGAACAATTCTTAACAACAATACAAGGAAGGAAATAATAGCTTCAACAAGAAATAAAGGAGAGATAAAAGTCTGACCTTGTCCTGCCCTCCTTGGTTGCCAGTTCAGCCGTGATCTCATCAGCTCCATTCCGGTACGTCTGCTCCATAGAATCTTGGAGGACCACAGTGATGCCCGTCTCTTGGCCTAAGTAGGATCGACAAATACCTGGAGACATAGAGGATGGTAACATACAACATAATGAAACATTTAAAAAACAAATTATGTCTTATGAGGCAGAAGTCTCATATCAATAGCTCTCTCCAGGAAGTGGGTCTGACTCATGATTATAGCTAAATATATTTACACAGCTGCCTGACCTCAGCTTGTGTTACATTTCCGGTCATACACAGTCACAAGGTCAATAAGCAGAACAGTCAAATCTGCATCGTTTACTCATGTCTTCATAGGCTTAAAGGAACAAATATGTACAAGAAAATTAGTTTGATACTTCTCTCATGAAAACTACACTGATATTAGAGTTTCATTTAGATACTTTGTGCAACTCTTACAAAACATGCTATGTACATGTATGACTATCAAATAGACTTAATGCCAGTCAAAGGAACAAGCCATTTTTTGTGTATGTAGAATGTAGAAGGGATATATCTCAAACAAACTCTAAACCTGTAATACCAATGTCACATGTCTCCTATATCTGTGTTCATAACTTAACTTCAATCTCATTAAAAGTGACATTTTTAAATGGCTTCACTCACCATCACCTTTGGCATAGCTCTTCCCTGGATCAGCCATCTTGGTGTCGACAATGCCAGGGACTTCCATCCCATTCACAACTTTAGCCATCACCCTGGGCTTGAACTGCAAGGTTGCCTCACCCTTGGGGGTGCTCTGGTAAGAGATGCGGTTCAACTGGCAGAGTCTCTGAGAAATGAATGGTTTGATGGACATCAGCTCCTTGTTGTTGCTGTCAGCAAGAGCTCTGGAAGCCAGCTGACTGCAGTGCTCCATGTCGTTGAGAATCTGCTGCAGCTGGATGCGTTGTGACTGCAGCGACTTGACGCGGCTGTCACACACTTGACTGACCTGCATAAGCAGCATCTGACGATGCGTCTGCATGGATTGGATCAGGGTGTCGTAGTAGTGGTCAATCTCACACTTGACCTGCTCTCCCCGTTCCTTGATCATGCACTCCAGGTGAGCCGAGGCCGCCCGGCCAGCCATGATGGCTTGTATGTGCGGCTGCAGTCGGGACACCAGGTTTGTGATAACTCTGGCATGGTGTTTGGCAACATCCTCCGTGTATTCCACCAGATGCTCGCGATGCCCAATGAGGCAGCATTCACGACAGACTGGCTGGTCGCACGTCTCACAGTACATTTTTAGCTCCTCTTGTGGGTGCTTTGGGCACGAAACTGGGCAGTGCAAGTTTGTTGCACCTTGACGCTGAGCTTCGTGAAGACTCACAACATCATGGCTGGCAGTTTTCCGTTGTCTCTTGTGGGCCTGAGCACAAAACCCACAGACATTCACCATGCACTCCGCACAGCGAGATATGGCCTTGGAGTTGTCCATACACAAGTCACAGATAAGATTGTTGGTGTTGGGATTTAGTGAATCGAGAACCAACATCCTCTGAGCCATATAATCGATTGGGAAGACTTGTACCCCTCCTTTCGGAATCTCCACTTCTGTGCCGCATGTCGGGCACAAGATGGCTGATGCTTTGTTGCCAAGGTTACTCAGCATGCTGCTTAGGGAGCTTGAGTCGCTGCTGCCATCGTCTTTATAAAACATTACATGAGTCTCGAGATTCTGCAAGCATTCTAAACAGAAGGTGTGTAGGCATGGCAGCAGACGAGGGTCTTTGAAGCGCCCTCTACAAACGCCACATGTGACTTTAGCATCCATTGCCTCCTGTTTAGCAGAAGGCCCTTCTTCAGTCATCGAGTCTGACATGTTTGAAATTCATGCAGAGACACTTAACATAATCTTCCTTGCAGCTGAAAACTTGGAGTTGTATTAGAAGCTTGTGGTGTCTATGGATATGAAACAAACAAAAACAAATATGAACTGATCGAGGCTCAAGATAGTCAACTACACTGTAGATTTTAAGAGACAGTCCAAGATAAATGATATAGAACTAGGTTTAATGAAACAAGCTACTACATTTATGAACCTGTACAGTAAAAACAGAATACTGGTACCGTACCAGGTACTCAAGATACTACATGTACAATGCATACATACAAATTACAATGTCAATTTTAATTGCATCGTGAAAGATGGTATTCATTTAACAGCATGTCTATGTATAACTGCGACCAGCCCCAACACGCAGTGTTGCTCCCACAGTGTGTAACTGTGTATACGGAGCGTCCCGGGGTTAGTCTATGTACAGTCTACAGAGTATGCACCAGTTGTGTTCATCAAATGAGAGAAAAAAAAAAAAGGTACAAAATGTAGGCCTAGTTTAGGAACTGTCCCGATGGCAATGCTAGTACTATACCGTCTGTAGGCCTACGGGTACATTGTCATTTGATTATTACTAACATTAGTATTTTTCAGTATAACCATTATTTTTCATAAGCACATTTTCATTTAACGTTACAGCAACTGACAGCAAGAGGTTATTCTACTATCAAAATGCTCTCAAACAATTCACGTTAGAGAACTGAAGAAGAGTAACAATAGTAAGTTGCTATTATATTTCAGCTTCACTCAAATCGAGACATCGGCCGTCTGTGCAAGGCTAGTGCTAGTAGACTCTATGTCAAATTGAAATTTCATGGGAAGTGCCATTTACAAGGAGTATACAGTGCATGAAGTCATGTGGCGAGTGCCGAAAGAGACCGCAAGCATAGATGAAAATCAGCCAGCGCATCCACAGCCCTATTGTGACAGACGCCTCGCCGCGCCTCAGTCTACTGCTGGCATGCAGGGCAGTCAGGCAGAGCTGCGTAAAGTTGTGAACGTCTCTACAGGCGCTAGGCTAGACCGACGGGAGAGAACAGCGCGCTCGGCCGGCGAGCGAGGCCTCCAGTCCCGTTGCAGTAAATTGAAGTTGTTGTTATGGTCTAGAAACTAATTCATCTGACGGGTTACAACTCACAAATGGAAAACGTAACTTATTCCGTCTTTTCCCAAGATGACATACGACGATATGCAAATACATAAACCTCTTCTCAGACTTACCAAACATGGTCAAATGTCTCGGGGGTTTACAACGAACCGCTGCTCGGTACATCGACACTGCCACTCATCTTTGGTAAACAGACTTGTACATACTACAGACACACAGTAGTAGCCTAACGCGTTACACGTTTACTTGCTGGATCGGAGACGACTGACGGACGGGCGATTCATCATGCATCAGTCGTTGTCTGCAATATTTCATGCCAGCAATGCATGCAGACTTTGTGTAAATAACCATGCAAACCCGCCGCGCTATTACCAGAATTAGAAGGCTGGAAGGTCGCGATGTGGTGCCACGTTCGTACGCCTGCTTGAAGAGGTTGCCGAGACGTAGACAGTGCCGCACCTCTCACTGAACAGGTGTAAGGGGTGCCTCATGAGGCGCCTTTTGGAGCAGCTCCAACACCGTTTGTAATAGAGTGTAACACTAATAGGAAGCTTTTCACCTCCATAGGAAGATCATAAAAATACAAGACAAATTTCAACACCAAATACCAGCAGGCCATGATTTAATATTACTCTAAATAATATAGTCAAAAGCATTAACTTCACATCAGTCTGCGGAGCCATTATTGCATGGCTAACAGGCATTACTTTATAACAATTGTGCATATTTTTTTTTTCATTCTTATCTTTGTGTTTTTACGTTTCAGTATGATGTCACTATCATTTTTCTTTCCATTACGTGTTAAAGTTCCGTTTGAGACATATCGGAATATCTCAGTATATGTACTGAATACCATTGTGACAGTCATTTTGGATGCCATTAATTGTTGGCTGATTTGACAAATTTGCTCAACCGAGTTGAAGTCAAGAATACGGATTATTACTTTTAATCCCTCGCTTCACGTTATAGCACAATATTTCACAATTTATAAGAAAATATCAAGGAATTTCCGTTTATACAGGACATATCTGTCCCTCGGATAGGACATAAAATGGAGGTCCCGTGTATATGAGAGAGTCATGCACGTAAAAGATCCCGCTTCATTCATTCATCATTGCAAAGATCGAGCAGGGTGTTTACCCGGTGAAGTGGTCCCACCTCACATCCAACTGGACCCCATGGAAGACCAGCTTAAAGTAGCTGAATATGGGCTATCCAGCCATCTTCCCAGATGGAAAAATGAACAAACGAACAAAAAAATTGTAAATATCTTAAAACCTTCAGCACCCTCGAAATGGGGTGAGACCATCAATTTATGTTCAAATTCAAGCACAATTTAGAACAAAAATATCAACATTGGAATTTCTATTTCTGCCAATTATTTTGGCGGTCATCTTGGACATCTGAAAACCCGAAGTAATGCAAAAATGGCAACAACAAAATGCCGAGGATGCTGAATAGGGTCCCAAAAATTTCAATATTGACAGTTATTTTGGCGGTCATCTTGGAATCCTCAAAAGCCCCAAAACACAAGAGTTGCATCAACCAGGTTTGGATTCAGCACCCTCAAAATAGGGCAAAACCACCAATTGTTTTCAATTCTACACCATTTAGAACGAATTAGGGGGCCTCATGGGAATTTCCGTTTTTGACGGCATGATTTGGGGGCCATTTTGGCGGCCATGATCTTTATCATCTCAAAATCATCAAGGATGCAAGAGCTGTATCCTGCAGCTTCAAATTCAGCAAACTCAAAATAGGGTAAAACCATCAATAATTGTTTTCAATTTTACACCATTTAGAAGGGAAAAGGGGGTCTACATGTGAGTTTCCATTTTTGGCGGTCATTTTGATGGCCATCTTTATTATTTCAAAACCCTTAAGAATACAAAAGTTTTAAGATTCTGATCCAGCACCCTCGAACTAGTAAAACCATCAACAGTTTTTCAATTTCTCACCATTTAGAAGGGATTACAGGGGAATTTCCGGTTTTGGCGGCCATTTTGGCTGCCATCTTGAATATCTCAAAATCCTCAAGGATGCAAGAGTCGCATCAGTCAGATTCGGATTCAGCACCCTCGAAATAGCTTAGAACCCCATAAAAGAATTGGAGGGGTAAGCATATTATGATTTTGCTCCTCCCCCATAATTAATAATTCCCAAGATGAAAAGATTTTTCTTGCTTTTTGACAGAAAAAAAAGTTGCCCCTATAATGTTGGAGGGGCAAGCGCTCCATTTGCCCCACCCCACATAATCATAATTCCAGAGATGAAAAGATTTTCTTGCTTTTTTGTTAGAAATCTGTCCAATTATTTCATCCAAAGTGTGCACCATACAGGTGGCAGGTTGCTGAATTTCAATTCTAAAAAAGCAAAGTCTCTCTCGTGTGGGAGGGGATACCCCTTTCCACACCTTCCCCCGTTCGGCCTGTTTTCCATGGACTTAATACACCTATAGATTGACAGATTTACAAATGTTTCGTCGAAAGTGTGCACCAGATCTGTCACTTAACTTTATAAAAATTCAAAAGTTCCGTCGTGGGGGAAGGGATATTATCTCCTTTCTCACTGGCATAGCAAAGAGGAGGGCGATGGGGCAGTCGCCCCCCCCCCCCCCCGCCCCCAAAGATTTTGACCGGGGATTTGGAAGGTGAAAAAAAATATAATCGAATGTGGGAGAGGTGTCTTGCCACCCTCCCATTACCTTGTCCCTTCTATAGACTTAGTACACTATATAATGGGGAATGACAATTTCCGAATTTTCCACAAAAAGTGTGCTTCAGATCGATTTATTTCAATTCTAAAAACTCAAAAGCTCCGTCGAGGATGTGGGAGGGGGTATCCCCCTCCCACATCCTCCCCCTAAACTCTACCTCACTATACTTTGTACATACACAGAGATGATGCACACTCGGAATAAGAGCCATTAACACCTCAATGAAAAAAAAAAAACAAACCTATTTGTTTGAATTATTATTTTTGGGAGGGGCTGGAAAAAATTCAAGTAAAGCACCAAAAGTTTGCACAAGATCGCTGAATTTCAGGTCTGAAAATACAAAATCACCTTCGTATGAGAGGAGAAATGCCCCTTATGTACACCCTCGTGTGTATGCTTTTTCTGTTTGATTGCTTAACAGACAGCATTCATAATGTTCATTGTAAGAATCAATACAAGAAGTTTATTTAAATTATACCATTTTATAGGCAAATTGTTCAATACTATATATATTTACATCAAAATGCACTGTTACCTTAAATAAGTGGGGCTGTTTCAAGTCGATAAAACAATCAAAAACATGCATCAAATTGCACCATTTACAACATCAAAATGCAAAAAATCTCACCATGGGAGGGGGACACCCCCTCCCACACCCTCCCCCTCGCTCACTCCGCTCGCTCCTGCTTGGTTGCGTTCATGATATTCAGCATAAATATTGAAACAGGAAGTTTATTTGAAATGATACTATTTTATAGACAAATTGTTCAATAATAATCTACATCAAAATTGGACTGTTTCAAGTCGATAAAACAAGCAAAAACATGCATCAAATCGCACCATTTAAAACATCAAAATGCAAAAAGTTCTCTCCGTGGGAGAGGGACACCCCCTCCCACACCCTCCCCCCTCGCTCACTCCGCTCGCTCTTGCTTCGTCGCGTTCATGATATTCAGGTAAAATATCAAAACATGTAGTTGGGGGGAATGATACTATTTTACAGAAAAATTGTTCAATAATAATCTACATCAAAATATACTGCTATACCTTAAACGAGTGGGACTGTTGCACCATTTACAACATCAAAATGCAAAGAGTTCTCACCATGGGAGGGGGACACCCCCTCCCACACTCTTTCCTCACTCCGCTCGCTCTTGCTTGGTCGCGTTTATGATATTCAGTGTAAATATTAAAAACAGGAAGTTTATTTGAATGATACTATTTTATAGGCAAATTGTTCAATAATTACATCAAAGTATACTGCTACCTTAAACAAGTGGGACTGTTTCAAGTCGATTTAAACAAGCAAAAACATGCACCAAATTGCACCATTTACAACATCAAAATGCAAAAAGTTCTCACCGTGAGGGGGACACCCCCTCCCACCCCCTCCCACACCCTCCGCCCCCCCCCCCCCCCCCCCCGCCTTGCTCGCTCCGCTCACTCGGGCTTGGTCGCTTCCCCTCGCATACTAACCCCCACCCCCCAAAAAAGAAGAAATCCTAGCTACGCCGGTGCCCTTTCCCCGCTTGATTTCCCTTAAAAAACACTAAGAGTCTGGGGATTGAGAGCTTCCTAAATTTCAAATGTCTGTCAAAAAAAAAAAAAAAACTCGTTACATTTAATGTCAAAACGCACCCCCCTTGAAAAAAAAGCTGGTGACGCCCCTGTTGTCTGGCTGTTGTAGTCTACTCAGCCATGATGTTGCCTGCACATCGATCTTTCTGTTGCTAATTTAATGTAAAAAGATATATTATTGTCTGGCTGTTGTAGTCTACTCATCCATGATGTTGCCTGCACATCTTTCTATTGGTAAATGTAAAAAGGTATATTATTGTCTGGCTGTTGTAGACTACTCGGCTATGATGTTGCCTGCACATCTTTCTATTGGTTAATGTAAAAAGGTATATTATTGTCTGGCTGTTGTAGACTACTCAGCCACAATGTTGCCTGCACATCTTTCTATTGCTAAATGTAAAAAGATATATTATTGTTTGGCTGTTGTAGTCTACTCAGCCATGATGTTGCCTGCACATACATGTTTGCAAAACCACTGTTTATTTGGTTTATTTTTTAATCAACAACGAAATATAATCGGCTCGATATAAGACACGTACATTACTAATGCATGGCGTCGATTGTTGTTCTGCAACAAACGAAATTTTGCCGAAGAGTACAGAATTAATAAATGTATATTTCCTGCGATTGGAGGAAGGTTATGTTGGAGATAATTTAATGTTTTGCTATGGCCTGTGAAAATGAAAACGAATGAAAGATGAAGAGGGGAATTCTGTAATTTTTGATCCCTGACCTTACAACGAGCACCACCCTTGTCTACTGAGTATATGACTTCCCCGACCTGCAGCTCACCCCAACTCCACCCACCTCACCCCCACAAAAAGTAGGACCTATACCAGACAGCTCCCCAGTATTGAATAATTATTTTCAAAACGCACTTCTACACCATGTATCCCTATTATGTTCACGTTGTTGGCGTTAAGAAGGGTGCACGTCACGAGACAGACACCCACGAGTCATACAGCCCACAAGTTATACAGCTCACAAGTCATACAGCCCACGAGTCATACATCTCACAAGTCATACAGCCCACCAGTTATACAGCCCACGAGTTCGACACTGAGTGAATAAAGCCCACGAGTTCGACATCAAGTAAAATAAGCCCACGAGTTATACGGCTCACGAGACCGACACTACGCACAAAAGGCTCACGAGACCGACAGTAAGCAAACAAAGCCCACGAGACCGACACTACACTTAAAAGGTCCACGAGACCGACGCTACGCATACAAGGCTCACGAGACCGACATTACACAAACGAGGTTCACGAGACCGACACTAAGCAAAGAAGGCCCACGAGAGAGGGAGCTTTAGATTTTCGACGCGCGGACGTTCAAAGGAAAAAAACATGTTCTGAGCTTGCGCAGTAGCGCGCGTAAAGCCAATCTATTTTTAGCTTGCGTCGCCTGAGTTGTTTACTACGCGTACTGGGTTATTTTCACGTCCGCACAGTTTGCGACGTAGAGAGCTTCTTCATGCACTGATCATATGGGGGCGCGATTTCATTTTTTATACGTTGCGTCCCAGCGTAATCTAAAGCTACTTTTCCACACGACGCAGGGAGAGGAGAACGTCCAGCGCCAGCGTCAGCTCAAACGTCCGCGCGTCAAAATCTAAAGCTCCCTAATAATATACGGCACTGGACCAAAGAGATTTTCCGCACCGACAGGATGAACAGCGCCACCTATAGACCAATAAATTGTATAGGGTGTCCTGATACTTAGCATAGGAAGATATGAGAGTTGGAAAAGAAGAGTTGCCATCTCCGGCAGGGTGTAACCTCATCAGTTGCCCCCCCCCCCCCTCCCCCCTCCCCCCTCCCCCCCCCCCCCCCCTGAAATGATCAGGATCTTTAATTGTGTTTGCATGGGTGTTTGTTTGTGAAAAAATGAACAAAGTACAGTAAAAGTGTATAACAGATCTTTCCACAGTAAACCTGCGAGGGTGTTGAATTAGTATTAATTAGAAATAAAAATAACGTAATCGCCTATTAAAGTAGCGTAAGGGATTCGGAAAAAATTAGATGCAACCATGAAAACAGCTATTGTATTTCACGAAAAATGTACTGTTTGGAGGAGAATAACACAAGCCACAAATTGAGGTGAATCCCTGCGATATAAAACGTTTTAATCAGTAGCATTACATTACAGTTACAGAGAAAATTACAAATAGATCTTACTGCAAAACTTCCATGCAGGAGGGTAGCAAATCTAAAATAGAATAAGTAACTAGTGAATCGGGAGAGAGAAAAGGTAAAAATTATATCCTGTCCATCTTCTAGCTACAAAACTGGGAAAGCCTATTAAAATAGCACGATGGCATTATCAAAACTTTAAAATTAATCCGTACATCGTTCTTGCCCTCTTTTTAATTCATTTGTGGGGTTTTTGTTTTTGTCTATTTTTTTTTTGGGGGGGGATGAAGAAAACTAATTCTTCTATTTTTTTTGGGGGGGGCATGAAGAATACAATTCTATTTTTCTACGTGATAACAATGTCGCTCCCACACTTGCCCCCCTCCCCCCCCCCCCACCAGAAGTATATGTAGAAATACATGTTTGATATCGTTCATTAAAATTTACAAATTACAACCGCCAGTATGTAATTTTTCCGTTCATGGAACACCCTGTACAGGTGATTGACATGTAGATGGCGCTGTTTATCCTGTCGGTCTCGTGGGCCTTCTTTGCCTACTGTCGGTCTCGTGAGCTTTCTTTGCTTAGTGTCGGTCTCGTGAGCCTTTTTAGCTTAGTGTCGGTCTCGTGGGCCTTTTCTGCCTACTGTCGGTCTCGTGGGCTTTCTTTGCTTAGTGTCGGTCTCATGAGCCTTTATTGCTTAGTGTCGGTCTCGTGGGCTATGTTTGCTTAGTGTCGGTCTCATGAGCCTTTTGTGTGTAGTGTCGAACTCATGGGCTGTATGACTCCTGAGCCGTATAACTCGTGGGCTGTATGACTCATGGACCTATTATTGATGTCGGTCTCGTGGACCGTATGACTCGTGGGTGTCGGTCTCGTGGGATGCCCCCGTTAAGAATAGAGTAAAGACAAGTAAAAGGAATTGTAAGGGTTTCACCAAAGAAGGAAGGAAAAGAAGGAAATAATTTATTGCGGAATAAGTAGTTTCACAACTCTTTCATAACACAGCCGCATACAACCATATTCAGATCATTAAAGCTATTACATTTTCATTTTTGCCGTGAACTACACAAGAGAATGTTAGTCCTATATTTGCCATTGTATAATAATCATGATAACAATATAGTAATAAATATTTATCTTTTTTTTTGTAGGAAGCCTGCAGAGAGCACAGAAACCATGTGATCTAAATCGGGTGTCTTGTAGAAGCAAGTCGTATGGCTGAGACGAACACACATATCAAAAACAATTACGAGAATTTTACACTAAATGTCAGGGAGCGAAGAGACCTAACGGGGGTGGGGGTGGGAGGGGGTATCCCCCCTCCCATGGTAGGGACTTTTTGTGAAAACAGAGTACAAAAGTCGCGTTTATAGAGCATTTAAAAGCACATTTCTAGGAAATTAAACATAGTGAAAAAATTAGTGCGAAGGACTATGATCATCACATGGAGGTACATTTTACATGTGACCGAACGGTGTGAGATCCTCGGCGAGGGAGCGAAGCGACCGAGCAGGGGGAGGGTGTGGGAGGGGGAATACCCTCCTCCCACGGCAAGGACTTTTTGTAAAAACAGAGTACAAAAATCGCGTTTATAGGGCATTTAAAAGCAAATTTCTAGGGAATTAAGCGTAGTAAAACAAAAATCACCGCAAAGGACTATCATCATAACATATGAAAACTTTTCATTTTACTGTATGTACGGGCAGAGCGAGCGAGCCACTTTTACTTTGCCACTTGCCTGAAATGTATTCATGATCGCATTGTTCGAGCCATAAAAATTATTTTTATATTGCTAAAATGCATAGAAGAAAGGGAAAATGTAAGCCACAGGCATGTTACGGGGCACACTCGAGGATGCGAGGCTACCATCTATACACTAAATTTACTCATAAGTAAATATCAGTGTATGGATATTATAATGTATGTTTATAATGAATTATGATTTTTGCATTTTGCATTTTTGCATTTTCAGTTATGAAATTGACAACTTTCTGGACAAGAAAAGTTCCTTATTGTTCATTTGGTCTTTAAACAATTGATTAATTATTTGTTACAGGGGGCACTTTGAAACTTGTTTTGCGCCCCCCCCGGCGCCCTTGATTAAATAGGGGCCTACGTTTAGGCCTATTTATTTTTTCCCCGTCTGAGAAGATGGCTGGATAACCAATAGTCAATTACAGTTGCATTATAGCTGGTGTTCTATGTACTTTAAAGTACTAGTAGTACATGTGAAGAGTTTGATCCCAAACGGGTAATTTTTTCTATTTCATTTAGTTGGGGCCTACATGGTCCATCATTTATAGTAGTAGACAATCTATGTAAACTTTTTTTTTCAGCAATACCTCACTAATTTTTTACACGATTGTAAGGAATATTTTTGAGGTTTTGACATACGAAGTTAGAACATCAGATTTTTAAAATCATTTTCACTGTTTTAAGCAGCGTTGATTTAGGATCGCATGTTCGAGTTTGATAAATAAATAAAATACCATCTATGTTCCGTGATAAACACGAGTTTAGTACGAATCCTTTTTATGAATTAAGCGCCACCATACTATCAACATTCTTGGATTGCGATGGCGGAATGTCTGGCATCCGAGCTGCGTGAAAACGGTAAAATCTGGGGTAACACGTAGCGTTATGATTTGAGTTAATCCTTGCTTAACTCATAAAAGAAATAGATTGCATAATAAGTGATTATGATTCTGTTTGTGCCGTGTTAAAAACTGCGCAAACGGGGACTTAACTGTCCGAACATAAATGCCTAACTACGATGTAAAACAATTTTATTACACAGTCCCATACGGAGACATCTATGTGAGTACAAGGATCACACGTTACTCGCGCGTGATCCGATTATGCAACTGACATTCGTACAATTTTCGCGTGACTATAAATGGTTAGAGCCATTGCTAGACCTAACTAGACACTAGTTTGTTAACAGTGTCTACTTCCTGACTTTGAGTTTGATAAACTGCTCTCTAGAAAACAAGCCTGTGTGTCTTCAGTTCAGGTTGTTCCACCATTTATTTAGCAGTGATCAGTAGGAATTGTATTTCTATGTCTGATTTAACGATCTAACTTTGTAACTAAGTTTAATTTACAAATTAAACTTGTAGACCTTAAGGGGCATAGCTAGGGCCTACTTTTTTTTGTTGCTACGGTTCAACAACAACTCCCTTCAATCACTTGTCATTTAATCAAAATGGAATTCATATGATTGATAGGTCTAGACTATCCAAGATACTCTTTGTCTTTGAGTAGGATTGATTAGAACTCTGTTGAAGTATCAGTGGAGGCAAAAAATGGGTTCATAATAAATCTAGAAAACCCGGTCAGTGATACATAAGTCCATTGATGCATGGCATGATCTGGGCATTTTTATTTTGTTTTTATTTAATTTCATCTGTTTACAGTGTTAAAGAATATGATGCATGAATGAGGACAAGACAATGCATACATCCTACTGAGTGGAAAAACCAGAGTAAAGCCCAAGTTCTCTCTGAGGGGAAGACAAAACAAGAAGTCATCATGTCAGAGTGAGTGCAGTAGCCATCAAACTAAAATTTTTCATAGCCAGAAGCCAGATAGTATTCTATGTTTTGCCCCCAACCCTTCCAATATGAGCATAATCACACACTTTGTACCTTAAAATGTCAATGATTTCTCAAATGTGCCATCCATCGGCAACTTTGGAATATTGTAACCACACAAAGTCAGTCTTACAATTGTATGTCAGAAAAATATTGAAGAAAGAACAATCACATACTAAATAGACATCCATGCTAGTCAGATACAGTCCACATCTCATAAATGTACAAGCCAAAATTTGTTTTCCTAGGTATGTTGAACACCGATTGCATTTGTCTGTTACTTGTTGACAGAACGTTCAGAGAAAAGATTCGCCAGAGACGGCGTAACATGCGGGAGAACACGATGGACTCCACTCTCCTTGCAGAGGCGGCCTCTTCTCCACAAAAGCAGCAGGCAGGAGGTTGAGGTAAATATCCACTCATCAAACATTAAATTTCAGCAATAATCATTTGAATTTCTTCATGACTTGTAGGGTTGCGAAATGAAGTAGCTTGCCAGAGTAGGTTGTGATGTGTCATTGTAGCGATAAAGTAAATTTCAAATTCAGAATCACTCTTCACAAGTATTTATACCTGGACAGATGGATGAGATATCATCGGAGAAATGTGTATGTAGTTTCTGTGACTGAATTACTGTTTAATGCTATTCTGTTTACATTCTTTTGTTATTGAGAATATTGAGAATGGTATCTTTATTCATCTGCATGTATCATGACTTAAAAATTATTTTTCCATTGAGTCATTGCTAAATACTTAACAAGATTTTTGTTATATTTTATTTGCAGAATTTATCAGCAGCAGACGGTGGAGTGGATGAGGACATGCCTGCTGATGTGAGTTGCTCTGGAATATCTTGAATCTAAAGTTTTTTTTTTTTTTTTATTGTTCCATATTCCACATTTCAACAAATACATAAAACATAAACATCACAATACAAAAGCCTGGATGAATTGTCACGTACAGCTTATAAGACAATAAAACATGTGAAATATGAGGAATCTACATAGAAGCATTGCTTGTAGGGTGTAGATTCCCAGATGCGGATGTGAGATTATTTCTTACTTGGGTATGTAATTAAAGGAATGACAATTTCTGAATTGGAGAAATATAAACGCCAAAAAGTAAAAAGAAAAAGAAAAAAGAAAACAATGAAAACAATGTCCGCGGCACAGACTTCTTGAGTGTTGCGTGATCACCCGAGCGAGGTACAAGTCAGATGCAGTGTCCTATAGCAGAGATACCAAATGTGTACAGAGGAAGTTCAGGAGATAATACAGAAATCACGAGCGAGGCACATGTTACATAATCGATAATGTCAGTAATGTGAAGTATGAACAGAGAATATCGAGGAGGATTGAAGAATAGCTATAGATATGAATTCAGAAAAACTAGTTTAAGTTTATGTTTAAATGAATAAAGAGACTGAGATTGGATTATTTCTCTCTCCAACTCATTCCAAAATTTAGGTCCTGTAGTGGTTATTGTTTTTAAAGCAGATACGGTTCGTACAGGAGAAAGATGAAAAGAATCTTTTTGTCTAGTAGGGTAAGAATGAACTTCAGTATTTTTGACAAACATCGAAGAAAACACATCAGGGAGACCACCTGAGTTTAATTGATACATAAATGACCCGATATTAAAATGATATAAATCCTGGATCTTAAGTGTTCTACTGGAAAAGAATAAGACATTAGTGTGTTCGAAAAATGTGGCGAAGTTAATTATCCGTATAGCTCTTTTCTGTATCAATAATAAAGAATTAAGTCTAGTTGTACAGCAGTTTCCCCATGCCAGGATTCCATAACCTATATAAGGCAAAAATAGAGTAGAATACAATGAATGCAGAACATGTTTAGGAAAAAACTGTTTTAACTTATACATAACACCTACATTTTTTGATAATAATTTATGCAAAGAATCAACACGAACTTTCCATGTCAACTTACAATCAATATAGAGACCAAGGAATTTTATATATTCCACCTGGTTCAATTCTACGTCGTTTACAACCAACTTACACGGTAAAATATTGAAGTATATATATATATTGAGGTAAAATATTGAAATATAAAGTGTAACTAGACTTAAAAGCCTATCTGCTTGATAGAGTGTTACTGCAGAGTACTGAGTAAATGAGCAAACTAGTGTTTGAAGAGAACAGATAGTCATGCAAGGAAAGGTGGGACAGCTGTGCAGTCACTTTTGAATTCTATAATCTAAAGTAAGGATACAGGATTAGGATGGGCGTATGGAGTGGGTTGTTAGACTTGAATTTTTTTCCACCATTGCACATGTTATCTGTTCCCTTTAACTCTTCACCTTTCACATTACATACAGAAAATGTATATCCTCTCATGTATTTGCCATAGAATTCATTAGAAGATGATTACAATTTTTCTGTTTCAGGAAACGATGAATTTCAATAATTATCTGAGTCACAGTGTTCATGGACATTTCTGCTGCAAACTTGAAGAATGAGAAATTTCAATTGAATTTAATAGTTCCTACACACACTGAAGCCAGTCATTCTTCCACAGCTTGAAAGGCTGATGGGGGTGTGGCAATGTGGACCAAACAATATGCCACCTTGGCCTATTCCACATCTCAAAGAGGACAATTAGATTTTCTTGTAGTGGCCCAAGTGGGCAAGTCAGAATTTAAAAGTGTCCCTCTTAATCTGTCTCCCTGACTCCCTCTCTCTCTTCCTCTGTCTGTAGGTATTTATCTATCTGTCTATCTATCTATCTATCTATCTATCTATCTATCTATCTATCTATCTATCTATCTAATTGCTGTATATATCTATCCATGTAGTATGTATGTTTTTATGTATGTATGTATCTATCCATCTATGTATCTGTCTATCTATCCATCTATATCTAATTGCCATATCTGTATGTATATCTACCTATCTATCTATCTATCTATCTGTGAATCTACCTATCTATTTATCTAATTACCATATTTATCTATCTCCCACAGCCCCTTGAAGAGCTCCAGCATGCAGAGAGTCTGATGGAGAAACTCACCCAGGACAGAGAGTCCAAGAAAAAAGAGGTGAGGGCGCCCTCATCCATTGCTAACATATCTAGTCAGGCTTACAGATGCAGCCTTCCCATTATCCACACGAAATCCAGTCCAAATATAAATCAATCTGATAAAGAAAAAGTAAAATTTTACGAGTTTAACGGTAGAAAATTTTACTGAAATCGGATGAAAAATAAGGAAGTTATGAAATTTTGAAAGTTTTGATAATTTCTCAAAAACAGATCTTGTACAGTGGGTATGTATATGCAAATGAGTGAGCTAACCATGTCATACCCTCACAATTTTCCATTGATCGTGTACAAACAAAAAATGATGAAAATTCAATGTTTCTGCTATTGAAGTCTGAAACATGACGTTATTCCTGGTTGAATAACTTCAGGATAGTGATCTGTTAGATATATGAGGATTTGAGCCTCGGGCATAATTGTGTTTGAATGAAAAACTTGAAATTTCACAATTTTATGTTAAAACTATCTGGTACTGTAAGTTGTGAGGGAATGACATGCTCACTTTGCCATTTGCGTATTCATATTAACTGTTCAAGAACTGTTCCCCCCCCCCAAAAAAAAAAAAAAAAAAAAAATAGCGAAACCTCGCAATGTCATAACTTCCTTATTTTTCACCTGATTTCGATCAAACTTATACCGTTTAACTCGTCATATTTTACTCTTTCTTATAAGACTAACTTATATTTGGACTGGATTTCCCCCTTAACCTATGGATGGCTACTGTATTATTGTGAGGATGTAATGAAGAAAAAAGTTACAGACCTTCTGGTCTTCTATATGACCAACAAATATCAAATTTGGTTATCTATTTTTTTTTTTTTTTTTGTATTCAGTTAATAGTTATGAGGGAGTGGGATGAAGTATGTATTTGCTTTTATACAATGTTTGAATATATTTTACTGTTTGTACTATAATTTTTCAGTGTTTGTGTGTATTGGGCCCCATGAAAGTATAGAATCACTGTGATAATGAATCTTTAATGGGCAATCCATTCATTTTCTAATCTTTCTTTGATTCAAGTATGATTTATTTATTGTTCCGTGCATTTTCAATATGTGTGAATAAATAAATAAACAAACAAATTAGCCTTCATTTTTATTTTCTGCAGATTTGCAGTTGCTTTTACAGGTGAACTTCCAGCTCTCTATCATTTTAGATTTACGTAAGATGCAAGTGACTTCCACATTCAGTGTGCTCGGTAATTGTTATGACAGAGTTAATGGGGAAGCTATTGCACACATTCATGTGAATTCATTGCATGCAGAATGTTTAGTGATTGGTGGAAGTGGGAAGAAAATTTCACAATCTGTTCAAAATGTTTACATTTTGTCTAATTTCATGCACACTGTCCTTTCAAGAGTGGATTTTGAGAACTGTCCTACTTGTAGAAGGAGTGTGAAGAAAATTAAAGGGAATGTCGCAATCTTCATTTTTATAATGAAGAGTACACATTCCCTCAACAGGTCACAGAGATGTGTGAAGTCAAATATATTAATTGGGCACACTTTTTCTGTATTAAAAAGAAGAAAACAAGTTATGTAAAATTCTTTTCACACTTTTTGAAACAACTACAATAATACCATTGTGACATCGCAAACTCTGATAGGTCTAGAGAGCAAGTTTGACTTTCACCCTTCTGTTGTACTTTGTCGATGGCGTAGCTATTTGCATCCTTGGAACCAGCTGAGGAGGCAGAGTCTCAGGAGCCACCAAAGGCCCGGCCCAGAAAAATTCCTCCTCGGGACAAGGCTGAGATTCCCACCATTCCTGAAACGGGCTTTGAGGAACCGGAGGAAGAGGACAAGCCAAAACCCAAAAAGAGAGCGGGCAAGGGGAAGAAAGGCAAGAGCTCCTACCACATTTGCTGAACCAGAGCAATAATATAATGTTGTTACTGTATTCAAGTTGTAAATATGAAAGCATATATAGTTGCTTTCTTCTGCATAACAAAAACAAAAACAAAAAACCATTAAAACACTAACAATCACTGACACTAACACAAATACCAGTACTAACACAAACACTAACACATACACTGACACTGACACTAACATAAACTGTGACACTAACACAAACACTGACACAAAACATTAACACTAATGCTATCACAAAAATACAAAAAAGAGTACAAAAACCTTACATGAATTATGAGACATTACTGTCCCTGGTCTGGGGGTTGTTTGTGACCATTCTATGCATACATCTTGCTCAATCTTATCATTTGTGACCCTCTACAACAAAAGGATCCTAAAGTCGCTGACGACTGAGCCGAGAAAATCGAGTTTGAAGTCAGATCATCAAAATCGGTCAAAACGATTTTATTTTTGTTTTTGGCATAATTTCGTAGTCTAGTGTATCGTCTATCATCTGCTGAAATTTCGAAGCTAAATGATAAAAGGAAAGGCAAGAAAATAGCGATTTTCTGGGCCATGATTTTTCCGACTTTCAACGGAACAGAAACGTGTCCGAAGATTTGGATTTAGCGCTGCAGCTAGACTCCGCCCCTAGCAACGAGGGAGTGATCTTATTGGTCATTGCATGGCATCCTCGTTACTGATTGGTCTTGCTAGACCGCTGACGCTAAGCTCGAATGAACATCACAGAGGTTGCTAGGAGCATACCTTCTGTTGTCAAGCGGTGAAAGCTGTCTTACATCCCCTTGATCATGGTAGCGTCAGAAGGAATACTTTGAAGGCGGTTTTCTCGAAATGCTGATTTCCTAAACCACTCGACATGCGCTAACAAAATCATGGATATATCCGCTACCGAGTACTTGTATGAGTCGTGTAATACATGAAATTAAAGTGGAAGAGTAAGGGAATATTGTCATGTCATTTTCAAGAAATGGTCCTCCCCGACTTTTGGATCCTTTTGTTGTAGCGGGTCACATTTACATTGTATGGACATACAGGTACTTTTGTGTATGTTTATGGATACCAGAGAATATGTAGCATCATCGATACTTTGTCTAGAGTATTATTGAGTATTTCAAGGAACCAGTGTGTTTGTATCCATTCCATTTCAGAGCAACTAAACATGGCAGCAGCGGTTGAGGCAGCAAAGGCCGGAGTGCCCTCAGACCAGGCTGCCACTAGCCTTAATGCCACCATCAGAGAGAGGATTCGCAGGAAAATAACGGAGGCTAAGGTAAAGAAATGTATTTAATACCCTAATATGAAACACATTAATGGATCAAAGATGAGTCAGAGTAATGAAGTAAGAGTAATGCAGTTTTGAGTAAGAGAATCTTGCCCTTGAGAGCAGGCAAAGGATACTGCCCTTGCCAGTAAAAATGGTGCGCATGACTGTATAATTTTTGTGTTCTAAAATAATCAAGATATGAAATGTAACTTATGACAAATAACAAGATATTGTCTTCTAGCTTTCTAATCAAATTATAGAGGTCTTGGCCGTCACTGACAATTCTTCTGCATCAATTTGGTGTATTCACAAACTCTTTGTTTACAATAGAAGAAGGAATCCATGAAACTTCCTAGGAATGATAATGTGCTGTGCATTGATACAGAATATGTACACTCATGTTTACCTTCTCTCCCTGAATGTTGAATGCAGGAGAAAGCTGAGGAAAGTATGAAGGATGAAGTGGCGCGGGATCCAGACAAGGACTTGCCTGCCAGGAGGTTGAGAGGGTTAAGGGCCAGGGATATGGCCACAAGATTTGACGAACCCTCACTGGTACAGCTGATTAGTCTATTAACTCACTGTATACTGCTACTTCTACTTCTTCTTTGAAGTCCTGCTACAATGAAAATGAAAGCACAAGAAGGAAAAGTAGAGGAAAAGATATCAGTGTGTGTTTACATGTTTATAAGGTTCTGTTAGTAGTTGGAAATTTTTTTATGTGCTTGTTTCTGATCTGTAGGCCTATTGCTTTGCACTATTAAGGTTTTCTACTTTCTTTTTTATTAAATATATGTTTTTTATCTTAAGTTCTGCAGTGATATTCTCCCTAGGTTGAAGCTATGTGGAGGTTTTGTTCAATAGTGCATCATTTAGCTTTTAGAAGCAGCATACAGATTCACTGTAGTAGTTCCAGTAGAATACGAATAATTGAAACAACGACGAGAAAATTTCTGTTCCCCTCATTTCTGACCCATTTGTACATTTCTGTATGAATTCTTTCTATATTTCTTTCTGTACGAAAAACATGTGAATTGATTATCTCTAAAAGCTCAAGCTCTTAGCTCCGGAAAACCTGCATCACTGATGTCTCATGAGCTCAGGATGCCATGACTTTTTTTTCCCCTATGTGATCGCTCAACTGTAACATCATTGTGATGTCATTTTCTGAAATCACATTATCGTCTCTATCTCCATTTATAAACATTAGTTTCTTAAATGAAAGAAAGATATTGTTCAAAGGGGTGAAGGTTCAGGTGTGAGTTTCTTCACTTTGTCTCCCTCTACAAATTAAATTTGTTAAGATTGCAACTGCTGCTCTGTAAATTAACTGCTGCTCTGTGAATTAACAAACATGTCAGAAAAAAAGGAACCAGTGGGACTCAAGCTAGTTAGACTAGTAGGACAAGTCGGATTAATTAGGTCAAATTAGGTTGCAAGTCAGTCGTAGATGTGTACTGATCCATTTAGAGTTAGTCGTGGGAAAAAAGTATGACTATCATTGACAGTAGGAGCAGTTTGCTTAATATATATAGTTTTATAGAAATGATTTTCTTTTGCTCTCGTGTCAGCTGACAAAGGAGGAATTGGAGGAGGACAAGATGCTGAATGAATCCATCGTTGCCAAGTCAAAGTGGAGGGCAGCCTTCAAGCAAGTCAAAGCCAAGGTAGAGAAGTGACATTGATAGAATCCAGGCCTTTGATGTGGTATCTGCCATCTACTGTTAAAAATCTCTTTCCATTTCAGTGGAAATGTCTATGAAACTGAGGCTTTAAACTCATCAAAAGGGTGCAGAAATTCTACAAATAAGATGGTATGTAAAACCCCAAGGAGTAGAGAAAGCACAATGATTAGCTGCTGCTGATGATGGTAAGGCTGATAATGATGGCAGTTGTGTTGATATTGTGTATTTTTGCTGTCTTCGTAATATATGTAAATGACTTTGGTTTGCTACCATGCCTATGGATAATAGCAAAGATCAATTAGGATTAATGGTATATTTTGTATGTAATGCATGCTGCATGTGTTCATCATGGCTTGTAATACTCAAAACTTATCCAGGGTTTCCATGTGCAACATGACATGTCAATACGTTAACTGAAACAGCTCAACTAGAGCATCAGAGCCAGAATGGTTGTCGTCTTTGAATGGATTTTGGTGGTAGCTGGTAATTCTTCAAGTGTAACTCTTGTCAGGGTGTGTGGCCTGGGATGATACTAACACTGACTGAGGAGAAGGATATCAAGATATTGGCAGTCATATCACACAATACAAGGAGGGTGGTGGGAAACACCTTCCTTTATTCCAACAACATCTCAATAAAGAAGGGTTCTCTAGTGAAGCATGCCCAGAAAGCTTCCTTGTCACGAGCGAGCAAAGCACAGTAGGTTCAGCAGATTTATAATAAATGCAAGTACTCTGCAGGTCATGTAGACTCTGATCACAGTTTTAACTCTTTCATTTGTTACCATCTCATGCACAACGTTACTGCATGTGATATTAAAAGCATATTTGTATCTTTCTTCTCCCCACTGACAGCAAGCAGCTCTCCCCACTGAAGAGGAGGCATTTGACTTCTTCACCCGCAGCTACGACCCGGAACCCGAACCCGCGGAGATCGCCTCCGAACCCCCCTCAGAGGACCAGCCAGGCCCCAGTACCGGTAGGGATGCAGGCAAGCTGAAGCCAGTCAAAGAGGATGAGGAGGAGGCAGAGGAGAGCAAGCCGCTACTCTCAGAAGTCTTCGTCGACAAGGAGGCGTGGAAGTTGCAGCCGTCGCAGCTGATGCCTGCGGAGTACGTACCCCTTGGCCTCAGGGAAGACAGAGAAAAGGGATTCTTCTTTGTACCTAGCATCAAAACAGGTAATTTTCTCACTAAAGCCAGCATAACACCTCCTGTATCATAGTCCAGTGTCACAGAAATTCTTTGCAGAAACAAGTATTCTTGGCATTACTGTGAAAGTGGATACTTTTGTGGGACTAATTTGTGCTCTTGGCTGGGTAAGATAAATATCACCTGTTTTTTTATTCTGTGGAATCAGGACATAAATTGTTGGAACAAATTGCCTCCAGAAATATATGTGTGCTTTTATTTTCACACTAGCTTCTGGTTTGCGCAAAATGTGCGAATGTTTCCACACAGCAAAAATTTCTACTTGTACAATTTCTGGTTTTATTTGCATTATTTGATGCTTGAAAATAATATGAGAGTTCTATCCATTTTATAATTGATAGAGAAAATACTGTTGGCATAATTCCTCACCAAGCTGGCAGAATATTGTGTTGTCTGAAAGTAGTTTTCCATTGTCATATGAATTGAATTGATGGAATTGATTTGTTTTTGTATGACCACTGAGGAAGCGTTGAATGCTTATAAACATGTGACCATGGGACCAACAGCCTTAGGTCCCCCTTGGAAGAAGTCGGCAGTGAGGATAAAGTGCCTTGCCCAGAGACACGACCGCTGCAGCCAGGGGACTTGAATCAGAAACATTGTGATGATTGATAGTTTTTGGCTTTATACACTGAAACGCAACAGCCCTGAATTCTATACTGGCTGTCTAATCCCAAACCAAAGATACTTAGTTCAAATCATGCGTAATGCATACATCCCAGCACACTTCACCCAATGTTGTCCTGCAACCGGGTATATAGAATGGGTAGTCAATAATGATGGGGTAATAAGAAGGTATTAATGGCAATGCTCTTTGGAAAAAACAAAACAAAACAAAACAAGTGCTTACACGTAGGAGACTTCTGCTGATGTCTGGGACCATATCATTGTTTTCATATGAGTGATAATTTGCATGAATGATTTTTTTTTTTTCTAACTATGTCATTGCTACTCTCAGTGCCTGCAGAGCAGAAGGTGCCAGAGAACACGCAGCCCAGGTACCTTGAGGACGAGGGTTTCTACGTTGGTGTCAGGCCTGACGTATCTCAGAGGAACCAGAACATCATGGAGCACCGTCTCCTCCAGAGACCAGACAAGGTCTGTCTTCCCACATCATTTCTGGACGCCCTGAAATGGTTATAATGATTAGGATTTTGTGTCTCATTGATGACGTATGAGATGACTTTGATCTGTGCATCAATTCAATTTCTGGGAAAGTGATCCATTTAAAAAAGATTGGTTTTGAATTGGGAAGGCTTGCACAACAGAAATGTCCCAGTCTGTTTATCACAGTTAAACACTACTGATTTATCCTGTGTTACCCTTTAATAGATTGTCTTGGAGGCTATTCTGTGATTTGAAAAGAAGTCCAGCTACAGACTACATCTTAGTTTATGCCTTAAAAATGATCTCTTACACTGAATTTCTGCTCATGGTAAATTTTGTCGCACTTGAAAGTACAATTGTATGACTATTGATGTTGTCACACACAGGGTAAAGGCTGGTTTGGGGAGGATGGGCGTATTTTGGCCCTTCCAGACCCAGTGAAGCAAACACCAACCAGACCAAGGATTATACCTAACGAGGAAAGAGAGCCAGAACTGCAGACCATCTTTCGAAAGGTAAGATCCGCATATGTAATATTGGGGGAGGGGGGCACCGTGGTACCTTGAATGAGGCTTTGTGTTGCCCAAAGTGAAGCTCTGTGGTACCTTGAATTAAAGGAATGGTATAGTATTGGTGGTGATGAGAATTGGGCTTTTAACTTTTTGTGAGATACCAAGATACCACTTATGAAATAGTCCAGAGGATACCATTCTAAGAGAAATTTTATTCAAAGTTTATTTGATGAAAATCGGTTGTAGAATGGCTAAGGCACCCAAATACAAAGTACTTTCAAGTTAATGAGGCTCTGTGACACCTAGAATGAGACTCTGCAGTTTTTGAACTGTGAAGTGGAGATTGTGAGGACAAATCAAAGAAGATACACACAGGTACAAGATGTTCAGCTCATGTTCCTTATTTCCCAGGCCTGTCAATCAATGCCTGTCAATGTTTGGTTTATGACAGAGGAAGAACTCTCTGAGAGAATGGTGCTGGCGTTGAAGAGGATGCTCCATGTGAATGAAACTGTTTCTTATTTGTCACCATTATTAAGAAGCTGCTGCTGCCCAGATGTTAAGTCTCTTGTTACTCCTACTTCACCAACTCAGCTCCATGTTCAAAGACTTCTCTCTCCGTTTATATTATATAATATATAGCAAATGATCATACCATATTATAGTATGATACTTTGTTATCTCTGTGTTTTGATTTGCATTTTGTGTTTTTAATTTACAAGAGATAGTTTTAAGCCTATTATACATATTTTAAAACAAGTAAAGATGCCATTGATCAAAGCAACAAATGCCAAGTTAATCATTATACATTAGATAGAAACGCAGCCTTCTAAAGCAATTTGTTTTACTCTGGTAACCCTCAGGCCATGACATCAGATATCCACCAGGGTTTCAGCCTCGACCTGGACGCGGCGGAGAGCGTGCACCAGATCGACATCGACATCAACACCTTGGTCTTCACCCACCATCCTTTCTTCAGCAAGGAGCACGTCCTGGCCTCCAGACTCCGGCAGCAGTATGACCAGTACCTGAGGCGCAAGCAGCGGGACATGGCCCAGTACCTGACAGACAAGGTGAGGGAGTGCTGGATCACTGCCTCAGATCCTCTCTTTAAAGGGATCATATAGTTTTAGTTGAGACCTAAGTTCAGGTTGCTAACATTTTTTGGTGAGATAATGAGAAACCTCTTATGAAATATGAAAGAGCATGTAATTCCATGAGGAATTCAACATTTGTTTGATTAAAATTGGTTTTGAAATGGCTGAGATATCCAAAATGGAGCGATTCTAATAAAGTGTGGGACCCACCTTTTATTGCGATCGCTTTGTTTTACTTTGTTTTTGGATGTTTCAGTCATTCCAAACCCGATTTTCATCAAATAAACTTTGAATTCCTCTTAATATGTTATGCTCTGTACTATTACATAAGTGTTTTCTTGGTATCTCGCAAAATGTTAAAAGCCCAATTCTCATCTCCACCAATACTGTACTATCCCTTTAGCTCTTTATACCAAGCTTTGTCTGCCTATTGGCTCGTCCTCTATGTATAGGCCTATTCATACAGCCACCAATAGTCGGGATTACGTGGGTCGTGATTTGAATCACAACACAAGAACTAGTTTTTTTATGTATGTGGATGATGAGTGATGAGTGATCTGAAACATTTTGAAGTAAACCTGTGTGAGATTTGTTGAACCAAGTTTACTATGCTGATTCCAATGAATTTTGCATTTTAGACAGCAAAGTCCTTGCGCAATTACGAAAATGTGCTCAATATTAATACTCATGCATTTTACTAACATACAGTAGATATGAGTTCTTGTAAACAATCATAACAAGTTTAGGGGTTTGTTATGGGTTGTTTTGTTCTGTTTCAGATTATTTTCTGCAGTAGTGAAATAATACATAGTATTCTTGTCAACAATATGATTATTCACTGGATGTTTGCTATCAAATGAATATCATAGTGCAGTCCATACTTCTCATTGAAGCAACAATTATTCACAAAGGTGAAATGGGTCAAGTGACTCAATTTTGAGTTTTTCATATTTTCTGAAAGAGCTATCTTTCCTCTACATCATTCTTTAGTTTGGGATCATTACATGAAAGGGAAAGTATGTTTTCTGCAGTTTTTCTACTACCCTTTTTGGGGAGAATAGAATGATCAGGTATGTCTTAGAGTTCCCTTTTCATTTGTTGAAATCATTTACACACTCTTCACTTTCAAGTCTAATAACTTTTCAAAGGATAACTCAGCTACTTTGAAAGTTTGCAGTAATCAGAATGTGTTGATAGAACATGCTCAATTTCAGCTTAATCTGATAATTCCTTCATTGTTGTTGCTCCGGTGGTTTACACCCTGTGTTTTGTCCCTTTCATTGCACAGCGAGCATGACTTGGTAAACATTAAATGCTTGAATAGACCCTGTACTTCAGAGCCTCTTTCTCAGTTCACACTATTCCAGAGTGTATGCTTTCTTTCTGGTATTTAGATAGGTTAGGGGAATCCATTTGAACTGGGTTATAAATCATTTTAAAACTTAGGGTCTGCTCTTTAAGAATCTACCCTTCACTAAAAATCCATATCTGGCAACTTTTTGTTTTGTGATGCAGAGTCACATATGAATATCATAGTACAGTCCATAGTTCTCATTATAGCAACTAACATTTTCTGTCAAAAGATCTGTTAAGTGGATTTATTGCTTTTCCCTCTATGGACTGCTTCGTAACAGTTTCTTATGTGAAGTAGTGACACAGGTGTCCCAGTTGTATGCAAGGAATGAATGATTCTTTCTTTCCTCTGGCCAGCTCCAAGCCCTGAAGTCTGCAGTGACCAGCCTACAGGAGCAGATTATGAATGCGTACAACATTGGCATGGATCAAACCATTACTGAGGAAACGTCTCGGCAGGTCCAAGACTACAAGACAGAGATCAGGTGAGAGATAACAGATCTCTTTCTCTATCTCTCTCCTTTCTGTCTTTCATTCTCTTTGCTTTTATCTCTCTATTAAGGTTCTTGGATAACATTACCCCCTGGACAACTACCCAGACCCTTCCCCTGACCCTAACCCAAATATCAATCCTGAACCTAATCCTAGCCCTAACCAAAGTTCTAACCCTAAACCTAACCTTAATCTTTACTGTTACTCTATCACTAACTGGTATTTAGCTGCAGGGTAATTGTCCTGGGAAGGTAGTGAGTTCATATGCTCTATATATCTATATCATTCTCTCACTTGCTCACTACCTGTTTGGTCTCTTTCCCCCTGTCTTCCCTTGTCCCTGTGTAAATGCTTTCATTTGGTAGTACAGTTTCTATAACCCTTTTAATCCCAGCTCAGTGTAGACCCTTTCATTAGGTAGTACAGTTTCTGTAACCCTTTTATTCCTAGCTCAGTGCAGACCCTTTCATTTGACAGAACAATTTCTATAACCCTTTTTTCCCCCGGTTACTTTGTACACCCTTTCATTTGGCAGGACAGTTTCTATTATCCTTTTATTCCCAGTTACTTTGTACACCCTTTCATTTGGAAGGACAGTTTCAATAACCCTTTTATTCCCAGCTCTGTGTAAACGTATTCATTTGGTAGTACACTTTCTATAACCCCTTTATTCCCAGCTTAGTGTAGACTCTTTCATTTGGCAGGGCAGTTTCTATAACCCTTTTATTCCCAGCTCAGTGTAGACTCATTTAGCAAGACAGTTTCCATAACCCTTTTATTCCCACCTCAGTGTAGACCCTTTAATTTGGCAGGACAGTTTCTATATTCCTTTTATTCCCAGCTTTCATTCGGTATTACAGTTTCTATAACCCTTTTATTCCCAGCTCAGTGTAGACCCTTTCGTTTGGCTGGACAGTTTCTATAACCCTTTTATTCGCAGCCATGTGTACATGCTTAAATTTGGTATTACAGTTTCTATAACCTTTTTATTCCCAGCTCAGTGTAGACTCTTTCATTTGGCAGGTCAGTTTCTATAACCCTTTAATTCCCAGCTTAGTGTAGACTCTTTCATTTGGCAGGACAGTTTCTATAACCCTTTTATTCCCAGCTCAGTGTAGACCCTTTTGTTTGGTTGGAAAATTTCTGTAAGTATATAACCCTTGTATTCCCAGCTCTGTGTAAATACTTCATTCGGTATTATAGTTTCTATAACCCTTTTATTCCCAGCTCATTGTAGACCCTTTCATTTGGCAGGACAATATCTATAACTCTTTTATTCCCAGCTCTGTGTAAATGCTTTCAATTGGTATTACAGTTTCTGTAACCTTTTTATTCTCAGCTCAGTGTAGTCCTTTCATTTGTCAGGGCAGTTTCTATAACCCTTTCATTCCCAGCTCAGTGTAGACCCTTTCATTTGGCAGGACAGTTTCTGTAACCCTTTAATTCCCAGCTTAGTGTAGACTCTTCTATTTGGCAGGTCAGTTTCTATAACCCTTTTATTCCCAGCTCAGTGTCCATTCTTTCATTTTGCTGGACAGTTTCTATAACCCTTTTATTCCCAGCTCAGTGTAGATCCTTTCATTTGGCAGGACAGTTTCTATAACCCTTTTATTCCCAGCTCAGTGTAGATCCTTTCATTTGGCAGGACAGTTTCTATAAGCCTTTTATTCCCAGCTCAGTAGAGATCCTTTCATTTGGCAGGACAGTTTCTATAACCCTTTTTCTTCCCAGCTCAGTGTAGACTTTTGTGTCATTTTCCACCTAACATTTAGGTTGCTTGTTATATTTTGTCCAGTGTAGACCGTCTTCTTGTGTATGCTTTGTGCAAACGTGAAGGGCTAGGGGAGCTCATCATGTCAAGCAGCATATCACACAGCAAAACCAGGCTACGCTTGGAGTGCCCAGTGTATCTAAGATAGGGGACTTTTAGGAAATTTAAAGATGATGAAACACTACTGATGCTCTTGGCAGTTTTCTTGGCGGCATCCAATTCACACAGTAGGTCATTTGTTAGGCCCTAGTTGCATGAGGTGTCCTGGAAACATCGTACTCCACTACAAAGGCAGTCAAAAGCATTTATTTATTTACCATTTGCAGATGAAACAAAAACCCAGCTTTAGTGCTTCAATATATTTCTAAAATGTGAGTTAGGGATAGAAAGAACCAATGTAAAAATGTAAATCAGTATAATCCATGTTAAGTATTGTTAAATATTCAGAATGTGAACAATAATTACAATAAAATTGTTTCTTGAATGAACCATGTACAGTTATGACTTATTGAGAAAAATAGCGATATCTCCTTATGATGTAGGCTGTATTGCAAAATCTTTATCTGACATGATGGTTTGTGATACATCTGACCTATACATATACATTAAATGTGATAACTTTAACATGTTTGAAATCACTGCCCCCAATGGTAAACAATACCTTTAAATCTGACCCAGGCATAATGAGGCACCAGACTACCAAGAAGATGCTTTAATCTTGTAGTAACATAAGCTTTCAGATGGAATGAGTATAGACCTGGTATGCCCTCTATCAAACTCTATTCACTGCATCATTGGAATCTTATAACTTTCTCCTGGTTACTTTGCTGGAATAATAAATCCTGCATATCTTGCAAGACATAGTTTGCTTCTCAGTTTATCACCACCAACCATTTTTCTCACCAATACAATGGACTCCCATTATGACGAAGTCCTTGGGACCGGTAGTTTTCTTTCATTATATTGACATTTCATTATTTATACCAAACAAATAAACAATAGAAATACAGAGAATGAATAATGCTACGGCCCGAGGTTTTTAATTTATTGTGACTGGAATTTCATTCTAACCATGTTCATTATAACGGGAATGCACTCTACACATATTTTCAAAGGCAAACCCGTCGACTGAGGGACTATGAATTGCAGCACGATCGGCAGCTACTGAGAGGAATGCTGAAGACGTGGAGGGAGATCAAGAAACTTCGAGAGACGGACAACTGTATCAACACACCGGTCAAACTGACCATCAGGAAGTGAGTGTATAATGCCTGACCATAAGAGGGGTGTAGGATCAAATTTTGGCCCCCTTTTTGAACCTCAGATTGCACCATGTCTCGGAGTAGCAAAGATGGACTTCTGAGCAATTGATTTGTTCTCTTCATCATTGAAGTGTTGTTTCCAGTGCATCACTTACTGTTTATGAGAAACACATGTGTGCCACCTGAGCATTGTGGGCTTGTGTGATGCACAGATTCTGTGGGAGCATTTAGAGAATTCAGGAGCTAATGCATTTTTAACTAATCATATTGATCTAACAACCTACTATGTCTCTCTTACATTCTAAAATCTGCATTGTATTAGCTCAGACCTGATGACCTAGGTGGTACATGTACAGTTGTAGAAAGGAAGAAAGTTGCTTGTTCCACCAAAGAATGGCCCTGAATGTAGTTTTGTGTATCTGAAGGAGATTGTTGCCCCCAGCAAAGGGAGATAAGTATACACTTTTGACCCGTATAGAAGGCTCAATACTGATGTACAAGCACTCTGGTAAAAAAACATCAAGAATGATTTCTAAGAAAGAATAAGGGAATACATCAGGTACCAGTGAGCAGCATGAATCCTCTCATTATTCAGGGGACATTGAAGGTCACTCTGGCCTCTTCTAAAGGAATAATTTTGCTGTATTATTGTACTTCAGCAACACCATTGAAAAGAACTAACCAAACCAGACTTGGAGTATATTGGGCCCTTGGGAGTGTCGGAAAGTCTTTCAATATCTTCGAATTGAGAAATTGTTTTATTCCTCTACCACGAAGTGTCGCTGAGGCATTATGTTTTTAGGTTGTCCGTCCATCTGAAATAAGTCTTGTGGACAGCATAACTTGGAAACCATTAGAGATATCCCAATGCGAAGCTTGGCACATGTGTGTATGAGTGGACAAGGTTGTGCCTATGAACATTTGGGTGCACAAGCTCAAGGTCAAATTCTTAAAATTTTACCTTTTCTCTCATATATATGCAGTGCCTGAAGGGTTGTTGTTGTGTTTTTTGAAACTTAGTGAATACATGTCTTTCCAGAAATTGTCGTCTGACATTGTCAAGATGTATGCTAGACATGTTAGGAAAAACTATGCGATATGGAGGAGGCAAACCAGTCGCGAGCGACATTTCTATTTTTTTTTTTTTTTTGTGGTGGGGGGGGGGATGGTGGTGGTGCAGGGGAGGGAAGGAAAAAGGAGTAAGGAGGCTACCTTTGATGATGAATGTGTAATTGTCCTGATGCAGAGAGGAAACCAATGCAGCTGAGGATGAGGCTGTGATAGCCAGGGAGCTGAAGGAGGAGCTAGCGGAGGAGAGAGAGAACTATGAGGAGGAGTACAGCAGACAGGTGGAGCAGTACAGAGCTGCTCTCCAGAACTGGAAGGAAGAGAAGAAGCTAAACAAGGTTAGAGCAACACATATTACACCAGACATTTCTTCACATTAGATTCTGAACATGATTCCTTCTCTGTGAAGAGAAATAGTAAAAATCAGTTAGTACTACTAACAAGTTCAGCATGGATATCATTGTCATTGGTTTGTGTGTGTGTGTGTGTGTGTGTGTTTTTTCTGGGGAGGGGGGAAGTGGGATTGAGAAGGAATGTACTGTATAAGCTGTTATTTTCGCATATAGATATTTTCGCAAATGAGGAGGTCAATGACATTAGATGTTGTTTTTGCAATTTTGACACCTCGGCTATCATAAGTGCGCTAAAGCCTGCCAGTCTGAGATACATTGTATTTTTGCATTTGGTTAAATTCGCAGTCCAAGAGTGATTCATGAAATTTGCAAAAATTAAACCCTCGCAAAAACAAAACAAAACAAAAATCCACAAAACGAAACCAGTTTATACAGTATTCAGATGAAGAGGGACCAGTACATACTATCTGATGTACAGGCACACCATTGGGATACTTAATTTCTTTTTCATGTATGAGGTCATGCATGACTAGACAGGATTATCAGCAATACAGTTACTAATCATTGTCCCACTGTCTAAACATTTCCCGAAGCAGGGTGTTGGGATCTATCACAGTACAATGAGAATATGATATAAAACAATGTTGATCCATTGGTTCCTGTAACTCTCGTGTCGTATTGTGTAAGGTATTGTCATAATACACGCTTTTAGATTCTGGAAACCACAATGGACAAGTGCAAAGAAATTTTAACATTGTGTAAGCTTGCCACAAATTGTGGCAGGTAGGTTTTCAAACCTTCCTTCTACCAGTTCAGAAGATGGGCAATGTTGAGGCAGCACTATCCATCATAGTACATTTTATCTACCTAGCATCTATGATGGCTCTTTTTGTTTTTATCACAAAAAAGGTACATATCTTTTAATAGAGTTTAGAATGCTAGGATTGGTAATCTTCTTGCATGCAAGATTCTGTAAAACCTCTGCTGTCCTAGTACATCCCATTATATTAAAGATGTGGCCCAAAGATGGTTACCACAATCCACTGTTTGCCTGACAGGCCAAGCTGAAGAAGAAAAAGAGGAAGAAGTCTGAGAGCGGTTCGAGGGAGAACCTGACCGATGCGGGCCAGGACGGGGAGAATGAGGAGGAAGACTTGATGGAGGAGACGCCAAAACCAACCAAGCCGGTCCACGGCTTCCAGGAGGATGAGGTCACTCAGCAGATCAGCGAGAAGCTGAAGAAGATTAGACGCAAACCAGGTCTGGATCCCAGTGTCTCTTTGTTTGTTTGTTTGTTTGTTTGTTTGTTTGTTTGTTTGTTTGTTTATTTGTTTATTAGTTTTATGTATGGTGTGATGATGTGATATTCGAAAAGCAAATGTTGTATTAATACTTTCCAAACTACATTGACTGAACTTAACTGATTGAAATGCTGAATTGTCACCGTACAAAGTACCTAGTGTGATTGATATGGCTATTTTGATAATATATATTGTATAATGTGTATTTATAATGAAAAGAGATGCATCTGTTACGGAGTTCAGAATACTAAGGGTTTATGATCTTGCTTGCAAATTTTGTGTCTGTGTGGCATTAAATGAGGGATGTAATTCCAACGTTTATGGAGTGGTATTTTATTATTTTGATAGACTGATATTGACATATGTATGTCTCCTTCATGAATACGTGAAAAGTGATGGCAGAGATGATGGTATAAAGCTGTAAAAAATTTGAGAACACAGTCATACGCTGTTTTTCCGCTTAATGTACATGAAAGTTTTATTACTAGAGAAGTAACCAAGCCAACAGACATGTGTACAAAACATGCAGTCTATGAAATCGCAAATTGGCCATCATGCTGTGATTGTTTCTTTGTTGTTTTTCAGGAGAGCCAGAACTACATGTAGAGATGAGTAACTCAGCCGTCATCACCCCAACCAAGGACTGCTCGCGGCCGGAGCAGGCACGGCGCAACGATTTGCAACGCTATCGCTGCTTCGTCAAAGTTCTCATTAATGAGAAGGAGGTTTCCAGGACAACCACAAAGTAAATTATTTCATACAGTGGACTTGCACCGTACATGTGAAAATGAGCTCTTACACAAAACAATTATGTGTTTGTCATGTTTCTAAGTCATTGTTTGATTCACTTTCCACAGGACTATCTTGAAAGTGATAACAAACAGATATTTTCACATTATGTACAAAAATACTCTCATTTGCGAAATCACAATCAGCTAATATTCACTGAAATTGGCACAGCACCCCTCCCCCCAAGAAAATAATGATAATAATAATGATAATGATGATAATAGTGATGATGATGATGGTGATAATGGTAATAATAATAATGATAATAATATCACTACCAAAATTTGATTATCTGTTCCTTGTGTTGTTGTCAACTTTTCCTGCAAGTTTCATTCAAATCCATGCACATTTTTTGAGTTATTTTGCAAACAGACAAACAAACCAACACCGATGAAAACATAACGTCCTTCCTTGGTGGAGGTAATAAGTAATTGCATGAAAGTTTCCCCTTTAACAGTATCAGCAAACAGTGCTCCGTGTACTCTTAGTTCTAGAACTTCTTCTTTTGAGCTTTGTCCATCATGGTCCCATTTCCTCTCACTATTCCCAGGTCATTGTCATCTGATTTCACCGTTCACTTTGGGAGCATCTTCAACGTCCAGATTGTGACCTGGCCAGAAAGCATCAAAATTCAGGTATGAGAACTTGATGCAGAGCTTCTGATATGACTCACTCACAGAAATTTGATATCAATTGTCACAGAATAAACCAAAGGCACTTAGAGCGTGTGAAGCTGTGCCGAGGCCGTACGGTCAATCATGCTGTAAATGCATCCTGGAAATAAACAACAACCTGGATTTGGATCGGATTCATGATCACCTCCAAATAATTATCCCCTGTTCCTTTTGACTTAATTTATCTGTTAAAAAAAAAAATCAAATGAAAATCAAATTTCATTTAAAACTTTTTGAGTAATAATGCTGACAGATAAACAAACAAGCAAGCACACATATGCACAGAGGCGAAAATAAAAAACTTTTTTGGCATACAAACATTAGGTAACAACAAAGATGTGGTAATGGTATGTTGTAAACAACAAGTTGCCATTTACACAATTTGAAATTGAAGGAAGGAGGAGGATAGGAGACAGGGACAGTCGTAAGGGAGAATGGGATTTGTATGGAAGAATGGTGTTAAAGTGTTCAAGTGATAAAAGTCTAGTAGTACAGTGTCCTTTCAGAAAAGAGCTGCATGTACAATTGTAAATGGCAGTGTTTAGGATTTCTGGCATAGATGGATATGACCACATCTGGATGCTGATCGTGTTTGCTTCTAACATCTTCTCCCAGCTGTTTGAGGCTGGTGTCCTGAACAACACCCACATGGCCAACATCTACCTGAATGCACCGGACACCCAGATGACCACCGACAAGGTCAGCGTAGAGCAGTACGAATTCAGCAGTGACCTGAAGGTGACCTTTGACCACAGCGCCGTAGGCAGCGGTGAGTTGAGTGACCTCAAACTGTTTGGTGAAAGCTGTTTGTGTGGCTGACTACTTGGTACATCTCTAAGAAATTTATTTGAAAAGAGATGAATGGAAAAAATAAATGTGCATTAAATTCTCATGGGAGATACATTTTTGCTATTCTTTTTTGCTATTCATGCAAAACCTGTCTGTTTTGTTTACACATTTCCTCTTGATTTGGCCATTCCCCATGAAATCTGGGGTGAGGAGATAAGAGAAAGCATTTTATAAATATGCATAAAATACTCTTTCAGGAAAATTAATGTGTTCTAAGCATCATCATATTTAAAGATAGTGTGCATGCCACTAGTTGCGGGACTCTTGACTTGCAAAGAACCAGATTTAGGAAGACATAAGGCCCTTGGATAATCACAATTGAACTCTGCTTAAGGACGTTCCTCAGTTAAAGGAAATCCATGTCATTTTCTTGAAACTTTCCATACCGTAACTTTGACCCATCCGAAGCCCAAATATGTAAATAAAACCATAGGTTCATTTGCTTGTTTTTCTTCTACGGGACTTTGAAGAATATGACTAATCTGCCGTCCTGTACCAAAATGATAGCGTTACAGTCATGATCAAGACCATGATTGGCAACAAAATCTGCAATGACAAACGTAAATCCCCATAATTCTTTCAAAATCCACGTTATTTTCTCCAAATTTGCAAGAATTGCAGAACAGGGTATACCCAAAACGAGGAAAAGGTTTTAAAGTTAGGGTTTACACTCTCATTCTTCAGCAAGCAGCGCCCTCACGCGGCAGAAAACACCGAAATCTCTCAAATCCTTCTCATCGACGTTTTCTGTTAGGGGTGAGCAAAAGGACAACGTTCATAAAACTTATGCTGTACATTCAAAACCCATGTCAATTTCACGAAACTCTGCCAAATTGTAGACAGAGGCTTACTTATTCCAGAAAAACAATCAAAAGTGGGGGTTCATGTGCTCGTTTTTGTGCTAGCAGCGCCCCTATGCGACATATATCATCGTAAGTCCCCAAAATCTGGTCAGGAACCTATGCAGGGAAGCCCTGACAGGGTGGGTTCATAAAACTTATGCTGTACATTCAAAACCCATGTCAAATTCATGAAAATTGACCAAATTGTAGAAAAAGGCTCACTAATACCAGAAAAACAATCAAAAATGGGGGTTCATGTGCTCGTTTTTGTGCTAGCAGCACCCCCATGCGACATATATAGTACGACCCCAAAATCTGGTCAGGAACCTATGCATGGACGCCCTGGCAGGGTGGGTTCATAAATCTCATGCTGTACATTCAAAACCCATGTCATTTTCACGAAACTGCACCAAATTGTAGAAAAAGGCTTAATTATTCCAGAAAAACCATGAAAAGTGGGGGTTCATGTGCTCGTTTTTGTGCTAGCAGCGCCCCCATGCGACATATACCAACGTAAGACCCCCAAATCTGGTCAGGAACATGAGGGTCGCCCTGACAGGGTGGGTTCATAAATCTCATGCCGTACATTCAAAACCCATGTCAATTTCACGAAACTTCACCAAATTGTAGAAGAAGACTTACTTATTCCAGAAAAATAATTAAAAGTGGGGGTTCATGTGCTCGTTTTTGTGCTAGCAGCGCCCTCATGCGACATATACTATAGTACGACCCCAACATCTGGTTAGGAACTTATCCAAAGTCGCCCTATAACAGGGTGGGTTCATAAATCTCATGCTGTACATTCAAAACCCATGTCAATTTCACGAAACTGCACCAAATTGTAGAAAAAGGCTTAATTATTCCAGAAAAACCATGAAAAGTGGGGGTTCATGTGCTCGTTTTTGTGCTAGCAGCGCCCCCATGCGACATATACCAACGTAAGACCCCCAAATCTGGTCAGGAACATGAGGGTCGCCCTGACAGGGTGGGTTCATAAATCTCATGCCGTACATTCAAAACCCATGTCAATTTCACGAAACTTCACCAAATTGTAGAAGAAGACTTACTTATTCCAGAAAAATAATTAAAAGTGGGGGTTCATGTGCTCGTTTTTGTGCTAGCAGCGCCCTCATGCGACATATACTATAGTACGACCCCAACATCTGGTTAGGAACTTATCCAAAGTCGCCCTATAACAGGGTGGGTTCATAAATCTCATGCTGTACATTCAAAACCCATGTCAATTTCACCAAACTTGACCAAATTGTAGACGAAGGCTTACTAATTCCAGAAAAATAATTGAAAGTTGGGGTTCATGTGCTCGTTTTTGTGCTAGCAGCGCCCCCATGCGACATATATCATCGTAAATCTGGTCAAGAACCTATGCAGGGATACCCTGACAAGTGGGTTCATAAAACCTATGCTAGCTGTTCATTCAAAACCCATGTCATTTTCACGAAACTTTGCCAAATTATAGAAGAAGGCTTACTAATTCCAGAAAAACAATAAAAAGTGGGGGTTCATGTCCTTATTTTTGTGCTGGCAGCATCCCCAGATGATAGAAATCACCTCACCGGACCCCAAAATCTCGTTATAAACCTCTCGTGGGTGTCCTGATTATAGGTGGGGTTCGTGAATGTCATGCTGTACATTCAAAACCCATGTCAATTTTACGAAACTTTATCAAATTGTAGAAGAAGGGTTACTTAATGCAGAAGAATTATAAAAAATGGGGGGTTCATGTGCTCGTTTTAGTGCTAGGAGAGCCTCCTTGCGACGGAAATCATCGTAAGACCCCAAATCTGGTCAGGAACCAATGCAGGGATATACCCTGCTAGGATGCATGAATCTCATGCGGTTCACTCGAAACCCCATTTTCTTTAAAAAAAAAACACACACAAACAAACAAAAAAACATGTCACAATTGCAGTGATATGGTGAAAAATATTCAGAAAGAAAGGTCCATGTGCATTTTTGTTATCATTTCCCTTCCACAGCCATAATGATATTATGTGGATGCAAGCGTGGAAAACTCCATATTATTGATATGCACGCTTGTTTGTTTGCTTTGTTTGTTTGTTTGTTCGTTTGTTTTACCCACTTGCTGTAACCATGTACAAAAAGTGATAATGGAGGAAGAAGAATAAATATAAGGAAATGGAAGTTTTAGCATTAGTCTGACGGTCCTCCAAATGAAAAACAAATCTTAATACAATGATGTTGATTGTAGATTGCATGTGTTGGTTGTTGCAGTGGTTGGTAAAGTGCGTGTTGTAAGCTATGGAGAACCCCCCCCCCCCCCCCCCCCCACGAAAAAAATTGATTCTCCTTTTGTTACACCAGATTTGGTAATAAAAAAATAATATATGAATGGTGAAAGTGATGAATAGTCTTGTTTGATAACACTTTCGTGACCTTGTATTTTGTAACCAAAAATTAAAAAAACCCCAATATTTTGTATTGCTAGTAATGACAAGTTTAGATCTAATTTAGATTTTAACAGAGACACTCAGATTGTTTTAGCTGCTAGACCTAATGTGTCATATGCTTGTTTTGTTGTTGTTGTTGTTGTTGTTGTTTTAACACCTAGTCCAATAGACTAGTGAGCCTTAGACCCCGACTAGGGCCTATAGGCCCTTGGTACCTTAGCACTCGACTTTATCATGTTGATGACCGGATAATGAACTTCATGTCACAAAACAGATCTATGGATTGAAAATGGAAACAGCTCTGTTCCACTTCCAAGCTTCGCGATTCCGTCAATCAGTGTTGTGCTACAATGACCATGTATATGCGGCTTGGACCGCTGAACTTTGCGTGGTATGTACAGATTGTAACGTGTACAGTCGGCACGCGAGCCGAGCGAGGCCGCCCAGCGCGGCTGCCCGGCGCGGCCGCGGTGGGGAGCTGTCGGGTATCCGTATGTACACATACCACACTCTAGCTCGATCTACTAGCAGCTGCTCAGCTCAGCTAGCTCAGCTCATCACTCGTGCGTGCGCTTCTACACTCTTTGTTACGTCACTGACACCTCCGCAGCTGGGATGCGCACAAACTCAACTGAGGAACGTCCTTAAATGCTAGAATGCAACTAGCTGTCTGTTTGAATGATAGAAACTTTGCCCTTGAAACTTTGCTATGCAAATGTCTGGTTTGATATTCTGAGCTAACTATAAACTAAAAAAAAAAGCACTTCAATCTTGACTGTGCAGGTAATGCCGTCGTCATTGGTGAGGGAGATGATATGCAGACTTTCAACCTGTTGACGTCGGGCCGTCTCTACGCTAGTGTGGCCTGGGGCCTGTCTGAGGACGGGGCACCCCTCATCCCACCGGCCCTTCCCACTGGCAACAATGCCCTCAGGTATACATTATAATAGCCGTCTGTGTTCTCAGGCATTGTGTTGTGACTTTCCGATCCACTGATGTTTAGCATGCAATTATTTCCTCCCCAAACTTGGCTATTATGTAAGTCAAAAAAGTCCACTGTAGTCCAACAAGGAGGGGATTGTGACACAATGTGATACAAGAAGTATTTAAAATTTAATAATCCATATTCATTGGTTTCAGAACATACAACAAGTAGCTATCAAAGCAGAATTTCAGGGGTCATCTTTCATTACTAAACAATGTCTTCAAGTGGAGTTAAACATTGTTATACCCTGCTAAAAAGAGATGTTGCAACTCTGTTCAGTGACAAAAATATTATTGTAGTTGTAAAAAAAGTTGTAGGTGTTGACTGCATAATAATTTATAACCTTTATCTTAGAAAAATGAGATGAGAAACTGATGCAGTGTATCACATTAATTTGTGGATGCATAGCCAGCAATACTTCCAAGAATTTTTTTATTGCTCAAAGAGGTTATGGTTCAAACCCTGTCACAGTAATTTCGTACATGGGCGTGACACTTTATCCACTATTTTGGACTTAATCCAGTTTCATTAAAATGTGTACCTGGTACATAGAAAGCTTAATGCGATTAGAGTCAGCATGTGAGCCCAAAAGTGGCAGCTCCACTAGAATGCTTCCCAGGGAATGGACTAGATGCACTTTGCATGAGGCTTTTACTCCAGTAATTGGGGGGGGGGGGGGGGAATGGTGTAAAGCACTTTTAGCATCATGGCATCGGGAAAATGTACTCTCGTAAATGGCCCTCACATCTTGTGATGAGAAGCGACTGTCTCATGTCTCATCTATGTCATGCATTTTACTATCACTATCTCTTTATTGCTCATTATCATCGTCACCACTATTATCCTCTTCCTCCTCCTTGTTATCATCACATCATCATCACTACCACCATCCTCCTCCTCCCCCTCATAATCATCATCATCATCACCATCACCACCATGATCATCTTATCTTTACCATCATCATCACCATCACCAATGCCATCCTCCTCCTCACCATCATCATCACCATCATCTTCCTCTTTCTCCTCCTCCTCCTCCTCCTCTTTCTCACCACCACCATTATCATCACTCCTCTATCACTCTCGCATCATCCAGCTCCATGAAACAGGTGGATGCCCTGGCAGCCATCGGAGCCACGGGGATCATCGACGATAAGAAGCTAGTGAAGTGGCTGCTCGAAGCGAGACTGGACCCCAACGATCCTGCCAACTCCTTCCTCATACAGATGATAAAGGTGTGATCTGCTGCTCCTGTTCACCTTTTACCCTCACTTTTGTTATATGTAGCATGCTTTGAAGAAATGAACTGTGATTCTACAACAGGAATGTAATTTTACATATCCTTAATTACATATTTCAAGCCATTCCAGAGGGCCTTGAGGTTGTGATAATATTGATTTAATTATTTTCCTGTCATTGGTGTAGTTTTGCTTTGTCTTTTGTATTATGCACCATACTTGCCACTCCTGGTCTTAGTTGCTCAATACTTTATATTTCTTTTGCATATGTTGTGTCATTACCATAAATGACATAAAATTTCAATAGTTGTTACATATTCAAGACCTCCGCGATGGTTTAATAGAAAAAAGAAAACTCACAAAATGGAAATAAATGTCCTATTCTCTCCCTCATATTTCACCTATGGATACTGGCTTGTAGAGTTCTGCATAAATCAGGTACAAGTGTAATGTGAAATACTGGCAACAAATGTGGACTGAGAAGATCAGATTTATTTTCACTGATTTGATAAACATTATAGTGGACAGTGATGTAAACAGCCATATTATCATCATGTTGCCTCATTTGTCAGCATTGTAAAGAGTGAATTTGTCTGAATGTCTTTTATCTTAATTGTAGCAGAAGCAATCTAGTTTTGAATTACAGCAGCCAAATCTCATTGCCCAAAACAGCACGCCCTGCTGGATTATTTTTTTTTCAAAATTCACCCTTGTCATAATTATAAAGGGGATGTGTGTGCATGCATCGTAAATTGCTGTATTGTGGAGACGAAACAGCTGCAATAACCGAATCCCGCTGAATGTTAATAGGTGTTTTCATTCTGGAAGGTGAGAGGACTGTTCTGACCCCTTTCTTGTCCCCCACCCCCCAGAGTGACAAGGGGGAGGAGAGCATTAAGGAGTACTTCCGGCTGGAGCAGCTGCAGAAGGAGTTTGACTTTGTGGCTGACGAGGAGCTGGAGACCAACCGCCGGTTCCGCCTCCTACAGCTGAGGGAGAAGGAGGTGGACGAATTCCGCAACTACAAGATGGTTCCTGCCGTCGAGAAGGAGATCCCCGAGACATTCTTCCAGGTCACTTGCTTTTTCTCTTACTTTCATTCTGGTTTTGTTCTAATTTGTGTGTGTGTTTCATGTTAAAGGACAAGTCCACCTTTATAAACGTGTGGATTGAGTGAATGCAGCAATATTATTAGAAGACATCAGTGAGAGTTTGAGGAAAATGGGACAATCCATTCAAAAGTTATGAATTTGTGAAGTTTCTGATCAATCACTGCTGGATGAGAAGGCTACTACAGCTTGTGATGTCCTACACTGTATGTTTACAACGATAAAAAGAAAACAAAGAAAATTCATCATATTATCACTTTTCTCGCATAATAAAAAAAAGCTTGACTTGCCTCTTTCAGAAGTCAGGGGGATTCATATTTCCCTTAACATATGTCGGTGACAAGTCAAGGAAACATGCACTTTTTTCAAAAAGTAAAATTTTGTGAAATTCTTTTTATATTTTCCTTATATCGTTGTACGCATGTGACATCATATGCTGTAGTAGCCTTCTCATCCAGCAGTGACTGTGCAAATACTTTAAATATTTATAATTTTTGAACAGATTGCCCGATTTCCCCCAAACTTTCACTGATGAGTTCTACTATCATTGTTGCATTCACTCCATCCACATGTCTATGAAGGTGAACTTGTCCTTTAATGTGTTGTCACCTTTTCTAGTCTCTTGTCTCTTCTGACACTTTTTATTTCAGCCTCACCTCAGTGTCATCCTGCTCATTTATGCTTGTTGGTTTTTTTTTGTCCACTTTATGTTCAAGCTCTTGCCATATGCCCTAAAGCTTTGAATCCCCTTTGTTTTGTTCCAACCGTTTCAGTCCTGATGTGTTTTAGGCAGCAGTACGCAGTTTGTGTTGGTTAATTACAGCACATGTACATGTAGCTTCTAATAACCATACTGCCTTGTCAAGTCTCTTAATGCACAATAAGGTGATTAGCTGATGTCTCTCTGCTTGGCAAGAACAGCGAGTATAGGATCTGCGACATGAATTCCGAGACTACGATATTAAACAAAAAATGGTGGTCTGCACGTACGTGAGACAGCCGTTTTCATTCTCCATCCTGGAAGGCTGCGTCATCTTCGAATAGCGTTTGCATCCTCTTAGCATTTGCATCGCAAATCTAAAGCTTACCATTTGCATCGCAAATCTAGAGCTTAATTTACCACTATCATCCCAAGATGTGCTCACTGGAAGTCTGTATGAAGTGAGTGCATCTTTGATGAATGCATTCTTGAAGAGTTGAAGAGGCATGTCAGGCAGGAAAAGATTTTTTTCTTTATTATGCACGTACCTCTGACCAATATGATGAGGTGTTATCCATATACGTATGCTGCCTTCAGTTGGGTATATGGTCCCTTATGAACGGAATATCCCTCTATGAAATCTAAGGTTGAGTTCTCATCCCCTGATATCAAAATGTTTTTACCAGGTAATTTTTTCAGTGAAGGTCTGTAACAAACATCTGATTCTATCCTGCAAAATTCTCGATGCAGGCTTACGAGAAGAAGCTGAAAGAAGAGGACCAAGGCATTGTGGGAGAAGACATGGACAAGAGGAGGATTGAGGTGGCCAAATTCCTGGCACAGGTGAGAAAATAATGCAAGATGAAACAACAATCAAAGTCTTGTATGGTGATGTAAATGAGGAAGAGAGGTTTGCAGGAACTATATGGCCCAAGTTCACAAAGTGGTTTTGATTTACAATTTATATGGTCTATGCAAATTTCTTGTGGGTAAATACGATTGACAGATTGTGTATGCCAACAGACCCTCAGTAACGTTGATACGGGCATGTCAAAGTTACACCTATTTCTCACTTATTTTAGTTCATGGTCTTAATTTAAACTAACTTTGTGAATTCAGGCCTATGTGCATTCAGTCCTTACATATGATATCACAGCAAACCTCTTTCTCACAATCATTGTCATTGTTAATGCATCAGTTGATTTGGGTACAAGCAGGCACTGGCGGGTCTACAAATGATGGGTTTGGTTCTAGCTGAAGCCAGGGATTAAAGGGACTGTACAGTACTGGTTGAGGTGGGGATTCATGTTTTGAACATTCCTATTAAAGTGAGATAATGAGAAACCACTTATGAAATGTGAAAGAGCATGTAATTTTAAGAAGGATTTAGCGTTTATTTGATGGAAATTGGTTTTCAAATGGCTGAGATATCCCCCAAAGTGATAATAATAAAAGATGACAGGCCACACCTTTTATTAGGATCTCTTTGTTTCATAATGTTTTTGGATATCTCGGCCATTTCAAAAGTGATTTTCATCAAATAAATTTTTGATACCCCTTAGAATTGTATGCTCTTTGACATCTCATAGAGTGGTTTCTGAATATCTCGCAAAACGTTAAAAGCTCAATCCTCACCTCAACCAGAACTGTACACACCCTTTAAAGTGAGATATAAATTAACTGTGATTAGTCTGGTTTGTTGTGGTTGGTGACTCAAGGTGGTCAGGAGGGACCACTCTCTTCAGGGTTCCATTTCATAGAAAGTTGCTCTGATGCCAACTCTTGCTGTAATGGCAAGGGTCATAGAAATTACAATAGTGCCTCTTCCTGATTGACTGATGCTACAAAAAGTTGCTGTTGCAGACACTGCAGAGATGTTGCATTTTGTTTATAGATGAATCTGAACTCACAAGTGTTTCTGTCCCACTCAGCACTTTCTCTTGTAATTTAGGTTGGCAAAGTGGCTCAGTCAGGAACTAATCTGCCTTGCAATTGAGTGGCTTGAATGTAAATGCCAGTGGGTCTGGCTTTTATAGCAGTGTTGTGTGTCTCTGAGCCTTCCACACTAGTAAAGACAAAATTCTCTGGCCTCAAATAGGAGAAAAGGAAGAGGTTCTGTGCATGAGACAGTCACAACACATAGACACACAAGATCCCACTTAACTTCACCACTATTAGAGCAGGGTAGCAACCTTCGTGAAGTGGTCTGACCCCCCCCCCCCCCCCCCCCCCACACACACACACACACGGACTCGCACCAGAAAATGGGCAAATGATGCCAACCCTTTATGATTCATCCCAGACAGCTGGCAACAGTCACTAATCAAATTCCACTCAGCATATTGTGCCATTTGAAAAGGATGGGCATAAGGACTTCAATTAATTTGTAAATTTCACCTGATCATGTGGAAACAGAGACATTAGAAAAAAAGTCCAATAGACTAAACTTTAAATGTCATGAAAGAGCATGAACATATTAGATACAAAGTCAAGTCGTTCATTATCATGGTGACCTTTTTAGATACAGTGCCACTAGCATTCTATGATGATCATCCAGATAGGATTAGAGGTTAAAAAGTAGTGGAGACTATTAAAGCATTGCTTCATGAGTTTTAATATATCTCTTTCGTCATCGTCATAGGTACGGAAGAGAGTGATCCAGAGGTACCGGGCAGCCCAGCATCGCTACACTCTCCAGGATGTCGTGAATGAAAGCTTGGTGCCTGATGTCAGGTGAGACAAAGAAATATGAAAAGTGCATGATGTCATGGGAATCAACACTTAACTGATTTACATTTTGTAGCCCCAGAAACCACATTACTGTGTTTTGGTGCTGTTTTTGTTGTCGTTAATGTTGTAAACTTACGTTTCAGGATTTGCTTTTTATATCCTTTCTTTAATCAGATTGTGGAAATATTTGAGGGAAGTAAAGTGATATTTCATATTTCAATATTCAGAATTCATTATAATTCATAAGTTGGAATAACAAAACATTCTCAAACCTCTTGTACAGTAGTTTATGTACAAAGTATAATTGTTTCAATTTTAGACTTTTAACAAGCCTCTTAATTGCTAATTTTGTACATGATTCTTTAATTGACAGTGCAGTTTTTGTAATTTCTTTTATCTGATTTTGTGCAGATTCAATGAATTGAAGCATTTCATTCTGTTGAACAGAATAGAATCAATCACAAAGGCTAGGACCAGGAGTAAAGATTGGATAGTGCTGCATGCACAATGTGATCAATAGTGCGAGCTTAGTGATACCTACATGTACTTGACGCTGTAGGGTTTGGTGTCCCTGTAAAATATTTAATCTTTCCCCCCATTCTTTTCCTTGTTGCTAGTCTTCTGGGAGCCACATTGGTCAAACTGACCGAGCCGCGTCGCCCCCTCAAGCCCCAACGTAAAGAGCGTAAAACGGTCACAGCGCAGAACCTGACTGGTCAGTCCATCAACCTCCTCATCAACATCGAGAGGGCATTTGAGGTTCCAACGAGGGTGACAGACTCAAAGTAAGTCAGCTCACTCTCTCTGTTCTCACCTTGGACAGTCCTCTGGTAATCACGAAAGTGAAATGACAGCAAGTAGCCCGGTGTAGAGCATTACTGATTCTGATCAAAAAGAGATCTGTCATTTCTATTCCTAGGAAGAACCATAAATCATTGTGCACATGGCAGATTGTCATTAACACGCTTCCCTGTGCATGACAGATTGTTGCTAGGCCGTGGGAGTGTGCATAGGGTTAACAACATTCTACCATGTGTGCGACAAAATGTATCATAAAAAATTCAAAGAAGAAAAAAAAAAGTAATTTAAAAGAGATTGTATGAAAAGATTCATTGTAATCAACAATTCACTCTCTCGTAAGATTTTATGCTAAGGTACAATCTTCCTTTGAATTGGTTTCTGTTTGTGATTTAGACTAGAGTGTCACCCCTTATCATCCTGAACTTCATCCAAGGTCACATGATGTCCTTCGATGGTTCTCCTTCACCTTCTGTACCCCTATCCTTTCCTTTCATTTATATCTTCATTCAGCATATCCCTGTGATCTATATTCATGGTGTAGCCATGGAAACGAATTACTGAATTATTGAGAAATTACTTCGCTCATATACTGTAATATGAACCCTTTGATGTGATTAACTGCTTATCTAATACAGGATATAATCAGAAAAATCTCTTTTTGTGTTTACTGTTCTCTCCAGGTCTACCAGTCGGGAGCAGCAGTCTGCAGAGGTTAGTCACAGAGAATGGCTTCTGATATCAAGACATTTGCTTTATCTGTATGTTGCTACTACAGTATGGCATTTGTGTGTGTGGGTATTGTGCACTAGCAAATCTGATCAAATACCTTTTGAATGACAAGACCAGCTACTTCATGGTCATTCTAAATGTCCCATTCTGTTTACATGAACAATTTATTCATCTGCTTCTCACTCTATTGGCTGATGGTCCATTGAGGTGAAAATAGAAACACAGATACAGTGAAACCCCGTTATAACGAGGTCCGTGGGACCGGCGATATTACCTCGTTATAACCGGTACCTCGTTATAACCGTATGCATCAAAAACAAAGAAAAACGTAAGCATGACATCATATACTCATCAATGAAACTTAAGAACATATCCTTTGCGTTGTTATTACACCAATTATTGAGCGTTATTATTAAGAGAATGAAGGGAAATTATTTGTGATTAGACGAAACAATAGGGGCTGAAATGACAAGTTAATTCTTTATTGTAATTCTTGTTTGTTAAGCTTTTTTTTCTAAACACCAGCGCAAATATATAGAGTAACATACAGGCCTTGTTTAACGTAACTTGCTAGGTATTTTTACGCTGTTGGTGCCCAGCGGGAATGCGAGGATTTCATGAATCATTTCGGCAGTAATCTTGTACAATGTATGATCGTTGCGCCCAAATGGATTAAAAATGCGTTCTTTATTTTCTTCCGAAAATCTCTTCGCGTTTTGTACGACCGTTCTTGAAAAATATGCGACACGATTGAATGTGGGAGGTTGTCATCCTTTTTACGCAAATCTGTACCTGGTAGACCATTCTGAAAGAAAGAAAAAAATTTCACCATTGTGAAATGCAGTGTTAAAATTGTGATAATGAACAAACCCAGATCTATTCAAACTAATAAATGCGTTTGTTTCTTTTTCTGATTTAGGTTAACATGCGTCATTCAACTTTTTTTTTACGCTACTGTCACCTGGCGAGATCGCGATGATTTCAGAGAAACAAACGTGCGTTACACATTGTTTACCGCTAACTTGCCAGGTATTTTACGCTGTTGGTGCCCAGCGGGAATTCGATAATTTCATGAATCATTTGGCTGTAATTTTATACAATGTATGATCGTTGCACTCGAAGGGATTAAAAATGCGTTCGATCTTTATTTTCTTCCGAAAATCTCTTCGCGTTTTGTACATCCGTTCTTGAACTGGAATGCGTTTGTTTCTTTTTCCGAGCACCGATTAAGTAGGTTAACATGCGTTATTCAACTATTTTTATGCTACTGTCACCTGGCGAGATCGCGATGATTTCATTAATTATTTCGGCTTTAATCATACACACTCATATTTAAATTATCATTCGTTAAATGATAATGAACAAATCCAGATCTATTCAAACTAATACATGCGTTTGTTTCTTTTTCTGAACATCGATTAAGTACATTGTAGCTGAAAATGCGTTATTAATTTCAACTATTTTTACTCTACTGTCACCCGGCGGGATCGCGATGATTTCACTAATTATTTCTGCTTTGATCATACCTAGCGGCACTCTCATATTCAAATTATCATTTGTTAAATGATAATGAACAAATCCAGATCTATTCAAACTAATAAATGCGTTTGTTTCTTTTTCTGAACATCGATTAAGGATAGGTTAACATCATACATGCGTTACTCAACTATTTTAACGCTACTGTCACCCGGCGGGATTGGGGCGATGATTTTATTATTTCGGCTTTAATCATCCAAACTCATATTTGCTCAAAACCAGCAAAAGAATTGGAAGTCGGAACTAAAATTGAAAAGGGTGCACGCATTCCAATTGTCCATTTTTGGTCACAATTGTCGCTACATGAAAAGTTTTTGAATGCGTTTTATCTATTTTTTTTTTCTAGTTGCGCTGTGGTCTGATCTCATATCACGCACGCGTTTCTCGCGAAAAAGAAAATTGAATGATTATGTTTAGTAGGAACATCTGAAGGTATTCCTGTGTCTTATCGCGTGATTAAGAAGAAAACTTGGAAGGAACGGTTCTCTGCAAAACGGGAAAAGACGTGGATAGCGTGAATTCGGTTTTCAATGTTTCGTTTGTCGCGTGTTTGAAAACGGCAATTTGGTCAAGAAATGGGACCTTGTTATATCCGATCAAATTGCTTATGTTTTTCTTTATCATGATTTACCAAAATTGTCCTCGTTATAACCGGAATCTCATTATAACCAAACTCGTTATAACCGACTCGTTCTGCCGTAGGTGTACACGCAAAGGAAAACAGGACTGACGCGATCATCTCGTTATAAGAGGTTCCTCGTTATAACCTAACTCGTTATAACGGGGTTCCTCGTTATAACCTAACTCGTTATAACGGGGTTTCACTGAATTTATCTTGCTGTTGTTGTCTCAATAAGGTTTTCATGAAGGGTTTGTTGAGGGCGTCAGTACCTGTTCTGAAAGGAACAAATATCATGGAATGACCCCAAATAATCAAGGGAATCTATGTTCTGTCTTCATTAATTTGCAGCACTGATGTTCTATAATTCCACACTTTGACCTCCTGACATATACATGGCATCTATACCACAACAGTGACATTATGATGCATATCAGTCCATATCCCCCCATACCATACTTGCAGCTTGCTTTCACATCTGTTCCCATTTGATATCGATCATGAATGTTGTTTTTGTCTCTGTCAAAATGCCTATGATATGACACAAGGTCCTGTTCTCACGCTTTCACTTGTCCATCGGGTCTACATCTACAAATGTATGTCTGTATCTTCCAGGTGCGTCCCTTTGTGGAGGTCGTATTCCAGCAAACCACGAAGCAGACGTGTGTCGCAGAGGGCGCTAATCCGAACTGGAATGAGGAACTCGCTCTTCCATTTAAGTAAGTCTGACATAACTCTCTGGAAACCTTATGTCTTGATAGATACACAGCCATTGTCAGTGAAGTAGAATTCAATTGTGCAATGACATACGGCTATGGAGTCGTAATGATTATTGTGAAAGATATGATATGAAAAGATGTGTGACTATTTCGGTGAAGTCACTCAAGATATAACATTAAAGCAGCTTGTCATTTTCTGTTTGGTTAATTACTTTCTTGTCTGGTCTACAATTATAAAGTTTCTGTTTGTGTATGTCCAAGCCACTAAGTATTTTTGTATCCCTTCTGTTCTCAAAACTCTCTTTAATTTCACCTTCTTGCGGTACAGTATCCGTTATCTTCTTTGGGTGCTTTGTGAGATATACAGTTTGTGTAAGAGTTCTTCGTTGAAATCTCTTTGTCACCTCAGGGCGCCAAACAACGACTACTCATCCAGCAACCTGCAGACGGTGCGAGATCAGATCTACATGAACCTCTTTGACGAGGTGGTGATCGACATGCTGCAGGATGACCGTGACCGCGGCACCAATGTCCACCAGCGGCTGGAGAAGCGCTGGCTGGGCAGCCTCAGCATCCCTTTCTCCACCATCTACTTCCAGGGCAAGGTCAGTAGACTCCAAAGTGCTTAAAGGGAACATTGGGTCTGTGTGTTAAAGTAACTACCCTTCTTCTGCAAGCCTTGCAATGTGTCTGATGTGGATTATGGTATTGAACATAACAGCAAGTGTTAGCAAATGCTCCTTGCAATTTTGCTCCGCAAATGAAAGTGCACTGTACATTGCCTTTTTATCTATTTGAATGGTTCTTTGGCCATAGGATGGATGGACATACATGTACACGTACTTTATCAAAAGAAGAAATGTCACTTTGGTAGCCTTGTGACTTGAATACTGGTTAGTTCTGTCCACCACGCATCCAATCATACTAGTCTTCAATGAGTGTGTTTTTGCTTGAGAAACCCTGTGACTTCATAAATCACATTGTAATAACCTATCCACTCGGAAGTCAAATTTTTTGGTTTATTCTATTTTCTATCAAAAATTGAATTCATAGGGGCCTTCCTGAACACAAACTGTACATCTGCTTGCTGTAATGTTGCCTTAACACCTCATCAAATGGGCACATCTCAACATGACTGCAGATTTCCATTGGTTAAAATTAGATCCAGTTCAAAACATGCTCAGGAAAGTACATTGATTGATTTTCACATTTCAGGTGTCCGGTGCCATTCGCGTTGAAGCGCCCTCAACCCTCCTCGGCTACGAGCGCAGCAGAGAGAGCGCTGGTCGAGGCGCAGCCAATGCCACCTTCCTGTCAGTCTTCATTACTGTAGAGCCTCCTCTTGCAGCCCCTGAGTTCTTCAGAGAGAAAGTGAGTCTGGTCGTATCATGTCATAGCATTTATTCCTAACTGTGATTTGCAAATTATCAGATAAAAAAGTAAAAGGTGTTGTGGGGCCGAGAAAACCTTGTATGTCGAATGTGTCAAATGTTCAGGAGAGTGAAAAACATGGTAGCCAAAGCAACGCTGAAATCAAATAGGATTAGCTTTCCTTTGACATGCTGTGATGGCTCCATTTTTCAGGGTAAGACAGTTAAAGGACAAGTTCACCTTCATAGACATGTAGGTTAAGTGAGTGCAGCAATATTAGTAGAACACATCAATGAGAGTTTGAGGAAAATCGGACAATCCGTTCAAAAGTTATGAATTCTTAAAGTTTCTGCTCAGTCAGGGCTGGATGAGAAGACTACTATAGCTTGTGATGTCATATGAGTACAACTATATAAAGAAAGTATAAAGAAAATTCAAGATATTCTCACTTTTCTCACATAATAAAAGAAAACTCGACTTCTCTCTTTCAGAAGTCAGGGGGAATGATATTACCCCTAACATAAGTCAGTAACAAGTCGAGGAAATGTTCACTTTATTCAAAAAGTCAAGTTTTGTGAAATTCTCTTTTTATTTTCCTTATATCGTTGTACGCATGTGACATCATACACTGTAGTAGTCTTCTCCTCCAGCAGTAATTGCACAGATATTTTAAAAATTCATAACTTTTGAACGGATTGTCGGATTTTCCCCAAACTTTCACTGATGTGTTCTACTAACATTGTTGCCTTCACTCAATCCACATGTATATGAAGGTGAACGTGTCCTTTAAGTTGTGGACAGGACATCTCTAGACAAATTACCTGACAATTCTGTAGTAAAAAAAAGTGATTTTCACCAAAATTTGAGATACAAGATCATGTCACCCCAGCAACAAAAGACTCTTTTGGAATGTAATTACACTCAATATTGCCCTCCTGGTACCAAATGAACTAAGTATAGGTGTCTGTCCCCACTTTGATGGCAACTCCAGTTGCAATCCCAAACTTGGCAGAGTACACCATGTGAACCTCTTTATGGGATGCAGAGACCGTGGTTTTAATCCTGTGGTTTGTGAGAGTCCATGTCACTGTTTAGATTCATCAGTCCACCAGTCAGGTGATAACGCTAATTATGAAAATGTATGGAAAAATGAAAGGTGAGGTGATGCCTCCCAGTACACTTGATGATATAACATGATTTAAATGTTTAGACCTACAATATATTACCGATATTCTACCACGCCAGAAAAGTCATCATATTCTTAACTCATCTTTCTTGCTCTGTCTGTCTGTTTGTTTGTTTGTCTGTCTGTCTGTCTGTCTCTTGCTTGCCTTCTTTCCCCCCATTTCTGCCTCAGTTTGAGACACTTGAAGATGACGCCCTTCTGAACCAGGCCGAGCTGCTTCAGCTCCAGGTCTCCAAGAAGTTCCCAAAGAGGCAGATCACGTCCACCGTCATCGACATGAATGGCAACTCGGTCTTCATCACCCGCTACTTCAAGGCTCTAGCTCCCCCAGCTGTTCTCCTTGAAGGAGACAGCCAGAGGAAAATATCGGTTAGTCTCCTCCCAGTATGCTTGAATATCGGTGAACCTGTTGGTAGTGAAAAAGCTAAAGAATCCCAAACATTTCCTGACCGATACACACTTGTGATATACTTGGAAAACTACACATTGACATGTATTTCCTGAGTCCAAATCTATACATCAATGATTGTCATATTTCTTTTCATATACTCCTTATTTAAAGTGCTTGAAAGATGCCCTTATTTTGATATGTCATGCGTATTAGGGTAATTACCCAGAGGGCAATTACCCCCAGCTAAATACTGGTTAGTAATAAGTTAGAGTAATGATTAGGGTTAGGTTTAGGGTTAGGGTTTGGGTTGGGGTAAGATTTAGGTTCAGGATTAGGATTAGGATTAGGATTAGGGTTTAAGGTCAGGGGAAGAGTCGGAGGAAGGGTCCGGGATAATTGCTCAGGGGGTAATTGCCCTAGACCCATGTCATGAGGTGCATTTTTTTTAATGAATTAAAAAGCTTTTAGTGGAGACTAACTTTGTAACAGCAACATATCACTCTCTGTTTTAACATCCTTGCAATGTAGATTTTTTTTAAATGATCTTTCCAAAGTTCCTGACAATTGTCAGGACTTAATTTAGTGATATGTTTTCTCCAATATAAAGATTACTATATCTTGAGATAACTGCTAATTTTTGCATATCACATTATAATTGTAGAGAATAATCTAGTGTCCTCTACACACAGTAAGTAGAGTCAATGATTTAATGTGATTGATTCCATATTTCTTTCTTTTTGTTTTCCTTTGTGATAAATTGTATTTTTGCAGGAGAGAGTGGCTCGGTTTGTCTCCCTCGTGCCTTCTGTTTCGGACAGTGTCATGTTTCCAGGCGTGTGCAATATCTGGGCAACGTGTGATGTAAGTGCACTGAAATTAACTGAGTGGAGATCACAGGGGACAATTTTATGTTGTAGTCTCTTCATTTCAACTCGTCATATTTCTGCCTAACGGGTAAAATAATCTCAGCCTCACATGACTTCTGTCTGTTCAGATGTTTGAGCCATTAACGTATGCTTTCTATGGTAACAAACAATATGCATTTACGATGAAATTGGCAGCTGCAATCTTCTAAAGACTGCAGAATGCATGGAATATTTATAGTCAAATTTTAGAGTATTACTATTGAATTCTGTTGATGGTGGACTTATTACACTTGACAATTTAGCCCATACGATTATATTGTAGAAGATACCAGAAAAGAAGAAATGTTGTGCTTAAGAGCTCTACTATCGATTGTTCTACCTCCTGTTCAGTCAAGACTGTCTTGATAAAGTAAAAGATGAATAATTCATATCGATGTCATTCAAAGAATGATACTGAAAGTCTCATTCAAAGACATCATTATAGCATAACAGTTCTGATTTCATTGGGGATGTTTATGATATGAGAATGATTTCACATATGTCATGCTCACACATATCTGTGGCAGCTTGGGCTTTTGTAATGATGCACTTTTCATATGTTGCCATGGCAACTTCTTTCCCCCAATGACAACAGCAATTCCTGCGGATGTTGCAGGGTGACGAGGAGGAGCATGCGGTCCTCCTCATCAACTACTTCCTGCATATGAACAAGAAGGCGTGGTTGATCCTCGGCCGGGCAATTCCCGAGGGCCCCACGGCCTACGTCCTGTCCAAGGAGAGCGAGGATCAGTTCTGGATCTGGAATCCGTCCACTGGGGAGCACTACCAGACCTCCGACAGCTTCTGCCCCCTCAAGGCCATCGACTGCTTAGTCAACGAGGAAAACGTGAGCTCCTTTTTTACTCTCTATGGGGAATTGACTACAAGGCATTAAGATAGCAAGGGTATGGACATTAAGATACAACTGAAGCGAGTGTATGACCATACACTTCCAAACGTATTTCCTTAGAGTAATAATTCCCTCACACAGTGGCTGCAGTATAAGATGGGCAAACCCACTAGCCCGCAGCAATGCCACTGCCCTAGACAAAAGGAAGGGTGATAGAGTAAAATATGGATGCAAGGATGATATTATATCAAACTTGATAGGTAATGCTTAGACATCTTGCACCGATGGCCATTAAACTTCGGTATGAAAGGTTTGATTGAACAGACTAACAGTGTGCAGTGTAATAGAAATCTCTGAACACAGTAGCACGAAATATTGGAAGTGAAGCATGTGAGTTCTTTGTGCATGGTTTGACCAGTTTGTATTAGACTCTTTTGTTTTATTTTTATGCCTCCACCGCGAAGTGTCGCCAGAGGCATTATTTGTTTTCTAGAAACATGGAGTGAATCCTTCGATGCTAATTCTGAATGCTACAACGTATTCTGTTACCTGTAGCATCTGAGACAGGGATATTCCTCACAGAGATTAGTTCATTGTAGGCTTTGTTTTTGTAGGCAATGAGCGCAGCAAGTTACATTACAGAGAAAAAGAAAATGTCAATAAATTTAGATGAATACATTTAGGTACATGTGTATGTGGATGAAAGGAGGAGGTTGCAGAGAGAGTGAAAAGATTTCAAGATGATTGAGGACTGTGCACATTATGCTCTCCATGTTGTCTCCCGCCCAACGTTGTAGATCTGGGCCAATATCCAGCTCCAGGAAGAGACAAGTCGTATGTCCTTTGACCTCAGCCAGGCAGCCCACTGGAAGCCTCTCTTTACTAAAGACTTCCCCATCCCTGGTCTCTCCAGCATACAAGTAAGGATATCCAGGAAGGGTCATTGAATTTCATCAGGAACTGTTGTCGTTCAGTTTCACTAGAAACATCAAATGGGATGATATTCTCGAAGCATTTATGCAAGTGACAGGCTGGACTTCTATGGTTGTCAATATTCAAATCCCTAGATTAACTTTATACTGTAACAGTGGAAATTTTGTGCAAGTGATTTTTTTTCGTGATTGGCGGGGTAAAATGAATTTTGTGTTTTTTAATTTTGTGGTTATGTCGCTATGATTATATGAGGGAGCATTTCAAAAAGCTCACTGCTAACATGGTGGTTAAGGGCTTTGGTAATGCATAATTAAATGGTAAACAGTAAAAATAGTTTACATTATAACAGCAAATTCTATCATGCCAGAAGACTACCTATACTGCAAAGAAAACTACAAATAGCATGGAATCTCACCTTGTGTTATGGTGGATTTTCAGATGCATGATACCAATGATGCCGTCTCGTGTCACGATTTTGTTTGTTTGTTTGCTTGCTTGGTTTACTTCAAGGTTATATGAAGATATGCCATTTCTTATTTACATGATATTACGAGGTTATTAAGTAATTTGATGTGAAGGATACATGCCATTTATTCTGTGTAATGATACAACATCCAAACCATACTTATTTCACACCTGTGGGACACTAGCTTGAATGAAGCAGGTGCAACAATAAATGTGCAGGCCCACAAAGTAAGATTCACTTAAATCTGGTATTTTGTAATAAATATTAACTTAAATACTAATACATCTTTTTCTTCCTCCTACAGCCAAGTTCGATAGATTATCCAGAAACCAACCGAGATAACGTCATCGACCTGCAGAACAAGTAAGCATTTTGCCTTTCTTGCCTACTTGTTGCCATAGACACCTGCCCGAGTATACTCGTGACTCATCCTCAATGGGTTAAGTGCAATTCTTATATATTACAATTTTCTCTTGAGTCAGACCTCTTCCTGCAAAGTTTGCATTTCAAAATTTTGAATAAAATACAACACTATCAGGGAGAAAAAAGAAAAAAATCTGAAATAAGTTCATGGGATCGGATTATGTTAATCAAGTGTGACTTATACAGAGGTGAAAAGGTTCCTTAGATTACAAGTTAGCGCATTTAGCTTTCATGAAAATTTTCCATGAACGGTAAGGTTTGTTTCATCTTATCAAACACCATGAGAATAAAGAAATTTCAGACATGAATCATTCCAGTGTTTGCGTTGAGTTCATATTTATTAACAGCCAAAATACTCAAAATTGGCTTCTTTGAAATAGTTGGTTCAGTTTACCAGCCTTTTGAGTTGTAACATTGCTTTGAAGGACCTATGGCCTTTAATTAATGACATGCAATTGATTAAATGTGATGTGTCTTCAAAGAAGCCATATGTTATGGGAAAATAATTTTTTGGTTTTTGACAGATATTAATTCATCTGATGCAAAGTTTTAAAACAAGATTTAATTAACCTACATGTACACCTAACCCTTGCAAGGAAAATGTACAATAAAAGAAATCAAAGTTAGAACACTGCAAAAGCTGTATTACGGTATGCACATTTACAGGCATTTTTCTTTCCTTTATAACTTTTGACTTTATATTAATAATGTGGCGACGCACCATACATTAAGTGTTAACAGCATGGATGTAATGTACATCACTTACACAGAATTGAGAAGAAGCTTCGCAACTGCGTCATGGATTGGCGCCCTCGCCACATCACACGCTGGAATCGTCACGTGATCCACACCTTCCGTGACATCCTGAAGAAGCTGGAGAACGCCCCTGACCTCCTCGCTAGCGACAACCCCACTCTGAAGAGTATCACAGACTCGTACAATGTGAGTGTGCTAATCAAATGTCTAGGGTTGAAATTGCTAGTTCATGGTAGGAGCTGAATAGTATTGCAGTGGTTGGATTATTAGCATGCATGTACTGTACAGGTGCAGTCTAGGTACATTGTAAAATGCCCAGGGCCGTTAAAAATTGATATTGGGCCACCAAATTCCAAAAAGGTTATATTTTGGGGGCCTGATGGGGCAACTAAGTTTAAAAATAAATTGTGATGTTTTCTTTTGTTTCGGGCTAATCCATTTCTTTTACCACCAAAATTTCACATACAGAGATTTTAGTGGCCAAAACAAGTTAGTGGTGAGTCCTTCTTTATTGTCTCGCCCACCGGAGGTGAAGGCGAGACTAAGGGATCCAAATGGCGTCCGTCCGTCGTCCGTCCGATGTCCGTCCGTCGTCTGTCACAAATGTTAAAGTTTACCTGCAAGACTCTCTTATGATGCATAACTTGGCAACTATTACAGCAATGGCAGCCACACTTGGGTGATAGAAGCACTAGGGGTATCTCCATGTTATGGTGTTGTCGACGGTCATGTGATGATGTCAAAGGTCATTTGAGGTCATATATTAAAGAGTAGGTGCAAGACTCTCTTTTCTATGTTAAAGTTTACCTGCAAGACTCTCTTTTGACAAATAACTTCTCATAAGTTGCTTGGATTACAACCTAACTTGGGTCATAGATGCACTGGGGGTACCTTCATGTTATGGTGCCGTTGGAGGTCACAGGATAAGGTCAAAGGTCATTTGAGGTCATACGTTAAAGTTTACTTGCAAGACTCTCTTATCACACGTAACTCGACACATGTTGCTACAATGGCAATCAAACTTGGGTGATGGATGCACTTGGGGTACCTTCATGTTATGGTGCTGTAAGAGGTCACATGATAAGGTCAAAGGCCATTTGAGGTCATATGTTAAAGTTTACTTGCAAGACTCTCTTATCACACGTAACTCAGCACATGTTGCTACAATGGCAATCAAACTTGGGTGATGGTAGATGTCTCTTGGGAAGTTGAAGGTAACCACGAGGTCAAAGGTCACAGACAGGGGTCAACGAACTCTTAGGGCCCAATGTTAAGTTTTTAGGGCCCATTTCATTTATGGCTCATAACTTTTGATCCCTTTGTCCGTTTGTGACTAAACTTGGATGGAAGATGTCCCGTGGGAAGGTAAAGGTCGTCACAAGGTCAAAGGTCACAGACAGGGGTAAAAAAACTTGGGGCCCAATTTTTTGTTTTTAGGGCGCGTTTTGATTGTGGCTCATAACTTTTGATCCGTATGTCCGTTTGTGACCAAAGTTGGACGTTTAGATGTCCCTTGGGGAGTTTAAGGTCATCACAAGGTCAAAGGTCACAGAAAGGGGTCAACAAATTTTTAGGGCCCAATGTTAAGTTTTTATGGCGCGTTTGGTTTATGGCTCATTACTTTTGATCCCTTTGTCTGTTTGTGACCAAACTTGGATGGTAAATGTCCCTTGGGGTGTTGAAGGTACCCACAAGGTCAAAGGTCATAAGCAGGTCAATTAACTTCTGGGAGTTATAAAAAATATTAATTCCTTGTAAGCGAATGGGCGAGACACAATTTGGCACTTGCCTTGTTTGTTCAACTATGACAACATTTTAATATCACAAAAGAATAATAACGGCAGTCTTGGGGACTTCGTTATAATGGGAGTTGCGGTACAAGGCAGGTTTCTTTGCCAGCTGCATGCACTTCTAAACAACAAACAAAAATATGAAATTTCAGGTGATTGAAATTGCTAACAAATTTGCCTCTTTTCTGTGTAATTCCCCAGATGTGTGGTTTTCCGCTGCACATGTCCTACACTGAGATCAAGACGATTGTGGACAAGGTCCAGAGTACGGGGGTCCACAAGAACGAGTCCAACGACGTGGAATTTGCCCTGGCTGTGCATATCCATCCTTACCCAAACCACGTCTTGTCTGTCTGGATCTACCTGGCATCCGTCACTAAGCGGAGGTGATCTGTAGCCCGCCCTCGGGAGGGTGGAGGTCTACAGTACATCAGCAGTTCTACCACAGACTGGCTTGTGTTGATCTACAATTTGCTAAAATGTGGGACACTTCATATGCCTTGTTACATGACAGTTAGACTGGTGTGTAGTAGCCAATTTGAGGAGTAATGATGTTTATAGTGACTCTAGCTCTGTAGAAATAAAGAAACTTGTCATGAAAAATTAAAGGAAAAGCATTCCTCTTCCATATCATGTGACTGTATGGGATGCTATCCCATCAGATATTGTATTCAATTGATGCTTTCTATTGACATCATGTCCAGTTCTTTTTGTTGCTGTGTGTTCCTTAATCCCACTTTAGCATGTTACCAATCTCTAATCGCACACCCCTTTGGGAGAAATCTCCCCTGCTGGTACATGCACCCTCTCATTGTTTTCTCTCAAGTCTGTAATGCTGAATTGAGAACACATGAAGAGTTAGTTTGCAAAAACCGATAAGTCCATTTTTGAAGATTTTGAAGTACGATCTCTGTCATAAAGTACAAAATAATACCTTTTAAATGATACATTGGTCACTACATATAAAGGTACATTTTTAAAGTTATGGTCAAAAGAAGCAAAAATTTTGTTATTATTCTCTTAACGGTATTTTTCTTGACCTTTAATCGCAAATATCTCCATTTGGCAAATATAGACTTATCGGTTTTTGCAAACAAACTCTTCACAGTCATGGAGATTATTTTGGACAGAAGATACAGGGCAGGGAGCCAGAAGTAAGTAAACCAAAGCAGGGTGGTCCATAATTGGAACTTGAAACTTAGCATTTTGCATAGAAGAGTGAAAAAAAAATGTTGTGTGTACACCCTATACACATATTGCCCCAAAATGTATGCCCCGAGTATGGCGTGTCCCAAGGTTTATGTCCTACAATGTACAATGTACCTGAGGGTTCTGGCAGCTATAGGACTCTAGATGCTCTCAGCTGCCATCTTAGCCTCATTTTGGACCATTTGACCACAGTGACTGAGCTGAAATCCAAGGACACAAATCTTTCTTACCAGTTTTCAGTGCATTTGGACACTCTGCACTTGTTGGCAAAAGGCTTATTTTCAGCATGTCATCAATTTCGGGATATCGGAACAAATTTTGCTTTGATGCTTTAACATACTATAACCCCTTGAGGACAACCCTGCTAAAGTACAAACATACTTTGTCGAGAGATTCTAGTCACCATTTCACAGTAAATCCTGCTGGCTTTGTTAAAAGTTATTCCACTTGGAGTTGAAATATGGCCAACTAGTACTGCATATGTTGACCACAAAGGTATGAAGTGTTAATGCAAACAAAAGTGAATATGCTAAAGCATTGCCTCTGCAGCACTGCAATAAATAAGCAAGTTTATATATCTTGACCTAGGTTGCATATACGTAATGTGAAAGTCAAGCCATATCTTTGGGCCAGGTGGATTCAGTAATTTACTGGAATACAATTATACGGAGATGACCATCAATATGTTTCATTCTTGTCATACCTATCACTAATGTTCATGATCCATATGAAAAAGCACTCTGATGCTGCTATTTTATCTAAACTTGACATTTGACTTTCTCGTAGTTGAAAGAGTTGCTTTATAAGAAAACTTAGCAAATACAAGTTGGAGTCACTTTCATTCTCACAGCGGTGCATGGATATCCAGAGAGTTTGTACACAAATTGCTTTGATGATCTGCGTAGTCAGATTATGGTGTTCAGAGATTTGAATGGCACTCAAGAACAAGTCTAGGGCTATTTTGCATGAAGCAGGGACACTACTATCTACATACAGTACCTTTTGGAACAGATTCTCTTCTTATATAGAATGTGTGTTGAAGGGGTATGCCAGACAATTTTCGTAATTTCACGTCAGGTAGCACATAAATCAACAGCTGCATGTATAGACTTGTGGAATTTATTGTGGCCCGTGAGCAGAGAAACCAGTGATCTGAAAATCTTAAACAAATTACACTGAACAGTGTTGATGACATAGGAGTAGTCTCTCATATTTCAGAAATGTAGCAGTGTAATTCCATTACAATACTGCTTAAATTCACCTGTGTAGAATCTTTGTGTATACATGCCTCCTTCTTTTGTTCTGCTTCCTTGAGCCCAAACTCTTGCATTGTTATGGTGAGGTTGCCATGTCATCATCCTTGTTCATTGTTGTTATAAACTTTGAAAACATAATTATTCCTCACTGTTCCTCATTCCAGTCACTATAAATTCTGAAACTCTGTACTCAGTATAACTTATTCATACTCGTTCAAATGGAAAAGTCTGAAATCTTACGGAGGTTGTCTTGAACATAGGTTTTGATGAAATCTTCTCCTTCCAATGGCACATTGTGCCTGGCCGATACTCTTTGCTGACTATTGTCTAGGCACCTGGGGTGAGCCACGAGAGGTTGGTATCATTTGCCTGTTTTCTGGTTTAGGTGTGTGAAATAACCAGATTGAATAATGGCATCTAGGGCAAAAGTCCATCCATCAGTTTGTACTCATCTTGCCAAACCAGTACTTTATTTATGAAATAAATAAAACAGATACACCAGCATTGTGGATTGTGTGAAAAATGTTCAATAATTTATTGCATAATCACTCTGTTGATACATGTACAATAAACTTTTGTAAAATCTCTGTACAAGACATTCCATACCTCATATACAATGTGAAAAATGTAGAGATATTAAGTATATTGTAATAAACTTGTACCCTTGTGAATAAATTCTTGGCTGTGTATGCAGCATTGAAGCAATTTTGTGCTATCATTCACTGCCAGTATTTTGTTTTCTTCACTGTAAAACTTTCCACTCATAAAACCATGAATGTTGATACACTTGGAACAAAACAACAACTTTTGCAGTATTACATAATTTGTGATTGAGGAAACAAAAGTAATCATTCAGCCAACAAATCACCACAAAAAAATATTTCACGCTTGAATCTTTGGTAAATATACACCTCATGCCTAATATATTAAACTCAACTTAATGGTGAAAATGCAACACATAAGAATTTTTGGTTAAGACACACACTAAGGTGGAACAAAATGTAAAAAAAAACAAAAAACAAGAACTTTGACCTTCAAGACCAAATTCTGCAGTGTGTTATTACATGATTTGTCATGTTACTCTACTTATTCAAATGAATGTGTGCTACTGTATTTCATGTTTAAAGTACAAATCATCTCTCATTAGAAAAGGCAAGAAATCATTTCTTTGACAAAGTATCTATTATTCATGTAGCGAACCTGACTCATATTGACAGTTTCAACCCTGAGAGATCACTATTAAGAAATTGAAGAGTTTGATTGTAAAACGGGTTAAATGCCATTTTCAAACATGTTGAAGTCCATCATCACTTAGGGCAAAATAAAAACATTTCTCTGAGAGTAGAAATATCCTATATTTTCTAATGATATGCTATTTTTTTTTTTGTAGCTTTAATCGCAAGTATCTCAAATTAACAAGAATGGATTTAACTCGTTTTGTGATTAAACTCTTCAATTGAAGAATACTACAATGTATGTTTCTTTAACAAAATAGTGATGAAAACAATACATCACTAGTATTGAATACAAAGTATGAAAATAAAAATACAACAAATCTCGGGTTAATCGACACACAGGACCGCAGGAAAATCATTATGGTAAGCCATGCTAAGAAATGATGCAGTGAATCATTGAGAGGAGTGTGCAGATTTAAATGATTTTTGGTCACTGCCAATTACTAAAAACTTGTATCCCATTCTGTACAAAATTATCGACCCCCTGTGTGTTCTGACATAACAGAAATTAAACCTAATGCCATTATACACACTCTCCACTGTCTATGGCAGAGAAAGGGTTAAAATGTATAAGCTAATATCAAGCAACCAGCAACTGAACCATTGCATTTAATAGAGAAATCAAACTTCATGCCAAGTTCAGCTTCTTCAGTACTGTAAACCCTTTTAATAGCATTTATAGTGAGAGTCTGACGGCCAGGCCTTTATTTTCCCCACCCCTTCCAAGAAACATTGTCATGCCTGTTAAAGGCAATCGTCAACGCAAGAACTAAGCAAGAACACACAAGAGAAGACACTAGTGTGCCACATTTTTCAAGGTACGAGGAGGAAATCCTTCGTTATGTGGCAGGATTCCTTCCATTTTCGCTGTGCAAAAGATACAGAAAATTTTCAGGTCACTGTGCCAAACAGTATGTCTCATTTCTTGAAGGTCTGAAGGTTTGGGAAGATGACACAAACCATGCCTACTCTTTTTTAGCCTATACTTGTGTGTGGACAACACTCCATAACCAAGTGGACTATACATTGTACAACGTTCACGACTCTTATTACAAATTGTTCCGGGCAATTGAAATTGAGACCCGTAGACATCTGTCTACACAGTTGTTAGTTGAAAGAAGATTACAACCTGTGTACTTGAATGCGACTTGAAGTCATGTCATGGACCCGCAACTAAGCAACTAGATGTAGAATAAAGCTGCAAAAGGCTGAATTTGAAAGAAATCAACTGATTCTCGAGCAAGAGGAATTTGCTCTGGCAAGGAGAAAGGAACTACAGTGTAGCTACTATCAAAGCTGAACAGGCCGTAGTCAAGGAGTTTGATGATGAGTTGGATGAGGATCGCCATGAGCAAATTGTTTTCCCAAATGTTGAAAGGGAGACAAAAGGTGAGAAGAAAATTTCAGGACTAGAGGTCTTGGATTACAAAAAGGACAACATGGTTCAGGTACCAGTAGCCTTCACAAAGGAAACACTGCCAATCTCACACTCACAGATACTGAAACCAGAAGTGGCTAAAAGATTGCTGCATCTCCAACCCATCACAGACAAAATGATGCCACACAGCGACACTGCCGAAGTCTCCCTACTCATTAGCAATGATTGTACACAGGCAATTCGACCTCGGGAAGTAGTCACAGGGGCAGAAGATGATCCATATGCACAGAGGTCTCTTCTTGGATGGGACATCATCGGACGAGTGTGCAAAACCCAAGGTGAGAGTCCAAGAAGTGCTGCATGCAACAAAATCGGTGTTGAGACATTCTCAAACTTTGCCTTCCCTGCCAAGACAAAGGAAGTTCTCTGTCCCCAAAAGATAATCCAGACCCTAGAAGCAGACTTCAAGGACATGAGTGGAGGTCAGGAGCCTTTCTCTGTAGAAGATCAGCAATTTCTCCAAAGGATGGAGGAGGGAATCGAGAAGCGGGTAGATGGTAACTAGGCCTACGAATTGCCTCTTCCATTCAAATCAGAGGATGTGAAGTTACCATATAACCGGAAGAAGATGGTAGTGAAAAGGTGCAACCAGCTTAGTGCCAGATTCCGAAAGAATCCCAAATTTCTGGCAGACTACCAGGAACTCCTGCTCGCTGTAATAGACAACTGCGCTGAGAAGGCCCAAATCGAGTACAGGAATGGGAGAATGAATTTATGCTCCCCTGATGCACCTGAGCCCCTGTCACCAAACCACCTCCTGACTATGAAACCGAAGGTAGTGCTTCCGCCACCGGGAAAGTTTCAACTAGCAAATACCTACTTCGCAACACAATTATTCGGTACTGGATTGAGATACACCTACGGGCAATGATAAAACTTTTTGTTGAAAAACAGAGGGCTACAATCAAGTCTCAGAAGGGGAAAAAGGGACTCAGGAAGAAACTTAGCAAGAAGTAAAGTGACTTACCTTTGTATGTTTTTGTTTCAGTGGATTTGTTGTATTATTAAGTGAAGCAATTTGTAGTGAAAAGCTTTTCAGGTAGATACCACACATATATATACTGTCTGAATATATAGTCATGAACTATTATCACAATCCATGTAGACTTTGTAGGCCTACATGCAGTTTCACTATTAACATTAACGACTGGACGTTGATGTAGCGAATGAATAACAGAGGCCAAAAAATTGCGAACCAATCCACTCCACACTCCACTCAATATGACACCCAACTAGCACGTTGTATTCCACTTTCACACTCCGTATGATATTCAATGTTTACTTTCCCAAGTTGTAGGTCATTTATGCATAGTAATGTTCTGATCAATGCAATGAATTTGCAGATTCATTGAGCTCTTCCGTGGAATTTGTATATGATGTTTATGATTATTTACGTCCAACGACGATTAAACGTATTGGAACTGCACTTAGTTGTGACTGTTTGTCTATTGAAGGAGTGCGTTTGGATCAACCGCCCTGTAGCTTGTTTACGTTTGAGAAGCTACAAAGAGGGTGAAGTCAGACTGGCGGTTTTCATTGAGGGTCGACGAGCTATGACACTAAATTGTCAAGGCACTTTGAAAGTTTGCGATGAGACGAGGTGTCTGGTGCCACAACCATCTTGAACACCAGTCAGTGGCCACAAACTGTGCAAAATTGGAAACTTATGTGAACACTGCAGTTGACTTCATGTGCAGACATTTCACCACAGTCTTGTGGCAGCACAAGTGCCAACTGGAAAAAGTGACGAACGAGTGGCAGGAAGCAAAACTGTACATCACTGGTCTACCCACAACAAAACAGCACAGCATGTGGTAGGCCAAAATGATGAACAAGGGCACAGATACCTACTGTATTGTAAACTAGCTGCACACTGTGGATATATCCAATTGTCCTTCCCCTCTAAACTGCAGCATGCAAGAGGGGCTTCAGCTGCATGGAAAGGGTGAAGTCAGACTCACAGTCTTCTTTGAGGGTCGACAAGATATCTAAGTCGATGCTTGTGATCGATGCTATATTGTCCAGGCACTTTGAAAGTTTGGGATAAGATAAGGTGTCTGCTGCCACAACCACTTTAACACCAGTCAGTAGCCACAAACAAGGGAGAAATTGGAAGCCTATGGGAATGCTGCAGCTGCCATGACTTCATACCCACATCAGACATCTGAGTTTACAAAATTTTATTCCCCCTGTTGCATGTGCCAGTAGTTAGTGATCAAGACTTGCCAGTTGCTTTCCATGCAAGCAATGGTATGACTTAAATGAACTCAGTTATTATCTTTGTCGCAGAGGAAGTGAAAATTTTAAAAGTATAAAGAACTAGAAATGTCGCTAAGGCGACTAATGCCTCCGCCATAATGCAGGATTCTCCCAATAGGTGTATAGTACGATGTCTTCACAATGTGTGATGACAGTTTCACATAACTGGCAAAATATCGAAATAACAGGTTTGTCAAAAATATCTTGAATGTTCACTTTCCACGAACTGGGTTTGCTATAATTGTCTATTAAAGAGTGCAGGTACACATATTTGGGGAATTGAAAATTTTTACTTGACTTCTGACCGACCTTATTATAAGTTTATGCATTGAGTATAATTTTCAAGGTATGAAGAAAGAGTGTAATTACAGTACAAAATATATATATTTTTTATTCAAACCTGACCTTTGACCCTTAACCTTTGACCTTTGACCTTCTGGCTGGAAATTTCCAAGAGAATCTCCATCAAGTATTACATGTACATATATTGAATTTTAAAACTAATAATGCAATCGTTGCATATACTAGTATATGAGGGAAATAGTAACATTTTGAGGAGTTGACCTTGACCTTTGAACCCCCTGACTATTGACCCATGACCCTTAAATTCCCTAGATAATCCCTGCCAGTCAGTACATGCATATGTACCAAGTTCCATGAAGATATACATTGAACCATTTGCGAGAAAAGTGATATTGCAACATTTTCACCTAACCTTTGACCTTTTGACCTTTGACCTTATGACATGAAACTCCCTCTGGAGAATCCTTACGCAGTAGTACATGTCTACACTAAGTTTCAAAAAAATAACTGCGGGCATTGCATAGATATGGGGGAAATAGCAACATTTTTAGCATTTGACCTTGACCTTTTGACCTTTGACCTCTTGTCAATGTCAATAGAATCTACTCAACTAATTGTCCCATCATACATCATCCTTGGACCAAGTTTGGTGAAAGCTGCTTCATCCAGTTTTGAGTTATCACATAAACAGATAAATTTTAGGATTTGACCTTGATCTTTGACCTTTGACCTATGTCCGATTTCACTGAAAAACTAATAAAGTAATTGTCCCATCAAATATCATCCTCCAACAAAGTTTGGTGAAATTTGCTCTATACAGTCTTGAGTTATCGCGTAAACGGATACAATTTCATGATTTGACCTTGACCTTCGACCGATTTCACCCAAAATCTTATCAAATCGTTGCCCCATCATACTTCATACTTGGACCAAGTTTGGTAAAATTCCAGTAAATATTACTCAAGTTATCGCGTAAACGAAAGTGGACGGACGTACGGACGTACGTACGGACGGACGGACAACCCGAAAACATAATGCCTCCGGCACCACTTCGTGGCGGAGGCATAAAAATCATTTTGAAGTCTGAAAAGATGGCCCTGAATACCTGGCACAAAATCTTGATGAAATGATGAAGAAGACAAAAGAGGATAATTTGAGAGTTCTCTTGTGGTTTATACTTCCTTCCACTTTAAGTTTCATATTTAAGTTTAGTTTGTATGTATAGGTTTTTGGGTTGTCATATATTCTCACTGAGCTCTCCTTTATTCTCTTTAATTATCACCTTCACTCCTTTCCCTGTAGATGAGTCCATTTATTGGGTAATATAAATGGAATGATATAGTGGAATTTAAGCTCCCTCTTCTTCTGAAATCATCATCAACACTGGATCACTTCAAACAAAATTTGAATACCTACTTATTTTGATATTCCTATATATGCACTGGACTTGTATTCTCACTGCGTAGTAAATTTGTATATATCATATCTTCTATGGCAACCAGGGATTTCATCTCAACAGGCAAGCGCTTTATGTTCAGTGAAAAGGTTTTTCCATTGCATAAAGATTTACAGTAGTTTTTCTCCAGTTAATCTTTAAGAAACTCAGGTTATTTAACCTTAGCTCGCTGACCAAAGGTTGAATCTAAATTTTTCTGGTTAAGTCTACCTTAGTGTAACCATGGCAGCCATTTTGGAAGCAATGAACATTGCTGCTCGAAGAGGAGAGAGCATGTTTTTAGAGACCGAACACACCCTCTTGATGTCTTTTCTGACAGTCAAATGTTCAAGCTCTATAGGTTCACTAGAAATGGTTGTATGAACATCATAGACCATTTGACAGGACCACTGCAACAGGCAACACAAAGAAATGAGTCACTGCCACAAAGCTTGCAAGTTTTTATTGCACTGCGATGCTATGCCACTGAGGCCGTCATGGACGACACAAGCTGTATTCATGGAGTGCACCTGCCAACTGCTTCAAGAACTATCCGCAAAGTCACCTTGGCATTTTGTGCAATGAAAGATGAAGAAAGTCTTATTTTGATCTCCGTTAATAATTGGTTGTACGTATTACTTGTAATGAGAATATTGACTGTGAATGTGAGCTTTGACACCTTTGTGTGTAGACTAGTACTAGGGCCTCCATATGGTCTACAATTATCCTATGTTACATAATGTACGAGGACATGAACAGTTGTAGTGTGATAGAAGTCTACCTAAGGTCTACTGAAGTAAAATACTCACACAATAGCTAAGAGTATGATTCCCATACCGTCTTGACCAAGCGAGTTCCAACGTTCCTTGAGTTCCCTCTCCTTGGACGCGGAAAAGGACCTTAAGTGCTTGCTTATAGAATATAGCGATGTGTTTGCCAGGGCTGAAGTCGACCTTGGCAATTTCACAGCCATTACACACCCAATCGATACTGGAGCCGCTAACCCAATCAAGCAGGGTATGCAGAGAACTCCTCTTAGCTTTGCAGCAGAGGAGAGAGCCCATTTGGACAAAATGGAGTGTGCTGGAGTGATCCAGCCATCCCAGTCTGCATGGGCGTCAGCCCCGGTGCTGGTTCGTAAAAGGGAAGGGGGTGTCCGCTGGTGCATAGACTACCGGGCACTTAACGCTGTCACCAGGAAGGACACCTATCCACCCCGAAACATAGAGGAGTGCTTGGACACTCTTTCCGGCAGCAGGTGGTTCTCGAAACTGGATGCAAACTCGGCCTATTGGCAGGTGCGCATCCGGGATCAGGACCGCCAGAAGACCACCTTCATAACAGAGTATGGCCTCTATGAATTTGTCTGCATGAGTTTCGGCCTATGCAATGCCCCGGCCACTTTATTGAGGGCCATGGATCTGATCCTTAGGGGGCTAAATTGGGAGATAGTGTTGGCCTTCCTAGATGACGTGATTGTGCTTGGCGCTTCCTTCGAGGATCATGTGCGAAATCTCACGCATGTGTTAGAGATCTCCCTTAAAGCTGACCATGTGGAAGCAGTTCGAACATGATCAGTCCCCACCACGACCAAGCAGGTCGAGCAGTTTCTAGGCTTGGTAAATTACCACCGCTCTTTCCTCACGGATTATGCAGCAGTGGCTGTTCCCCTCTATGAAATCACTGGCAAGAAGCAGTTCCACTTGGGACCAGAACAACATCAGGCTTTCAAGAAGATCAAAGATCTTCTGATGCAAGCCCCAGTACTGACCATGCCCAACTGGCAGGATCCGTTCATTTTAGATACAGATGCATCTAACAATGCAATTGGAGCAGAGCTCATCCAAGTGCAGGAGGGCAAGGAGAGGGTTATTGCATACAGTAGCATTGCCCTAACTCCAGTTCAATGTCAGTGAATTGCTAGCAGTAGTCATGTTTACTCAGCAATATCGGTATATTTTCTTTAAAGTAGTTAACTTAGATGTGGTATGTAGGTGTTTTTGAAATTTCACTGAATGATTATTTCTGTTTTACTCATTAAAATAGTTGGAGGACCTCCATTCATTGATCCTTTCTTGGAACGGGTGTTGAAAGTGGTTCCCCAAAACTCAACATCTGGGATATGCAGCTCTGATACCGAGGCTGGTCTTGATGTATAGTATAGGTTAATTCAGTGTTTATGTCGATTTTTTTTTTTTTTAATTTCTATAAATTTTGCAAAATTGAAAAAAGTGTACGATTTGTATTTACATCAGCGCAAATCATACAAACACTCAAATTTGGTGATTTATTCAAAATCCAGTCTAAATAAGTAATTCAGTTGTCATTTGTCAATGCCTCTGCAACAAAGTGTCGCCACAGGCATTTGGGGTTGTACGTTCATCCGACCTTCCGTCCCTCCTTCCGAAATCAATTTTCTGGAAAGCACAGCTAAAAAAACCCACTAAAGGTACCCTAGTGAAACTTGTCACGTATATATGCATGAGTGGGCAAAGTTGTGCCTATATACTTTTGTGTACACATGCTCAAGGTCAAAGTTCAAAGGTCAACATGAAAGGCTCTAAATTTAGCTATTACCTCATATCTATGTAATGCCTACAGTTATTCACCTGAAAATTCGTGTATACTTGTAATATCAAATAAAGATTCTCCAAAGAGACATTTGCTTTGTGAGGTCAAAGGGCAAAGGTCAATTGGAGGTATTAAGATTGAGATTTTTTTTTTCTCCACATCTCACAAATGGTTTCAGGTATCTTTATAGAACTAATAGCACTTACACATTTACTGACTGTAGTGATTATCTTGAAAATTTGATTGTCATTGGTCATAGGTCAATGTCAACCCCTCAAACTTTCACTCATTTCCATCATATTTAAGCAAATATTGTTTGACATTATTGCGGGAAGATCTTATACTTTTTAGTCCTCCAGCTACATCACCCCATATATGGTCACATGTCTTATTAAAAGCTTCAAAAGAAATTAGGCATCATGCTTTCAAGTTGAATTATTCACTCCTCTTAACCTCTCTTGTACCACTTTTGTAAGTTGCATCTGTTCGGTAATGACTCTCCACAATTAAATTAATTCTTTTTTTTACATTTATTTATCAGCCTCTTTCTCTCTTTTATCTAAATTCCAAAACAAACTAGACTGAAGAGGAAATGGATATTGTTGCAACAGCGATGAGCTGTACCGCAGTCGAAGGGCCGGTCGACGTATTTATTCCATCTACCTCCACGGCACAAGTAACAACTGGTCCTCAACAGGCATCGCAGACAACATCAGAGAAAATTCTCCAAGTGCTGGAAAGAATTTCTCGGCAACTTAAGGAGGTGGAGGTGTTGGATACATTAAAAAAAAAAGAAGGAGAATTTCTGTTTGCATGCACTAAGTAAATGAAAAATGCCTGTAGGTTGCATACAGGTGTACAAAGTCATACTCAATGCAACTGATTATTGACATTTCTCTATTTTCAACATTAAGTTCACCTTAATAAACATTTGGATTGAGAGATTGAGAATATACAGAAATCATTATTGAGAGTTTGAGGAAAATCAGGCAATTGGTTCAAAATTTATGAATTGTTAAAAATTCATTTCCTCGGTTGCTAGATGTGAACAGAACTACAGCTTTTGATGTTGTGTGTATATAATGATATTAAGAAAATGTAAAGAAAATGTAACATATTTTATTTTCTATCTCATAATAAAAGGACACGTAATTTGCCTCTTTCAGAAGGCAGGTTGAGTAATATTATCCTTAAAATACAGTGTAAATGTCAGGTGCGATTTGAGGAAATGTGCACTTTTTCTATAGTTGAAATTTGATGGATTTCCCTTCCTGAAGTGAGCTAACTCTCAGCACTGTCCTGGTGCGCAGTTGTGTATTATGCACTATGTCGCGTTGCACAGCAAGCAATAATACATATACATAGTACACAAGACTTTTCTCATTAACTTTACTCATAATAACAAGCTCTTTGACACATATTCCATGCCTATTTGGTTCATATTGTTCACTGTTAATTTGGTAGATTGTTAATAAACATGGTATAAAGATACGACTAGTGGCTCAAGAGGAAAGAACTGGGAAGAAGCAGAGGAGCTGTTCATGCTTCAACTCAGAGCAGAAGCGGAAATTTCACAGCAGTTCAAGGGGGAACTGCAGTGACCATAAACGATTACTAGATTAGTACACTTGCATGTAAAAGCTCATGCTTCAACTCAGAGCAGAAGCAGAAGTTTCACGGCAGTTCAAGGGGGAACTGCAGTGACCATAAACGATTACAAGATTCGTACACTTGCATGTAAAAGCTCATGCTTCAACTCAGCACAGAAGCAGAAATTTCACAGCATTCAAGGGGGAACGGCAATGACCATAAAAGATTAGATTTAGTGCACTTGCATAATTATACATTGTTTGCTAGTCTGTGACATATATACTGATAATGCCGCCTTGATGACTAATGTTACAGCTAAGGAGACCTTCAAACAGTGGTCTAGGAGGACGATGGGAAATCCTCCAACATGAAACGTATTGGTTTGGAGCAAAGTCTGGATTTTGTGAGGAGTAAGGTCAATGCAATCACCATAGATACAGATGGTTGACAAAATAAAAACGATATATAAGGCAATCATTCATCAATGGGACGTATAGCATGGCAGCAAGAACCTGGTGAAAAAGGTTACTTAGCATTTGATGCATCAAAACAGAACTGAGAAGGGATGCGAATAGCTTGATCCAGCAATGGATCCCAAAGATTTCCAACCACTTCTGGTACTCAGACATGCAAGGAACAATGATCCCAAACTCGCTGTTTAAACCTGAATGGCATGCTTCATCATATTGTGAATGAGCACGAGTGGCTGTTCATTACAAATGACAGGCCTGGGAAGTACAAATATGAGGAGCTCAAAGAACAGAGGGACACAACATGGCTGGAACCAGGATCATCATGCATGAGAAGTTGTATGACATACTACATGACAAATGAGACATGAAAGCCTTGTCATGTTACGCGGACTTCCGCCATACTGGATGCTTAGAGGCATTTTCAGGCAAGCTGCTGATGTATGCTCCCAAGAGGACATATTTCAACCAGTTAGGATATGTAGCACTGGTAAAACTTGTTGTTCTTGACACAAACTATCATGCCAACAGAATAAAGGCCAAAGAAGGATGGGACTTTGAAATGGAGAAGTTCTGAAGTACAACAAATGCATAAAAAGGCATATGATTGTGTCTGCTACAGACTGACAGAAGGTCATAATCGCACTTAACAAAAGGTCCATAACAATAAAACTCAAAATGTAGACACCACAACAGGCAAACCACCAAAGCATTTTTGCTGAACCACGGTGCCACATAAACACAACACGGTGAGAGTCAGTATGCCTGAAGATTGCCCCAGTGAATATTAACTTCCCAACAGTTTTCATACATTTTTATTTTAATGACAGCTGCGATAGCATTTTAGTATACCGGTACGCACGAAGGGTCCTATTATGATATGGTGCATGTCATCTGCGATCAGTCCATCTCTCCATTCATCCTTCCATTTGGCTGTTAGCAGAATCTTTGGTGGATAACTCATCCATTATTTGCATTTCAGTTTGATTAAAATTGGCTATAACCTATATTGCGATTCATGTCAGTGAGGCTTTTTGACTCTCCCTTCTCTTCAGACTCCTTTGATGCTGGAAGTTCTAAGCCTGCAAAGACCAAGCATGCAGAGTGCAAGTCTTCACAGTCGAAGAGCAGAACTACGCAGAAAAGACGCCCCTGGAGCAAGGATGAAAAGAGGATAGTTCTGAGGGGTTTCGAGGACCACATTTCCCTAAATCGTCTCCCAGGTAAAAGGGATATTGACACACTTCTTCAGGTGATACTTTTCCAGCGAGCGAGCGAGCGAGGTTGGGGGATCCGCTCGGAAAAAGAGCGAGGGTGCACGAATTCTAAGAAACAACTTTTACTAGCAGAATGAATTTACATAACAACGTTGATTACTTGAAATCCCTCCATTCAGCCTTACTTCAGTGCTTTAAAGCACTGAAGTACTGTAAGGCTGAATCGAGGGATTTCATGTGAATCATGAGAACAAACATTTGAAGAAAGTCAGAGGGACTTCTATGCTTTCCATTTCAAACATAATGAAAAACGTGTTTGGTAAGCGTAATCAGGACTTAAATATCACTCAACTTTGGCTATTCTATGTGTTTTGCTACAGTGTTTCGAGTGATGTGAAGTTGACCATAGAGAGTGATAACTGTTATGAAACATTTTGAGATTCGCATTGGCAATGAGTTGATGCCAACTACAAAATTTTATCTATGATTTTGTAAGTGAATGCTAATATATGTTTTCAGTGCATTACTTTAATAATTTTCATGTCAGCAGTGATGTCCATACACGCAATACCCGGTAGTTTTCAGTAGCCCACTCACTACATGTAATTTTCCTTGTAGATTCTACACATCGCGTGATATGAAATAATGCTAGAAAAATCTTTCTAGCGTACATGTAAGCATTTATTCACTGCTTTCACTGTCTGATAAGGTGGGAAGTGGCAATGCTAAATAATTAAAGGCAGTCTAGGAGTATGTACAGTATTTTGTATTGAACCTCGACCTATGACTTATCAGTGACTAAAACATGTCTTCACGTGGTTGACTATGGGATGACAACGACACTACATGTATGTGCTTGCTTGCCATTTGGAAAGATGACAATATCCAGCGACAAATGGATGGAACTGTACACAACGCTTTGATATACCGAAAGGTCAGCGACAGAATGAGAGAAAATGGCTGTGGTCTGATCCAGAGAAGCTCTCAACCATCAAAGCTTCCCATCCCCAAAGAACCTCGAAGAACTAGAATGGTTTCTGAGGATGATGGGATGGCATCCAAAGCTCATCCCACATTATGCAGATGTGGCTGCACCTCTCTTTGCTCTATAAAAGAAAGGAGAGAAATGGACCTGGGATGACCATTGTTCACATGCCTTCTACATCCTGAAGAATACCCTCATGACTGAGCTTATCCTAGGCTATCCTCATGAGACTGCAATACTGTTCATACAGATTCCCGTGAGGTGGGGCTGGCGCCATTCTCACCCAGAACACGCCATCAGGGACATGGACCATTGCCTTTGCTATACATACAACGTCACCTATAGCAGCTGTGCTCTTTCCAAAGCAAAACAAGATTACAGAAGGACCGAAAAAGAATGTTTTGCTGTAGTGTGAGCTCTGAAGAAATGGAGACCACACCTTGAGGGAAGTTATGTAACTCTCATCTCTCCTCCATCATTTGAATCAGTGGTATACATGTAGGTCTGAACACCTGTACATTCACAGGTGTAACAACTGTTAAAGGGCCCCTGAAATCCAAAAGCATGTTGATTTGTGTTGATTTATGATACCCTCAACATCACTTTTGCAGTGAAACATTTCATGTTTCTGTGATATTAATGTTACTAACAAAAGACATGGTGAGGGAACATGCAAGTTATACCGAGTCGAGGGGAAGGTGCATTCCAATGTCTTTCGTTAAACATTTCAGTAATATAGCAATGATTGACAGATGAGGTCATCTGAGGAATATTGGTTTGGAAGGATTTTTTGTGGGTGTTCCCAATTAATCTGAAGAAAAATAGAAGAAAAATAATCGTTTAAAATATATGGAATGTTTCTTGATATTTGTTTCACTGCAAAAGTGATGTTGAGGGTATCATAAATCAACACAAATCAACATGCATTTGGATTTGAGGGGCCCTTTAATGTTCTAGAGCCCAAATCATATGCACACATGCTTGATCTCCACACTGCAGTCTACTCAATACAAGCAGCAACACCTGGTCACATTTCCCAGCATATTTTCAAAATGGGGCATCAAAACATACATGTACCTGCTTTCTTACAGTGAGAATGGCTATATTGTGAATGCCGAAATATACACAGGGAGGTTGGTCGTTGCTTCTTCAAAAGTATTGCAACTGGAATGAAAGAGGAACTACAAGCCGCCGAGAGGAATAGGAATGGTATGGTGAAAGATCCTATCTCTAGGCTCCTTGAAGTTAACGAAGCTGATGCCTTATTCTCCCAGAAGGTCTGTCAGAATTTTCCAGATTATGCTCCAGCAGGAACCGGTAAAGTAAATACAGGATTGCATCTGTAACTTATAATTCTAGCTTTTTTCAACTTGCAGTCACAGCCCTCAAACAGAGATTAATAAATCAAAATTGTAATTGGAAATTGTAAATTTTCATTAATGAAAATTGAGCAATAAAAGAAGAAATGTAATGTTCTAATTAAAGATGCCACTGAACTTAAAGTCAGAAATTATATTATACACATTTTAGGAGTACTTAGTCAATTTGATTTATGGGCAGTATCTTGAATGACTGTAATCCTTCTCAGGCTGTCATATAATGGCAGTCCATCTTGAAATATATTTTTGAACTCTGATTTGCCTTTCAGCACCAATCCCTTACCAGATATGTGCCACAAGAGCAGCTTCTTGCCAAAGGTATATAAAGACACCAACCCTACCACCAGCTCCTGCCTCAAGCCAACAATGCACCACCAAGCCGCGGCCACTGCGGGCACACCAACCCAGTCAGCTCATGCTCAATGCCAAAAGTGCTCAAGAGACATTTTCCATTTCTTTCTGATACATGTTTAGCAAGGTTGAAGAAAAAAAAAAACTTTTCGTCTCGGTCTATCGAGGCAACAGTTTTACACAGCACTGAAGGATGAGTTCACAGAGTTGGATCGTGTCTCATTTCGACTCTGCAAAGTTGTGCCAAACAAGCAAGTTGTGAAGTTGTCTGAGAATATCTGTACACCTCAGGCCCTGAGAATATCTGTACACCTGAGGCCCTGAGACAGCATATCCTCAACAGAAGGTCCAACCTTGACATCTTGCCTCGGTCTATAGAGACAATAGTTTTACACAGCACTGAGGGATGAGTTCACAGAGTTGGCCCATGTCTCATTTCGACTCTGCAAAGTTGGGCCAAACAAACAAGTTGTGAAGTTGCCTGAGAATATCTCTACACCTCAGGCCCTGAGACAGCACATTCACAACAGAAGGTCCAACCTTTACATCTTAGCACGTGTCTTAGTGACTTAGCACGAAAGGAATAACACGTATTTTACTAGCTATTTTGATTATTTTTGCAAGAATGTCTGCACCACTGTGTTGTAAATGGACATGATCCAGAGTACACAGAGGCTGAGCTGGCAGCAATGGAGGGAGAGCAAAGTGAAATCAATGTCGGAGCTGCTGCTCAACCTCCCGATCCTGCTCCTTTTCCCGATAGGAGGGGGAACAACAGGTGGTACCTGTGCAGCAGCAACTGCCCAGTGATGCCGACCGCTGTGGAGTGTTTGTGCTGCCGCGAAATACCGAAGTGCAGAGACTTATATCCCGATGGATGCATAATCAACGCGGACGAGTTCAGGCAAGTCTGCCTGAGGAGAGCAGTCCTCCGAGTTTTTCATATTGCGAGGCGAGATATTAGAGGACATCGTCTGGAAGTACCAGCAGTTCTAGAGAACAAGTAGGTTTGCTAAAAAAGAAAAACTAATTCATGCAACATCATAAAAAATAAGCGAGCTATACTTTGGACCCCTAACACTGTTACTATACTAGGCATAAATGAGCTGTTGTTAAGCTGAATAACTCAGTTACAAATGTACAATGTGTGTACTTTTGTATTCACAGCTGGTGCATGGACACCGACACTTGCAGGTAAGTTTGAGTGTGAATTTGTTTATGTCCTTCTGCAGTCAAATTGACATACAGTGTAGCATGGCTACTCAGTCTCTTTCTTGTTAAAATGGCATTGGTGCATACGTGTGCATCAGTTTTACCGTGACCTATAAATTAAGGCCTATGAGTATTTCTCTAGTCTCTGAGTGACATGCAGGCAAGAATTCCATATGTACCCCTAGACTGATGGTACAATTGTATCTGTCTCTTCACGGTGGGCTTCTTATCTGACGTTGGGACATGCGTGGGGCTGACCACACATGTCCCAACGTCAGATAAGAGGCCCACCTTGAAGAGACAGATACTATCAGTCTAATGTACCCCCTGCTAAAATTGGAAGAAAAACAAGAGACCCGCGGGTCACGCGCTCACCTGAGTATCGCAATTTCACCTTCCACGCATTCTTGCACACTCTTACCTGAGAACATTGGAAACTTAGGTCTGCATATGGATCCCCCCTCAACTCGGGGGGGGGGGGGGGGGGGGGGGCAGGCAGCCCTGGATTTGCAATGAACAAACTTGGAACTAAAGTCATCAATGTACAAACTCATGGTATTAACTTTGTTTTATCATTTCTGGTTCTAGAGCAGAAGATTTTAAATATTCCTTAATGTGGGGGGGGGGGTGGGACCCCTAGGGGCCTCTCAAGAGGGACATGGTGCCCATTTGAAGGAATTGAGATTCTATCCCCATAGGGATGTTACCTGCTAAGTTTGGTCAAAATTCATCGTGAGGTTTTTCAAGAAGAAGATGATCATGTACAATTCAGGCTCCATTACAACTGTAGGACTTCTCCCCATCCCTCTCCTGGGTCGCAAGGGGGGGGGGGGGGCACCCCTGATTCCGCAAACCCCATGAACAAACTTGAAACTACAGTCATCAATGTACTAACTCATAGTATCATCTAAGCCCTATCACTTCTGGTTCTAGAGAAGATTTTTAAAGGTTCCTTAATTTTAGAGGGTTTGGGCCCCCTGGGGACCCCCCAGGTGGGCCATGGTGCCCATTTGAACAAATTGAGATACTATCCCCCTAGGGATGCTACCTACCAAGTTTGGTTAAAATCAGACATGGCGATCTCAAAGTGAAGATGAAAATGTACAATTTAGGCCCCATTAGGACCCCTCCCCGGCCCCCTCCCCTGGGTCCCAAGGGGGGCACCCCTGATTCCCCCATGAACAAACTTGAAACTACAGTCATCAATGTACTTACTCATAGTATCAATTAAGCCCTATCACTTCTGGTTCTAGAGAAGAAGATTTTTAAAGATTCCTTAATTTTAGTGTTTGGGGGCCCCCCCTGGGGCCCCCCAGGTGGGCCATGGTGCCCATTTGAACAAATTGAGATCCTATCCCCCTAGGGATGCTACCTGCCAAGTTTGGTGAAAATCGGTCATGGGGTTCTCAAGAAGAAGATGAAAATGTAAAAAGTTTACGCACGACGGACGACGGACGACGGACGCCGGACGAAGAGCGATCGCAATAGCTCACTTGAGCCTTTGGCTCAGGTGAGCTAAAAAAATAAGCGATATGTCTATGTAATATTGAAGGTCAATTTTTTTTTTTTTTTTTTTTTTTTTTTTTGGGGGGGGGGGGGGGGGGGGGGGGGGTGGGGTGGCTACTTATTTAGAGTTTTACGGTTAGGGTTAGGGTAACATTGATCTCGGTGTCCTATACTCCTCGGGTAATGTGGAACCCCGGAGTCCAACACACTGTATACAATGTACGTCTGTAGCCTACATGTAAGTTAGTGGAGGGTACATACGTTGGCTGTATGGAACTATTTCCAACATGCATTCTTGTGCTTTGTCGTCATGCACGTAACAATACATGTACTGTTATTTTTTAAGCTTATTTTAGATATGTTAGAGAAAAGTAAAATTATGAAAGGAATTGATAGCATTATTGATTTTGTTTATTGTCTTATTCTTTCCTACCACAACTACAGGCCGTCAAGGTTTGCAGCCTATACTCTCTTCACCTATCTTGTACACAACCGTCTGGGCAAAGGAGTGCCAAGAGTGATACCAGCCTGTGCTGAGACCAGGATAAGGGATGAGTTCCTGGAGCAGTCTGGAACATTAAAAAGAGTGGAGCACTACCACAGCACTACAAATGTGACTTCAGCTCAGTGAAGAAAGCACTGAATGGATCAGTCACAAAATTTCAGAACGGTCCCTTCTGCCAGGAGTTCATAGGGAGACACATGGACAAACATCTGGGAATTATCATCTTGTCACAGTGTACCTCACATGGCTGTCACCACTGCAGTCACAACCCCCCAGCACCATCTGCACAGGAAATGGAAGTCTTTCCTAACTTTCCCACACCTACACCCTCTGAAGAGCCTGGACACTTTGTGACATTCCTTGAAGATAGTTCAGGTCATTTGATTTCCCCAACAATGGAAGAAGTGAGGCGCTCACCAATATCAACTTTACCACCCTTCCAGCTTTCCAAACGTTTTGAGTGCCGTAGATGGCACCCACGTTGGATTGCATGGCGCCCCCCTAGGCCTTGAGGAGTACGTATTCACAAACAGAAAGGGAAACTAGACTGTATTTCCTCAATGTGCAACTGATATGCGACAGCTTCTACAAATTGACAAATGTAGTTGCGCGATGGCCGGGGAGCACCCATGATACAAGGATATCGAGGGTATGCATAATTTATTCATCAACCTCTTTACCTAAGAAATGACACTAATTGGGTAAAAGTTACAAACTATCCGTACCAGTCATGCTCATTTCAGAATGTCAACCACAATCAGCTGAAAATCATATGATATAGATATATTGCTGTCTGCTTAATCAAGTTTTGACCTTTTGTCTGTACATTTATTACATTTCAGTTTTCTCTATTCTAATATTCCTGTTGAATATCTAGAACGGTGCAACTGGCCAAAAGATAGAAGATGGCAACCAGTCTGGGATCATCGTGGGAAGCTCTGGCTATAGTGTAAAACCATAGCTGATGACGCCAGTCAGGGAGCCTCGGACAAATGCTGAGTCAGCTTACAGTACAACATAGCTTACATAAAGTAATACCTAACAACTCACCGAATGGAAAACAGGACAACGGGGCTGAAGGCACCACCAGCAGAAATGGTAGACGACTGTATGACAGTAGTGTAGAATGCACCATTTCTGCTGGTGGTGCCTTCAGCCCCGTTGTCCTGTTTGCCATTCGGTGAGTTGTTAGGTATTACATTATAGGCCCACACAAAAATACCTACATTGGTGACCCCGACGTGATTGTTTAGGGCCGACTTCACGTATCTCATCCTCCTTCCTTCACTTCTACAATGGCCGACGGCGACGAGGGTAACGCCACCCCGGCCGCCACGACATCCACGCCAGCGGTCACGGCGGTTAGCCTCAAGCTCCCTCCCTTCTGGCCCAACGATCCCGCCCTCTGGTTTGCACAGGTAGAAGCGCAGTTTACCACCCGGAGCATTACCACCCAGCAGACGCGCTTCGCTTATGTGATCTCCTCCCTGCAACCGGAGATAGCACAGGAAGTGAGAGAATTCATCATCTCCCCTTCCACCACCGACGCGTATGACAAGGTGAAGGCCGAGCTCATAAAGAGGACGACCGTATCGGAGCAGTGGCGGCTCCACCAGTTACTCACGGCAGAGGAGTTGGGCGACCGCAAACCATCACAACTCCTACGTCGTATGAAGTAGCTGCTCGGCGACGCGACCTTAGAAGACAGCATCCTGAAGCAGCTGTTCCTGCAACGCCTGCCAAACAACGTCCAACAGATCTTGGCCTCCACATCCACGGAAGTCACTATCGAGCAGGTCGCTGAACTGACGGATAAGATCATAGAGGTCGCTATGCCACTATCAGTCGCTACAGTGACAGCACCGCCGTCCATGCCCCAGTCTTTCCCCATCCCGTCGGCTACTCTCCAACCGACGTCTCCCAGTCCCCCGGCGGCAGATCCCGTAGCGCACCTCACAGCACAGGTCGCCATGCTGACGACGCAGGTGTACGCAATAGCCTCCCGTCTAGACGACGAGTGTGGGTGCCAGCGGTCCCCGAGGCGGCAACCGCGGACGTGGAAGCGAGCCGACTCCAAACAGCGCCACGCCGGTAGTGAATGTTACTACCACCGGAAGTTCGGCGATGACGCCCAGCAGTGCCGTTCCCCCTGTTCCCGGCGAAAAACAAAACCACACCCACCACAACAGCAGGGAAACGGCCCAGCCAGAGATTAGCAGCGACGAGTCCCTCTGGCAGTGATACAACAGGTCGCCTATTTTACATCACAGATAGACAACATGGCACACGCTTTTTAGTTGACACCGGAGTTGAAGTCAGCGTCCTTCCGCCTTCAGCAGCTGATAAGACGAATTCTTCGCCTACATTTCACCTACAGGCAGTGAACAAGTCTTCTATCGCCACTTATGGAGAGCGCTCACTCACGCTCGATTTTGGTCTCCGTCGCACCTTTCGATGGATTTTCATCATAGCTGATGTGCCTACACCCATCATGTCTGGGTCACCAATGTAGGTATTTTTGTGTGGGCCTATAATGTAATACCTTACAACTCAACGAATGGCAAACAGGACAACGGGGCTGAAGGCACCACCAGCAGAAATGGTGCATTCTACACTACTGTCATACGGCCGTCTACCATTTCTGCTGGTGGTGCCTTCAGCCCCGTTGTCCTGTTTGCCATTCGGTGAGTTGTTAGGTATTACATTATAGGCCCACACAAAAATACCTACAAGTTTATTACACTACATACGACAGGATACTGTAGCAATAAGATGAAAGAGGCAAGAATTGTAAGAGAGTGAGGAAGGAGAAGAAGGTGTTCAATGACGCATTGCACAAAATCAAGGACAAGTTCAAGAAATCAGAACAGTTTGGTGAGAAGCCAGTTTAATAGTGTCTCCACTGAAAGAGTGGAACACTACCACAGCCCTACGGATGTGACTTCAGCTCAGTGTAGGAAGCACTGAACGGACTGGTCACAAGACTTCAGAACCTCACAACAGTTTCTTCTGTGAGGAGTTCATGGGGAGACACATGGACAAACGTCTACATTGTCTGGGAATGATCATCTTGTCACAGTGCACCTCACAACACTATCATCACTGCATTCACAACCACCCAGCACCATCTGCACAGGAAATGGAAGTCTTTCCTAACTTTCCCACACCTACACCCTCTGAAGAGACTGGACACTTTGTGACATTCCTTGTAGATAGTTCAGGTCATTTGATTTCCCCAACAATGGAAGAAGTGAGGAGCTCACCAATATCAACTTTACCAACCTTCCGGCTTTCCGAACGTGGTGAGTGCCATAGATGGCACCCACATTGGATTGCATGGCGCCCCTCTGGGCCTTGAGGAGTACATATTCACAAACAGAAAGGGAAACTAGACTGTATTCCCTCAACGTGCAACTGATATGAGACGGCTTCTACAAGTTAACAAATGTAGTTGCGCGATGGCCGGGGAACACCCATGATACAAGGATATGGAGGATATGCATAATTTATTCATCAACCTCTTTACCCATGAAATGACCCTACTTGGGTAAATGTTAAAAACTATCTGTACCAGTCATGCTCATTTCAGAATGTCTTGAGTAAAGTACACGCATGATTAGAAGGCTTTGTCTCTGCATGTCTTTTCTTGAGCATTATAAAAAAAAAAAGTTGTCATGGATATTTCAAATTAATTGCAATGTAATCACATTTCCCAGCACGTTTCCACAGGTACACAGGTAGCCAATATGCAAGTCCAGTTCCCATCAGGAAGTAGATTGAGAGTGTTACGGAGAGTATTTCACATTGTGATAGTCATCATCTTCATACAATTTCACGATGGAAAAAATAGTGAAAATAGGTGAATTATGAAAAAGATTGGACTTAAATTTTCGCGATGACTATACATTGTAATTGCCACCTGTGAGATGGTTTGTTCTGTATAATGTATAGTATAAGGTAACATATAAACACTTAGGTTTATATGTTCACATGTTATAAACACATAGGTTTATATGTTCACCCGTGCGGCATAATATGCCTGGCTCAAAACCGGCAATTATGCTGCACAGGGCAATGACCCATATGCATGCGCCGATGCATGACACACACACACACACCCAGGGCATACGGGCATCTCAACCTCTTAGCCCAGCATGGGCAACCTGTCCCCCGACTCAACAGTAGAGACTATACTATATGCTGCATTTATTGATTATATACGTAATGTTATATGACATTGCTGCTTGTTGATGAAAAAAAAAGGAAAGGAAGAAAGAAAAACAAACCACAAACTGTTGTCTACATGCATTTTGTGGCGATAATTATGTTGTGATGATATTTATGCTATGAATACATTGGAGTGAATATTGATGTTGATAGTTAACATTGACGTTAAACAGTGAATATTGATGTGAAGAGTTTACATTCATGTCGATTTGTGTGCAGTGTATGCTTTGTTTTTTGTGCAAGTATTGACTCAATGATACATTTTGGACGTTTATATTACTCAAATATTGATTGGATTCGTTAATACATATGTTTCATTACACTGCCGTGAATCTAAGACCTTTGCAAGTTACGCACTAAAAGTGTTAAGCACGAGAAAAGAGCGAATAATTGCTTTAACCCTTTGTATATTCAGCAAGGGAAAAAAGCGAAACAATTGCTTTAGCCCCTTGAGATTTAGCCAGGGAAAGAGCGAATCAGTTGCTTTAACCCTTGGATATATTAATTTTGAAAGGGAGAGAAAGTGAAGAATCGCTTTAACTCCTTGTGATTTTGTGTAAGAACAAGGGAATAAAAGAGCGAACAACCGTTTAAGCCCTTGCGATTTCGTAAGCAAGAGAGAGGAGCAATAAACTGCTTTAATCTTTGTTTAAGCAAGAGAAGGAGCAATAAATTCCTTATAATCCTTTGCGATTTGTAATTAATTTAATTAGCAGAAGAAGTTATCGGGGAAAAAGAGTGAAAAAATCCCTTGAATTCCTCAAGCCTTCTTTGTTTGTTGAATTATATGTGTTTGCATTGCATTAAAGGACAAGTTCACCTTCATAAACATAAGGATTGAGAAAATGCAACAATATTAGTAGAACACATCAGTGAAAGTTTGAGGAAAATTGGACAATCGATGCAAAAGTTATGAATTTTTAAAATTTTTGTGTTGGAACCGCTGGATGAGGAGACTACTACAGCTTGTGAGTCATATGCGTACAACAGTATAAAGAAAATATAAAAGAAAATTCAACATATTTTCACTTTTTTCGCAAAATAAAAGAGCAATTGACTTGCCTCTTTCTAAGGGCAGGGGGAATAATATTACCCATAACATGTATCGGTAACGAGTCAGGGGAATGTGTACTTTCTTCAAAAGATGGAATTTTGTGAAATTCTCTTTATATTTTCCTTATATTGTTGTACGCATGTGACATCTAAGTTATTCATACACTGCAGTAGTCTTCTCATCCAGCGGGTACTGCACAAAAACTTCAAAAAATCATAACTTTTGAACGGATTGTTTGATTTTCCTCAAACTTTCAATAATGTGTTCTACTGATATTGCTACATTCTCTCAATCCTTATGTTTATGAAGGTGAACTTGTCCTTTAAGTGTTTATGTTCGGAGTTTCCTTCCGACTTGTTCTCGAAGTGAACGCCTGCGGGCAGGTTCAAAACGTGGTTAAGGAAGAGTCAGATATTCGGGAATGGGTAGTGAAATTCAGATATATTTGCGAGAAAGACTGAAACTGTTTGGTTGTGGACATGCCTCCCCTAAACTGAGGTGGCATGTCTACCACCACTTTCCGGACTTCTTCCGCCCCCAAGAGGAGCACATCGGCCCTGAATGGGCAGCGACCCTAAGAAAGAGGGTCATGGGACTGCGTAAGATTGCACAGTTCCTGCTGCATACCGCCTGCCTAGAGCGTTTGGTTGAATACACTAACCGGCACTGGCAGGTGGATGGCAGCCCCCTGAGCGAAAATGATCAGGCAGAAGCAAGCCTACTGCTAGAGGATGAGGGCTGGGAACAGGTAATTCCAACCCTGCAGCCGCTGAACACCGCGGCTGTCCTCCCGCACTGGTGCCCTCTGGCATATCTGTGGGACAGGTTGTCCCCACCACAGAGGGTGGCTATCGTGGAGGTAATGGGTGAGCCAGGCCCACAAGCACCGGCTCCCATACCTGCAGTCGAGGAGGCAGAGATAACCGTGCCTGGTACTTTAAGAAAACGGGTGGTCGGGTTCAATACCCACTACCATCCCGATCGGCTTCAGTCGGTGGCCAACCAGCCGGGGATGCCACCTCGCAACCCCGACATGACCACTGGCCGCAGACCCAACCACCCATTTCCAATCACTGGGCAGTTCTGAATTTTTGTGATCCGGATCGGTTCCCAGACCGGGATTTCGAAAATGACTTCATAAGGTTGACGAGGCGTGGTCCCCATTTTAAGGTGGCAGTAGGGATCCATCCCAAAGAGGCAGCCATTTACACGCAGGCCCAGTTGGATGGATTCCTCAGGCTGCTCTGCAACCCCTGAGTGTCCGCCATTTGCGAAATTGGGTTTGACTTCTCGGTACCAAAAGATCTCTGGCGCCCACAAGAGGAGCTCTTTAACCGAATTCTCGCACTCGGGACCTTGGGGCGGATCCTTGTTATGCACCTTCGAGGTGCCGCAGCAGACCCATGTGGCAGCACGGTAAACCGGCTGGTCATCCGGCTCCTCAAAAGGAAGTGTATCGCTCATCAGCGAGTTCACTTACACTCCTTCAGTGGGGATGCCGGCATGGTTCGGGCCTGGGTAGCTGCCTTCCCTCACTGCTATTTCGGGGTCTCGGGGCTGATCCAGTCCTTTAACCGAGACCAACTCCAAGCAGCGAGTGAAATCCCCCTTATCCGGCTGCTGCTAGAGACCGACTCCCTGCACCTCAAGCTGTATCTGGGGGATGTGGGTCAGCACGTGGCCAGGGTTCGGGGGATGGCTAACACTAGGATAACACTGAATCACAGCAGTGTTGTTGGTGCCCCGCGCAACAAATGTATGTGTACCATTTTTACACAAAGTTAAGTGGTTCAGTACCTGTGATTACTATCAAAATTAACATGGAGAACTGGAAAACATAGATCACTGAGAGACCATGGAAGGCAATGGATACCAAAATGGGGGAAACGCACGAAAACAGCAACAGGGGCACTCGGCAGCAAGCTGCAAAAGAATACCAGAAGATGTCATTTCACTAGCAAGAGTGGCAGATACCTAAGCTCAGGACCAAACAATGCCAGAGAAATGATTCAAAGAAGACTGTCATTCTTGACCCTCCATGACTTGGATGTTGAAAGCAGAGTGAGCCACCATGCTTCTACAGCGAGGAAGGTGAAATAATCCCAAATTGCTGCCACAGACAGACAGTGCAAGAAATTCGCACAGCACTTGAAGAATGTGGTTAAGGCAACCAAGGAAGAAGTAGAAATTGAGACTAACTCAAGAAGTCCTCCATGTGTATAGAGCAAACGTGTAGATTGAGTTCTTCTGGCCCAGCTGGTTGTTTTAAAAAAAGGTCTGGAGACAAAGTGTCAAGGAGGACTGTTGATGACTACAAAAAATGCTCCGGTGGAGAAGGCTGTACTAGTGACAGAGCCTTTTGGGAGAAAGCACTCTGTATGTAAAGTGTTCTGGAGTGTTGAGATCATTGGTAAATGTTCCTGAATTGTGCCTGTTCTTCTTAAAAGAACAAACAAAGGAACAAGAAAAAAAAAGAAGAGGACAATTGATTTGTTAAGAGACCACAGGGGTGATGGTGAATACAATGATGAAACATTTAGGCACTTGATTTCTTCCAGCATTTTCTCACTGGAGAAAGATTCTTTAGCCAAAAGATTTACCTCAAGCTTTATGGTGAACACAATGATGAAAACACTAAACCACATTCAAGAGTTAGCTTTCATCTGAACCAAATTTTGGGGAGGTTAATTTTGCCACACGAAACAACAAAAATGAAATATGTAGTGGCTTCTTACGGCATATTCAGCTAAAATTTGGACTAGCCTTCCTGGTCAGTAAAAATTAACTAGAATTTTACTTTTCTGTAAAATTGGTGGCATTCACTTTTTTTATTAACAGGGAATAACTTAAATGATGGCATAGGCACTTATTGATTGATTTCGAAAGGATTTCTTACAGTGGCTTTTACATGGCAAAAATCATTCAAATTATCATAAATTTATGTAGAATGCTTAAGTTTACACGCAGTCATTTTTCTTATCATTAAAAATGTACTGTTTCTGAGCAATTAGGAAGATGATGACAGATGTTCTTGTTTATTTTTATTTTTTTTTATTATCATGTGACTGGGGTGGAGATAACGTTGACATTTGACGTCATTGGCGGCACCCATGCTAGCTCAACTTGATCATCATAAGATTACCATTTTGGCTGGCCAGCTAGCGCAGTGCAAAAGTCAACTGTCGATATCCACTCTCATTTTTTGTTCTTTTGTTTTTAACCCGTTTAGGACGATTTGATTTTGCTACAACACGCATTTCCCATAGACACCTGCCCGAGTATACTCGGGACTCGTCCTCAACGGGTTAATAACAAAAATAAAGAGGGGGTGAGTTCCCGGTGCACCCCCTCTAGATCCGTCACTGTGATATATGTATTAATATATGCTTTTTTTTCATCACTTTTTTAATACCTACATACTGTAAAAGGGGACATTTTTGTGGTGTTGAAATTTTCAAACATTTCATGACCCAAAAACCAGTTTGAAAATAAAAGCATACAAATAGTTTTGCTTGTAATATGCTTCAGAAAGATGTCTTTATTCCACAGAATTAAAAGCAAGCTACATTGTAGAGTCTGCATACCCAGCTTAGCATGAAAATATCCACTCTTACAGTAGTTCTAGTCATGTGCAAAATTACATAATCTTCTCTCCCCTGTTTTTTGTTGTTTCTACATAGATGTGGATGCATGTAGAACAACAATGTTTTTCATCACTTTATTAATATCTTTACAGTTCTAGTCATGTTCTTTTATAGTAATCCGTTATCCCCTCTTTTTTTTTCTAATTTCCCTATAGGTCATATAGAAGCATCTCTATGACCCCTCTTCTGCAGGAGACAAAGGGTCATTGTACTCTGCGAGGAATTTCTTAGAAGCCCGAAATGTCACAATCGACCCAATGAAGAACATCAATGCTGCATATGATCTACTCGAAAAGTACACATAGGCATTGGTCCTTGCTGCAGCATTGGATTTCTTTGGGCTGGAAGATGTGGAAGGAGATCCAACCAAAAATGCATTCTCCCTCCAAACTCATCACAGTTACAAGCACTATGCAGATCTAGTAATGTCATCTTTTGTGGATTCATACATGTTTCCAAGGGAAAGCGAAATGATTCCCTCAGACCAGTCATGGATATGCCCACACTGCAGCAAGAAATATGCATCCAGAAAAATGCTGATGAATCATGTCAAGTCAAAACACTCTGGTGTGGATGTTCTCTAAAATAGTGCTACAGCACCAACACAGAATGCAACCGAAGATCACATTCTGAACTATTCTCATTGTGCACTAGGCCTCGGAATGGTTGCACTTAACTTCAACGATGCCAGGGGAGATGGTGATCGCATTATCCGACTCCACAAGATACTGCTTTTGCATTTCAAGGCAGCTAAAAAGCCAAAATGACTCTAGATGGCATTCTGTTACTAATGCTTTATTTGCTTTGTGAAAAGACTCAGTAAATTCATCAAAATGAATGCCATGAGCAGACAGTTTGAGAAAGAGAAGGAACCACCAAAGATTTTGAAATACTTGTCAAATGTGGGTTCGGAGAAAACATCCCCAGACAAGTTAACAAGGGAGCATGAGGACGATTTATTGAGGAAAGCTGACAGCATGGAGACGGATAACGAAAGTAGCGAGGGGCTGACGGAACTGCAACCGGGTGACTCAGATCACATTTTGAACTATTCTAGCTGTGCACTGGGCCTAGGAATGGTTGCACTTGACTTCAATGATGCCAGGCAGATGGGAGATGGTGATTGGCATCATCCTACTCCACAAGATATTGCTTTTGCATTTCAAGGCAGCTAAAAAGCCAAAATACAGCTTGCAGGTTCTTAGACTTTTAGCGCAGGTTAAGTGCTTTCTCACACCGAGGCTATCGTATGAACTAACTTGGAACCACTTTGTCAACACAACTGGTGAAATAAAAGGCAACGTAGAGGTTAATCGAGCATTAGAGCATCACAACAGGGTGTTTCAAGAAAACTGCCAAGGATTTCATGGAAAAGTTACTCAAAAGAGTGTTACAAGATCTGTGCAGCAGCTACATCAGGTACTGGTGAATGTGGATAAGAAGGTAAAGGTGAAAAGGGCTTCATCGAGACGTCACCTCACTGCTAAACCCAATATCATCTCTCTTGCTAAGAAGCTCAATGAGGCATGTATCTTTGAAGAGACTGCAAATCTTTGCCATTCAAGGTTTCCAAATTTTCCAGTATATATCTTTCTTGAGCACCCTTTAAGTACCAGAGCTACAAAAATGTATTTCATCATCTCTAAAATCCTTGTCGCGGAAGAATCAATTTACAAGCAATTGAAAGTTATCATGAGGACATGAAATAAACATGTTACATTGATGAAATGAAGCCAAGTCTGATATCCATGGCATTGATTAGTGTTCAAAGGCTGTCAGTGTTCTGTCGGCAGACTCCTTGGGAAACATCCAACACATGGGATTTCCTCAACAAGGTGGTCTACAAGATGGATTGGGGGGAGGGGGGAATCAACACCTAAATCCTGTTCCCTTTTCCAGTACCATCTCCTTCCTAACTGCAACTGTTTCCTATGCATGTACATTGTACATTGTACAGTACTTAGTGAGATGGGATACAATGGATTCATTTCCTGAATGTCATGACCTTTACACAAATGATTATTGACCCTGCATTCTGACAATTTACAATCTTTAAGTGAAATTACACCTGCTACAGATGGAAGGGTCTATGCAGATGCTGCATATGAAAATGTCACAGAGTGCCTTTATTGAACTTCAATAATCTTTCAGCATCCTCCTTGTACAGTGACCTACAAGAAATAAAAGAAAAATCAGGCCTTCTTTTCAATGTCCCAAGAGTCATTAACACCAGGATGCTGCAGATTTTGACAAACCAACAAAATCAAATGCACTGGATCAACCTCGTCTAGTAGTTTTCATTCAGGACGGTGGTGGAGTTGAGCAATGAACAGTAGTTGGAGATGGGGTGAAAGTGAGCTACACTCCAACTACAACAGCTAATGCGCTCATCTTTCTCCTGGCAGTACTACGCATTTGATCTGGATTATCCAAAGATATATTCACAGACACTTGGTTTCTTCCAACAGTTCATGATAGGGGACAAATTCTTTATAGCAAAAAGATTTATCTCCAAATTCATGATGAACACAATAATTAAACACTTATTACATTCATGAAAGAGAAAATTATAGGCTTTCATTCCAGCCGAATTTTGGGGAGGTGACACAGTGACACAGTGCCTTTGGAGTCTTCTCGTTCTTTTCCTAGACTGACTACTTAATATTTAGTATGCATTGCTAATTTTGTAAGGAAGCACAAAAAATGCTCACTGTTGGGGATAAAGTACAAGCCGTGGATGAGTTGGGGAGGTGGGATAATGGGAAAATTGTTGAAATAATCGAGGAGGCAAGTTCCAGTTCCAGCGGCATCACCGCTACTGGCGTTAGTACTACTACTAGTGCTGTCGGCAGTACTACTAACGTCACCCGCCACTACCGGGTGGCCTTATCGTATGAACTAACTTGGAACCGCTTTGTCAACACAACTGGTGAAATGAAAGGCAACGTAGAGGTTGATCGTGCATTAGAGCATCACAACAGGGTGTTTCAAGAAAACTGCCAAGGACTTCATGGAAAAGTTACTCAAAAGAGTGTTACAAGATCTGTGCAGCAGCTACATCAGGTACTGGTGAATGTGGATAAGAAGGTAAAGGTGAAAAGGGCTTCATCGAGACGTCACCTCACTGCTAAACCCAATGTCATCTCTCTTGCTAAGAAGCTCAATGAGGCACGCATCTTTGAAGAGACTGCGAATCATAGCCATTGAAGGTTTCATTGAATGGATTCATTTCTTGAATTTCATGACCTTTACACAAATGATTATTGACCCTGCATTCTGACAATTTACAATCTTTAAGTGAAATAACACCTGCTACAGATGGAAGGGTCTATGCAGATGCTGCATATGAAAATGTCACAGAGTGCCTTTATTGAACTTCAATAATCTTTCAGCATCCTCCTTGTACAGTGACCTACAAGAAATAAAAGAAAAATCAGGCCTTCTTTTCAATGTCCCAAGAGTCATTAACACCAGGATGCTGCAGATTTTGACAAACCAACAAAATCAAATGCACTGGATCAACCTCGTCTAGTAGTTTTCATTCAGGATGGTGGTGGAGTTGAGCAATGAACAGTAGTTGGAGATGGGGTGAAAGTGAGCTACACTCCAACTACAACAGCTAATGCGCTCATCTTTCTCCTGGCAGTACTACGCATTTGATCTGGATTATCCAAAGATATACTCACAGACACTTGGTTTCTTCCAACAGTTCATGATAGGGGACAAATTCTTTATAGCAAAAAGATTTATCTCCAAATTCATGATGAACACAATAATTAAACACTTATTACATTCATGAAAGAGAAAATTATAGGCTTTCATTCCAGTCGAATTTTGGGGAGGTGACACAGTGACACAGTGCCTTTGGAGTCTTCTCGTTCTTTTCCTAGACTGACTACTTAATATTTAGTATGCATTGCTAATTTTGTAAGGAAGCACAAAAAATGCTCACTGTTGGGGATAAAGTACAAGCCGTGGATGAGTTGGGGAGGTGAGCTAATGGGAAAATTGTTGAAATAATCGAGGAGGCAAGTTCCAGTTCCAGCGGCATCACCGCTACTGGCGCTAGTACTACTACTAGTGCTGTCGGCAGTACTACTAACGTCACCCGCCACTACCGGGTGGCCTTATCGTATGAACTAACTTGGAACCGCTTTGTCAACACAACTGGTGAAATGAAATGCAATGTAGAGGTTGATTGTGCATTTGAGCATCACAACAGGGTGTTTCAAGAAAACTGCCAAGGACTTCATGGGAAAGTTACTCAGAAGAGTGTTACAAGATCTGTGGAGCAGCTACATCACATACTGGTGAATGTCGATAAAAAGGTAAAGGTGTAAAGGGCTTCATCGAGATGTCACCTCACTGCTAAACCCAATGTCATCTCTCTTGCTAAGGAGCTCCATGAGGCATGTATCTCAGAAGAGACTGCAAATCGTAGCATTCAAGGTTTCAAAACTTTCCGGTATCTTTCTTGAGCACCCTTTGGGTACCAGAGCTACAAAAATGGATTTCAGCATCTCTAAAAATCCTTGTCGTGGAAAAATCAATTTACAAGCAATTGAAAGTTATCAGGAGGAAATGAAATAAACACCTACATGTTACATTGATGAAAAGAAGCCAAGTCTGATATCCATGGCATTGATTAGTACTTAAAGGCTGTTAGTGTCCTGTCGGCAGACTCCTTGGGATACATCCTACACATAGGATTTCCTCAACAAGGTGGCCTACAAGATGGATTGGAGAGAGGGGGGAATCAACACCCAAATCCTGCTCCCTTTTCCAGTACCATCTCCTTCCTAACCACTGTTTCCTAAGTCTTCCTTTGCATGTACATTGTACAGTGGTGAGATGGAATACAAGGGTATCATTTCTCGAATTTCATAACCTTTACACAAATGATCATGGACCTTGCATTCTGAAAATGAACAACATATAATAAGGAAATAGGGCACCTGTTTTGGATGGGTGAGTTTGCAGATGCTGCAGATGAAAATGCTACAGAGTACTTTTATTGTTAATCTTTCAACATCCTTCTCAATTTACAGTGACCTACAAGAAATAAAAAATCAGACCTTCTTTTCAATGCCTACAGAGTCAACACCAGGATGCTGCAGATTTTGAAAAACCGACAAAATCAAAGACACTGGATCCACCTTCCCTGCAAGTGGAGTTCAACAATGCACAGCTGTTGGAGACAGGATAAGAGTGAGCCACAATCACACAGCATCAGTGCAGGCTTTCACGATTTATTGTCAATAGGGAATTAATGGCAGAGTCACTAACTAATGGATTTCTTAAAGATCTCTTACAGCAGCTTTTACAAGGCCAAAGATCCATCAAATTATCATAAATTTATGTAGAATGTTTCGAACCCACACAAAGTTTTCATCCAGTCATTTTCTTAATCAAAATATGCTGTTTCTGAGCATTTAGGAAGATGACGACAGGTGTTCTTGTTTATTTATTTTTTATTATCATGTGACCCGATGTGGAGATAACATCGACATTCAGCGTCATTGGCTGCACCCACGCTAGCTCATCTCAATCGTCATAAGATCAGCAGCCTGGCCGGCCAGCTTGCGCAGCGCAAAATTCAATTGCCGATATGTGTTGTTGTATTACTATTCTCACTGCATGCATGCACATGCGATTGATGCAAATTATGACACACAATGTTTCTTGAGTGACGTCATCATTTGTTACTTTATAATCACAGACTTTGTACAAATCTCACAAAAATGCCATAATACTGCACAGTTGAAGGGTGTAACAGCACAGAAGGTCACACATCAAGCATAGGCAAAGTTTTTTCCTTATTTCCTACCCTAAGACAAAAAGGGCAGGGATGGCAATGGGTTTGATTTGTCATGACGAAAAGGGAAGTACTTCAATTCAACTTCTCATGCTCTTTCACATGCTTGAGACGTGTGTTCCAAGCATTTTAGCCCACGACATATGCTATCAAAATGTATGGTTGCTTTCTCCGAAAATGTTTTCTTATATTTTACATTAATTAATGATTGTAATCTATGCATAAAATCAGTTTTGGGCTCTAAATCACTTATTAATGCTCTAATTAAGCTAATTTCTTTTTAAAAATGTTTCTTGTATCAGTCTCCTGAGACATAGGATAAAAAAAAAATCTGTATCAAAATTAATTTCTTATGTATTTGATTGTTTTTTGAATTTCTTATGTATTTCTTTGTTTTTCGACCTTTTGTTTTTGTTTGTTTTTTGGCCAAAATTTGTCACAGACATTTTTCAAAGCTTGATTATGCTAAAATAAATTAATTTCGTCCATTCTAAGTCAAGATATGAATTTTTATGTGAATTCATTGAAAAAACACAATTTGCATTGGATTTGTACACAAAATCACGTTTTGGAGCAATTTGGGGTTTGACAAATTTTTTTCGAACGGGCGTCATTCAAGATATGAATTTTTATGTGAATTGATTGAAAAAACACAATTTGCATTGGATTTGTAGACAAAATCACGTTTTGGAGCAATTTGGGGGTTGACAAATTTTTTTTCGAACGGGCGTCGTGTCAAAACGGTACGCGCGGGCGCAACAATTTTGGTCTCAAAAGTTGCGTGATACTTGAAATAAAAAAGTCATGAATCATCACGGCGGGAGCTTATAGCACTGCGAAGATATTGCGCGAAACGTCGAGGCGTCCGCCCCCCCCCCCCCCCCCCCCCCCCAGCCTGATTAGGGTTAATATTATATATGTTCATAGTTTACACTTAAAGTTTTTTATACCAAATGGGATACAAGTTCTAGTGTTAGGCAGGCAGTTAATAAATTATTTCTATCATTCAAATCTGCACACTTTCCTCCCTGCAAAAACTGCAGCAGTCCTTAGCATGGCTGGCTCTATTCTATGGAGCTCCTGAGTTTGGTGTGTTCTTGTTGTGTGCCTGCTTGCTGTGGGCTGGCTTAATTGTTGACTAGCTTGACAAAGGGACATCATATCAGCAGAAATATCAACTTACACAAAAGTTTACAAAATACAACCAAAATTTTGGACTTTTTCATTGCATTAAGTTACATGATTTATCTGTTGTGTTGCCTTTTGGAATTTGTTGATTTACATTGTATAAACAAAGTTTAGTGTAAAATGCAATCATCACTCAAATGAAAATCAGCTAGATGTTAAGGATAAATCATCAAGATCACCTTGATAATCTCTGTCTTGGTCATGTGACTACAAACTCTCCCTCGTTTCATAAACCATTCACTTTTTGTAGGAAAAGACCCAGAGCTTCTTTTGATTTAACTAACCTTTGAATATGTACAAAGGAATATACCAATACTTTTTAAAATCTCTCTGGAAAACAGTCCATCCTTGATTTGATCTTAGGTAAGCAAAGTCAAAAGATGGTGCAGTTTAATATCAAACAACATTGTAACAAAGAATGTATCCACAGCAAAGACATGTTAATGCCTGCTGGGGTTAAGAAATATATGGTAAACAATGAAGCTGGCCATAAGTGTCATCAAAAGAACTTCAGGCAAAACTTGCACTTGACAGTGTTTGCATTTGCTATCACAACATCATACCTTTTCTTTAAAACTATTCACAGGATGAAGTCAAATCAAGGCAGTGGAGAACTAGAAATTAAGTGATCGTTGCGCTTTTGATTTGAGCGTATCTGTGTCCTTATTACATAAAAACTCCTGGAACATACATTTATATCATTAAATGAGAATAAGCTGTGCGCACTCATTTGGAAATATTTCCTCAGAAACTACAGGCCACTCCCATTGTAATGAAATTCTTAGTAACTAGCAGTTTTTGTTTTTTGTTTTTTTTTTCTATATAAAAATGTAGTTTATCCAACCAAAGAAAGTATATAAAGATATAATGTATATCCATAAATACAATTTTTCATATTTATCATATTTATCATTTATCATATTTTTTATGTTAATAAAAACAACAATATATCGTTGCTGGGGCGACAAGACCTCGTATCTACAAAATGTCAAATGTTCAGGAGAGCCAAAAAACATGGTGGCCAAAGCACTGTGGCGAATGGGATAGCCTTTCCTTTGACATGCCCTGGTGGCTTCATTTTTGGAGTAAAATAGTTGGGATTTGGACAGGACATCACTTAACCCATTATTTGACCATTAATCCAAAAAAGCCATTTTCACCGAAATTGCAGATACAAGGTCTTGTCACCCCAGCGACGATATGTACTTTTATCTAATGTGAAAAAAATGTATTTGAAGTAGTGTAGGGGATAGAAAAAATAAATGAGTGAATAATATGAATAATTTGGGATCTGCATTTTCATTCTGTTATACCTTTATTTGCTATAATTGGACGGCAGTGTATTTAACTACAGCTTATACACCCTCAACATGAAAAAAAAAACAACAACAAGAACCTATAATTCTCCATTCTTCTAGATCGTTTCAAAACATCCACTGATCTTCTGAATTCAGCAGAGCAACGGTACTCTTGCTTCACAATATCACATGAGTGACGTCATGGGATTTCATCAATTACATTTTACCCTATGTATGCCACGATAATGCCCTGTCCACAGCTACGTGTGTGAAATTTGGGCATAATTGACTCACTGGCACAAGAAAGGGTTAATGATGAATCACATTTCACACTGACCCACTAGACCAAAGACAACATGAATGGCAAAATCATACCAGTGGGTCCAAACTCTGCCGAGCAGAGACTTGCCCACAATCAGCATTTCACTTCTCTGTCTCACCCAACGGCAAGTTGATTGCGGACTGTAAATATTTCAGAACGGAATCCTATGCTATTCCCTTGGTGATAGTTTCTTTGGTACTTTTCCTCTGGTGATAGTACATCTCAGACTGGGAGTGCTATGGCCTTCTCTCTGTGTAGCTCGTCGACCTCGGACTGGCTGTACCCTAGCAGGCTGGTGAGAATGTCTGCCGTGTGCTGACCCAGGGTCGGGGGAGCCAATCTCCCCTCTGGCTCTATGTTGCTGTACCTCACAGCATGGCCTGGTCAAAGAATCAAACAAGACCCTTCACGTCAATAAAAAATGTGGACTCATTGTCATAAGATATTTGCGATGTAAAGGAACATATCTCTCAGTATACAGTATGCACTGAATTACTATCTGTTTGCTACATGATGAAGTTCTGGGAGACTTAGTAACATGTATCAAAGAACTGGACTATCAAATAATGATAATTTGAAACAGTAAATGACAGTTTGTTCTTAACTTGTTGATAGGTTGATTTTGCTACAACACACATTCCCATAGACACCTGCCTGAACATACTTGGGACTCGTCTCCAACTGGTTAACATTATGAACATTCAGGCCACAGTACATAAACCTGAACCAAATGATTTTGGTAAGTCTATATCAGCACACTCGAGTTGAGGACAAGAACTGGGAATAAATGATAGAATTTGCAAACATGTGTGATATATGGAGAAGTCTTTTAATCCCTATTGAGGTGCCACACATCCAATATCATGTTTGATTCATCAATGCTGCAGAGTTTAATGGTTAATACAATATTTTCCGCTACATACTATTCAAGTGTGACAACTTTCATGACCTCAAAGTTCAAATGCACTCCATTATTCTTCATGGTGTCTCCAATTGATATGGGATGTGCCTGGTTATTAGTCTCAACAACCCTTCACAGAATGAAATTCCATTACCATCCCCTGGAATCACACATGCTACTGTAATGTTTCCCACTAGAGTAAGCCAATGTCTGGTCTCGGAATTACATGCTTAATGAAATTCCTGTAAGCATCAAGTGCTACCAGAGCATTCCAATTCGGTGGTATCCCCATCTTCTCCACTGATGAGACACCAAAGCACCTGTTAGAGAACACATCTCACCCTAGTACACATGCAATTTATACCACAACACGTGTCCTTCAGTGCTAACATTCCCCCTCCTTGTTACAATCTATTATGCGTCAATGCATATCAAGTGCTTCCTTCCAGAGAATGTTCACGATCATAAACTCCTCTCAAATATTGTGACTCCAATGACTCTGTTACAGCATCACAGATTCTCTATAATTTCCTACCAATGAGCATTCTAACTCCTGCATCCCTCTCTCCCTCCAATCTCTCTCACAGCAAGATTCCAATCCACGCCTTCAGCATACCTGGCACTCTAATGTTTCCCACCGTGGGGTGCTCCATCTCAAGAATCATGTCATTGTGTAAGACTTGGGGGTCGCTGAATACCTGGCTCATGGTGTTGATTGGTCCATAGGGGAAGCCACACCCCTCCAGAGCCTCTAACCACTCCCCAGTAGTCCGCTCCAACAACCTTTCATTAAAAAATAAATAAACAAATTATGCAGACATCAGATTTGTGACTGGTGTAAAGCTTCAAGAGAACCCTCTGTTAAAATGGGCCATCTGCTCGTCAGTTCATCTTGTAACAAATCTTCTCTAGAATAGGCATTAGCCCTCAACAAATATCCTCTCTCTTGATGTTGTGATTAATGTGCTCCGATCATTGACTAGATTTGACACGCAGTAAACTGTAACTTATCTGGCTGCACCCTGTTACCATGGAAACACTCTTGCAAAGTTTCCAAGTGCTGCATCTCATGGTATGTGAAGGTTAGATTCTCCACACAATTGCCAACATGGACTTGGAGTACCTGTTTCAATTCACTGGAGCTTTCACAGATACTACATCATCACACAGAAACACTTGAAAGTGTTTCGGTCCCTTTGTATTTGTTGTTTGTCAAAGCATGGTAAGCTTGCTACATTTCAAGTGAAAATACTCACTTCATGTGGAAAAACAAATTAAAATCAGTAGCAATATCATTTGACCACACATGTGTACAGCATTAATTATTCCCATAGAATGCTATGTTAATCATAAAAAAAGAACTGTCATGATAATTTTCCACATTCATTTGATTAAATCTGGGCCACATTTCATTAAAAGGATTGCTATGTTAGTAACTCTTGCTGGAATGGCAGGGGTCATGGTAACGACAAGAATCCTGCTTCCTTTCCTGATTGGCTGTTGCTACAAAAAGTTGCTATTCAAGCGATTATAATTATGCTATCATCTTTCATAAAAACAGGACCCTGATTTGTCGGTTCTTTATCAAGAAAATAAACCTTCTCTTTAGAGGCAGTCATTTGTACATTACACAGGTATACACATACATACACACACACACATTACACATACCTTTACACCCAATACTATCCGACTGAAAAATTGAGTACACTATCAAGAGCCTTTCTATCTCCACTGACAATACTCCTCAATACAGTAACTCTGAAAACTATTTTGGAATACATTGCATACCTCTTGGACAAGATGGGCAGCAGCTTGTCTCTGTTGGCAACTCGCTTTGCGTTTCTCTGGAAGCTGGGGTCATCTGCTAGCTCTAGAAGGTCTATCCTCTGTTGGTTGGAGTGTAAGCAAGAGTCCAGAAAATTGCAGATAATTATGCTGATGTTAACCTCTGCGCAATGCCTACTTGCATGAATCCATAAATATGCGTTATGAGACATGGTTAGGACGAGGGAAAACATAAAAACAAACAAGAAGTGATGATTGCTACTACATGCATATACATAAATGTCATTTTCTGTTACTTCTAGACAATGAAAACTTCAAGACAGACGTATCGGGTAATGTCCTTTTTTCCCCTTTGTGTTCAGTCATTTGTTACGTCCTAGCTCACCACTCCCCTGATCAAAGTGCTTCATGCTTTTCAGAAATTTTCAGTCTTGTCAGGCATAGTCACATCCAATAAAGTGTAAGTTTTTTTTTTAAGCATCACGAGGTTGAGCCCTGCAGAAGATGCCCTTTATGCCACTATCCATGTCTGTTTTCCAATTCACTGACCCATTATATAATATGTTTGTCTGCCAAACTGGATGAGACAATGCATGAATCTCTGACACAACCTCCTATACAGTTATTGAAATAAAATATAAAATTTTTGCTCTGAATTCAGCATTTTCCTACGCTGAACTTTGGATATTCAAATGGGTGATTGAACCTCATTCCTTCAATTTGTCCAATATGTTGGCAGAATTTTGTCTGCCTTCCATGAAGTGATTATCATCATTCACACGAGAAAACAAAATCAAGATTATCAATGGTAACTATGATGAGTATCATCATATCGATAATGACAACAGGGATACTTACGTCTACTACTTCTACTGATACAAGTACTACAAATACCACTACTTATCACCATCACCATACTATAAAAATGATATAAATAATTAGCAACAAATTAAATGATTACACTCTACAACACAGTTCCACACAGCATAACATAGAGATAGGGGGGAAGGAATCATTGAAATGGTGAAGTCTTCAGGTAGTTTATAGGAGGTGTGAGTTAAGTCATATATATGTTTGATGGCAGGGGATTAAGAGGCTACACATAGGTGAATGTGTAGTATTGGGTGGCTATTGTCACCTAGTTTAGGTATCACTTTGTCTACAGAGGGTAATTAAAAAAGCAGGAAAAACCTCACCTTGCAGAGTGTCCTGAAATGTTGATCGTTGCCAGCCCCGATTATCAGGTATCCATCACTGGTTTTGAAGGCCTAACAGGGAAGGTAAATATGCAATATGCAATATGATCTCTTGGGTCATTTGGGTCACTCATTCAGTTACACCCAATACGCTTACACATGACCTCGTTTTTTTCCTCCAAATTCTTATAAATCAGAAACTGGATCTGAAACTGAAACTGAAAGTAACAGATCCATTTTCTGATTTACAAGTATTTGGAGGTTACACTTTGACTGGATGATTAATAATCTACATCAGTTCATTCAACATCAGGTGGTTGCTTGTGGATTTTCAGAAATATTTCATGTCAAAACAACTTACTGCCAATCTAGTATCAGTATCTTTAGGGCTTTTTACACTTGTAAATTTTTGCTTAGCCCCGGACCAACGGTGGGGCTAAGGGGGGGCCTTAGCCCCACCGTTGGTACGGGACTATCCTTAGCCCACTTTCTGTTTACACTCGTTTTTGCCAAAGTGGGCTAGCCCCACCGATAGTACGGTACTATCTGGCCCTGCAAAATAGCAGGGGTTAGCACCGCAATTGCGGTGCCAAGCAAGTGAGTGTAAACAGAACGAAAAAATAATCCTGGGCTAAGCGACGGAGACGAAGTCCGACCCTCACTGACCAATCAGAAACGAGGTAATCAAGTGCTGCCGGTGCGTGCGTGTACGTGTATAGTACACAGCGTAATTATGAATATTCATGTGGTTTGGAAAGTCCGGGGCTAAGAAATACGAGTGTAAAAAGGTCAGTTTTCTCCTTAGCCCCGGACAAGAGATAGTACGGGACTAATTGGCGAGTGTAAAAAGCTGAAAAAATTGGTACGGGACTAACGATAGTCCTGGGTCAGAGAAAGTCCGGGGTTAAGAAACACAAGTGTAAAAAGCCCTTTTTTTTAAAACTTGTGTGCCATCCCTGGGTGTCATAATTTCTGCATCAGTTTTAACCCTAAAAAGGCCGGGGGGGTTGAATCAACCCCCCCCCCCTCGACATTTTTCGCGACTACTCCGCTGCGCGAAATTTTTTGACTGCGCCGTTCGCTGACTTTTCACTTTCAAGTCTCGCGCATCTTTTGACACCATTTTTGCGAAAATCGCGCGTACCGATACGACGCTGCATGACGTTTTATACATGCCTGTCAGACCGAAAATGGCTCAAAAACGTGATTTTGTGTATAAAGTCTATGCAAATGGAGTTTTCTCTTCTTATTCATAAAGATATGATTATTTTCACTTTCATAGGCTGAAAATAATTAATTTTAGCCTAATTATGCTTGAAATAGGTTCTGTCATAAATTTTGTGAAAAAAAATGATAAAACAAAGGTCGAAAAAACAAAGAAATACATAAGAAATTCATAAAACAATAAAATACTTAAGAAATTGATTTTGATACCAAATTTTTTTTTCGAGTACATTGTTAGGAATGCTACAAAGAATGTTTTCACCAAAAATTAGGATTCTAGGAGCTTCAATATCTGATTTAGAGCAAAATGTATGATTTTATGCATATATTAGCATAATTAATTATTATGACGAAAATTTCCATTTCTTTTTGTATAGCTTGATAAAATACGCCACAGGTAATGCACGTGCCAAATTTCATGGCGATTGCGCGACCGACGGCCGAGATCTCAGGGGGGGGGGGGGGGGGGGTTGAATCAACCCCTCCCTGGCCACAGAACACCCAAAAAAGCCCGGCCTGGTTAGGGTTAAGGTATTTAAATTTGCTATATCCTAAGATTGCTGTCGGATCAGGTACATTGTAACGCCTATTAGTGCATTGCAAAGAATAGCAAAATACAGCCAAAAAAGTGGATAGTGGTATCCTCTATATTAAAAAAAAAATGTGATGCAAGTCAAGTCCACTCAATCATAAGTGCAACCAGTGGGTTTTAGACTGTTATTAAATTCAAACGAGAGCATCCAATTCTCACCTATCCACAAAGTAGGCCTATACATCATTTGTTTTATAAAATAGGCCTGTAAATTCACGAAATTCGACCCTTTTCCCCATATGTGTCTGGTACATCTACAACACTAAACAAGGCTTGAGCCGTTCATTTGGATGTTACCGGACACATGGCTCAGTGTGGATCAGTAAAAATCAATGCATGATAACTGACCAATCAGACTGCAGAGATTCTCAAGCCCATTTTACAATTAACAGCTGACACTGTCATGAAGCTCATGAAGCGTCGGCGCAGCATACCTGGTAAGGGACAATGCTCTGGTGCTGCGTTCCCCATCTCTTAGCCTCTGTTCCAGCCATCAAGTAATTTGCGGCCAGATGAGTGAGCAAGGACACCTGATTGGAGATCAACAAATCTTGGCTGAACAAAAGGGGTGTGCAGATGAGACTTTGGTGAACAAAAGGGGTGCATGGACGAGGCTCTGGTGAACAAAGGAGGTATATGCAGATGAGATTGGTAAACTAAGGAGTTGCACAGATGAGACTTTGGTGAATAAAAGGGGTGTACAGATGAGACTTTGGTGAACAAAAGGGGTGTACAGATGAGACTATGGAGAACAAAAGGGGTGTACAGATGAGACTTTGGTGAACAAAAGGGGTGTACAGATGAGACTTTGGTGAACAAAAGAGGTGTACAGATGAGACTTTGGTGAACGAAAGAGGTGTATAGGGCCCCATTTCATAAAACAGTTGAGCAACTCTTGCTGGAATGGCAATTGTCATCGATGGTAATGACAAGAGTCCAGCTTCCTGGCTGGCTGTTGCTATGGGGAGTTGGCCATTCCAGCAAGAATTGCCATCCTAATATCTTTTATGAAATGGGTCCCAGATGAGACTTTGGTGAACAAAAGGGTTGTACAGATGAGACTATGGAGAACAAAAAGTGGTGTACAGATGAGACTTTGGTGAACAAAAGAGGTGAGCAGATGAGACTCTAGTGAAGAAGAAGAAGAGGTGAATAGACGAGACTGGTGAACAAAAGACTGGTGAACAAAATAGGTGTGTGCAGATAAGACTTAAATAGGTAAATTGTTGTGATAGCCATAATTCCTATCAGAATTGATAACATTATTTTGATGGAGCAAAATGCAATATGTTGAATAAGGTTTGTCTCTTGAACAATTAAATGACAAACAGCTGTGAAGTGGTAGTTCTTGTGCAGGTGATGATGTACAATTGACCATGTATAATTCTAAAATGTGAGATGCAAGCATCCAGCTATGGCTGGGATGCCCATTAAAATTACCAGGACAATCAACAACAATTGTACCTACAACAATCGTGGCAAAGTGTATCGAAAATAACAAAGTTTGTTACAAATTTAATGAAAAATGATCACAGTTAAAATTGTTCAGACAGCAGAGAAGGGTGATGACACGGTGAAATAAAAACAAAGATGTATCAAAAGCTTTCCAGTCAAACACCATGAGCAAGAACACCTGGTCGGAGAGCAATGATTACTAGCACCATTGTTATCACTATTTACACTTAAGGTTAATCGTTTCACACAACCAGGCTCCCCTATCCACATAGCAACTTTACACTGCTCAGTAAAATGTGTAAGGACTTTGGTACAAGTGAGACACTAATTGGCCACACACATGACTGTTGTCAGGGATGAAACTGGGACTAACAAGAGTGTCGATCACAGATGAATCAAAGATTTTAAATATTCAAGGTCATTATTTTCACCCTGCAAATTTTGACCTCCGAATAGGACTACAGATATAGAGTATAACTTCACTTGCACAGTACTTGCTTCATATCAGTTGGAAGAGTGCAGATGAGGTGGTCATAATACACATATAAACATTGCTATCAGTCTAGTGGATGCTAATGAGAGTTATTAGGAAATATATCATATTTGCCATCGAGTAAATTGTGTTTCCCTACCAGAAGTCAAACATCAGCAAAGGATCACCTATGTGATGGTGACTAGGAATTTCTCTCTTAAAGGAATGAGTCAGAGATTGATAAATGAATGTGATCTTTGCAACTAAAAAATTGCAATTTACTAGCCAGACATGGTTGACTCATCATCTTGAATTAAAATGTTGATTCTGTGCATGGTCTGAGTGCTCACTACCCTTATCAGGTCTTTAGTTTGGGTTTAGTGACTTAACCTGTTTTAAAGAGTAGTCCCGAGTATACTCAGACAGGTGTCTATGGGAAATGGGTGTTATAGCAAAATCAACCCATCCTATATGGGTTAAAAGACCACATGATTTCAATAGGTTCTACCCAGTGTATGATTTAAAACTCAATATTCAATAACTTGGTCTTATAACAGGTGTGAGGGTCCAGTTTGCCACAACTGGACAGAGACTGACCTGTGTGGAGAGCAGGTTGGCGTCTATTCGCTGACCTTCGCCCGTCTTCATCCGGTGCAGGAGTGCGGCCAAGATGGCCCCCTTGGCGTACAGCCCTGTGGAGAGATCCGTCATGGCCACGCCCACCTTGCAAGGGTCACCTTCCTGTGTTGTTGGTATACACAAGGTCAACGGTCAAAATGGAATTGTGACGTCAAGAACTCAATACATACACTCAAGATGAGGGCGCACAGATATGAGTGGAACTCGCTCACACATGAATACAGGCACTAACTGGCATGCTTGAATGTAGGAAACTACACATTTGCTATTAAAGCACACAAAGTTAAATGGTGGTAAACTCTGGGGTAAATAGTGTCCCATTCATTAATCTTCACTGCTAAATGACATACTGCACAACTAGAGTCAACTACTAGGCCTTTATAGAACAGCTCTACACATTGACTTCTTTTTTTCTTTTTTAGGTGGGGGGGGGGGTACTCTTCATACTCTTCAGTCTGTCACAAAAGACAACATACATCAAAGATCAATGCGCATACAAACAATTTCTGTTCCCTTTATTGATATTTCATTTAATACTTCAAAGATAATACAGGTCTACACAACTGTAACATTTCATGTAAAAAACTACAAACATGCAAAAACTTTGCCTGATCCTAAATTATCACCTGTTTATACATGATACTACAACACTTGGATGTCCATTATGCCTTGTTTATGCAACAAACCTGGTCTATATTTTTGTACTTAAAATCTATCTCACCTGAGGTCCTGTGATGTTCATTAAGCCCCCCATGCCTGACGCCGTCAGATCGTAGCCACCCCTCTTGGAGTATGGTCCACTCTGGCCATAACCTGTTGGGAGGGAACATTTCATCAGCTGTCATCGTCATAGCAACAGAGCAGCAAAATTCTTATCTGTTAACTTCAATACTAGGTTAAAACTGGTATCATTCTCAACAGAGAAGAATAGCAGCACTCATACATATTTACATTACCTCAAGACAACTCTGAGTTATTTCCACTATCTCACACTACTTTAAGTGTTTTTTTACATAAACCTGAAATTCTCTGACATCAAAAAAAGAAATTGAGGTGGATTACAAAATACTGTAAAACATGATATATTCGCGGCACGAAATTTTCGCGAATTGGAGCCGACGGCCTTTTGCGTGGCAAGAAATTTTGGCGAATTGCCACTTGCGTTCAATGCATATAGTGTAGATAAGAAATTTCACGTGCATTTTAATTTCGCGAATCTTGGCACTCGCGAAATTTGCGAAATTAAAATGCACGCGAACATTCCTCATTTTACAGTAAAACCCAATTTCTGATTCATTTAAAAAGCTCGTATACAGTCACTTGTATGACATTTTGACATTGGAACACACATGTAAGTGGGGTCACTTGATAAGAATCAGCTCCAGGCAGTTTTTGTCGACAAACCATTTGATTGCATTTTATTCCACTCATATAGTAAATTTAGATCAAAACAAGGGAAGTTTACATCATATAATGGGGCAACACCCAAATTTTTTAATCACGGAAAAAAAAGTAAGAATATGCAAGTACTTTTTTCCTATTTGTATACCACTGCCAAAACGAAAGGACCATAATTCAGAGTGCCTATAAGAATGTTCCTTGTCATCTATCATTAAAAGTTTGATACAAAGTGGGAGCCATTAATGAGTTCCCTTCTTTGGGTGACTAAATTACCTGTGATGGAGCAGTAGATGAGGCCAGGGTTAACAGTTTTCAGCTGATCGTAGCCCAATCCAAGCTCCTCCAACTTCCCTGGGATGTAATTTTCCAGTAAGACGTCACTTACACCAACAAGCTGAGGAAAGGAGAACACAGCAAGATGAGCAACTCACATCGGGTAATTCTTTGCCTGTTTTGTGTCACAACATGTTTGTGGTCTAAGCTCATCTCCTATCTTAACCTGTTGAGGACAAGCTGATTTTGCTGTAAATAACACACATTTCCCATAGACTATACTCAGGACTGTCCTTTCCTAACCCACGAACTGTATGATTCTATAATTCCTAAAGACCACACTGTGTTTCCTCCCTTCCCTATGCTAGAAGTGGAGGCTCCTTCCTCTTCTCTCTTTTTTTTTGGTATGGTTTTGTGCTAGGTTGACACCATTTGCTAACTATTGCTAAAGTCACCTGGCCAAAAGAGAACAACATCAGTTGTCAAATTCCTTGTGTGTGTGTGTGTGGGGGGGGGGGGGGGGGGACCACATCAATACCCCCCCCCCCCCCCCCCCCATCTTGATTAAAAGTCAAGTGGAATCAATATAGTTGTGGTTCTCTGGAAACAGGGAATTTCCTCTTCATGTCCTATCCAAGGGACAGGGTATTCTGTCTCTTTCTCGAAGGGATGACATATGATTAGAAATGGCATTGCTCTGCTGGTCTGGGTCAAATTAAAGCCCAAGTTATTTGACTGCTAGGCAAACACACTACCAACTGAGTCACCTTAACACCCTGTTAGAGTTGAAATAATTTCTCTTACAAGGGAGTACATTATGTATTCCCAAATATGGTACTTCATGTACTGTGTTCTCTGTGGGGTCAAAGTTTTGTACAGTCAAAAGACAACATCTACTGCATATGCCGAATATTTCGCACGGTTTTTATTTACGCGAACTGGGTGGTATACGTGAATTCAAAAACATAAATATCAACTCTGATCCCGACATGAATGTCACGTGCATGCATACACTTCTCCATTCAGTACTGTATTTCACAATCGGGACTTTAACCACAAACAAAATTGTCAGGAAGTCCCAATTTGTTAAAAATTAGACTTGCTAAATAAATGGCATATACAGTATTCCTAACAGAAGTATTGCACAAGATTACTACATGTATATTTCAGATCATCTGTACCCAAGGCTGACATTCACACCATGTTCATGAAAATCCTACATCAATTTTGAAATTCTTGTCTGCAACAATAGTATTGCTTGGCTTACTGCAATGAAGTGAAAGAAAAAAATGTTGTTCTCTTCATGAAGCTCAAAAAACATTATAAGAACATGAAACTTTAATAGAAAATATTGCATGTTATTTATAGCAAGCATCAGTGATCAATCCATACACCATGTAAAAACCATAATGAATTGTGGCAAACTTTAATTTAAAAGAAAGTCACTGTAAAGCTTACCTTTTGAACAACTTTAATTCCTTCCGGGTGCTTCAGATTCACAGCCAGACTCTGAAATGCAACCAAAAAACTTGATCCTGATAAAATCCCTGAAGAAACTTGAATGAATGTATAATGTTCATCCCTCAGAACTTAAGATCAGATTGATAAATGAATATTTTGAGTACAAAGGAAAGCATGACAAAAAAATCTAAACATCTTTTATTCTGCAGTCAATATTAGTGATGCAATCTGGCAGTGTCTACAGCAATATTCTTACGTTCAATAAATGCCACTACAAATGTTGTGAAGCAGATTTCACATATTCTTTATACACAATGTACAGGTTTGTTTTCTCTATCATGCATATCTGCTCTGTCATAGTGATTGCAGAGTTAATCAATTATCAACTGTTTATAATCACAATGTTATTGCCAAACTCTACATCACATGCAAAAGAAGAATACACAGACAATATATATAGTATAATCAAAGATTTGTCACAGGAACATAGAATTATCATATCATTGTACCTTTTTGTTTCTGTTGATTGAGAGAAAGTAGCAACTCTCCCCAGCAATGAAAGGTGGGCCCCACTCTCTTGTTTCATCACCCAAACCTGTATAAGCCAAAGACTAAATTTTTAGAGGCAGTTTTGAACACGTCAGCATCATGGGGAAACTTCAACAGGCAAATCAGATCCTTGGGTTGAGTTGATCACTGTTGGCTGGACAATGACATTCACTACTCACTTTCCATATATTTTCCGTTGTCATTCTGATTATGACATGATCAAGAAATCTTTTGTTCTGCATTTCCTCACTTCAAGTTTGAAAGTCTTTGCTCATACCAATTTCAAACACCTTGACAAGATTCTCCATACAATGTAGCTGAAACTCAGAGCATTATAACATCTCTAGAACACATTCAATCTTTATCTGCTAGACGACTTGAGCTCATAAAATAAACCCAATCACCTCCACATATTGGATTTTGGGTATGATGACCTCTTTCAAATGGTTATAAATTTTCTCTCACACTTACTACATGATACATGTATTTGTCCAGCTTTCGTCAAACCCAACTTGAATTCCAGTACCAGACAGTGTCACACATTGCTGGTAAAAATCATATTCATCAATTACTGTAAAACGAGGAATGTTTGCATGCATTTTAATTTCACGAACTTTACGAGCGCCGATATTCGCGAAATTAAAATGCACGCGAAATTTCTTGCTAACACTATATGCATTGAACGCCAGTGGCAATTCGCGAAAATTTCATGCCACTAAAAAGGCTGTCGGCTCCAATTCGCGAAAATTTCATGCCGCGAATACATCATGTTTTACAGTACATAACTTGTCCATTCAGACTAATTGCTTCAAGTTTGTTACCGACTGTGAAATTTACTGCTACAAAGATCAGATGTCTAACACTGAAGTGAGTCTGTCAATTCTCACCTGGTCTCTCAACTTTGATAATTTCTGCTCCAAGGTCACCAAGAAGCATTGAACAGAATGGGCCAGCCAATACCCTGTGGGCAAACATGGAGAATAAGCTTTTCAGTGTTTGGGGGCAAACAAAACCCCTATGATGTACATTCTTTCTTCCCTGATAAGTTCACAAATGAACAAATCAGGTACAAGTTACGAGAGAAAGTTAATCCCACCTGTGAAAATAATACTTTTGGGGAAGTGCACTGATACAATGTACTTTGTAGAATGAAAAAATATATTAATGTCAATTGGAATCCTGAACAATCCAACATATGCTGCCATGGCAAAATTTCATTTTATGTATACATCTGATTTTTGATCTATCATTGATAGATAGCCACCCTTATTATTTTAAACAAAATATATTCTCCTTGTCAATTACTCAATTGGATATTATACAGATATTGACTTATCAGAGGTGGAATATAACATTTGAGATCCTCGCGGGAAGTTATATTTTTGTTGAGGATTATTATATTTTTCCGAAGCGCATAGCGCTGAGGAAAAATATAGTATTTCGAGACAAAAATATAACTTCCCAAGGGAAATGAAATGTTATATTCCTACCGAAGGAAAAAAGTCAATATCTGTTATATTATATGACCTACAGTACAAGAAATAAACTGCTGTATAAAGTAACACAACTTCTCCTTTTTCAAACCCACAGTCAAATTCATGAACGCGCGTGACAATGCTCGGCACTGTTAGTGGTATGCAATCGAGCCAAACCGAGCCATAACTATGATGGCTTTCGCGTAGGCCCTACTATCGGTAATTCGTTCTTCCGCGGCATATAGCCGTGCAGGAGCATTCCTAGAACAGTCGCTATTCAATCATACGTAGGCCTGTAGCGAGGGCCTATTTACGTAGCGGTAACGTTAGAGCTACATTTTGTAATGACAGTTGTAAATTTTTTTTTTTTTAAATTGTAGAAGACTAGAGTCTACCGTAACTGCCGCTTTTGGTCTATCAAGAGCAAGCTTGTTGAGGTAAGTGTTTGTGGTGATGTATGAGAATGTGAACTTTCTAACAATGTAGGGCCTAATCTCTTCTGTCTGCAGTCACTGGTACATGAACTGTAGACTACGGACCTGGCCCTGGTCCAGGTCCAGCGCTAGTTGTAGCATAGAACTACCGGTGTCAAAGAAACTTACTCAGTTCAGGCGGTGGTAATACTAATGGGAAATCCTTTGCCTTCCGGCCCTGTCACGACTGTCTAACATTAACGGGAGTAGTAGGCTCTACAGCTTCCAACACATTCACCAGTTTGTTTCTCTCTCAAGCTGCCATACCAGTTACAACACTGCTAACAGTTTGACAAAAACAAATCTGTTGCAATTTCGCAATTCTCGCTTGTAGCGCGTGTATGCTGTGCATGAAGTGTTGTCTACTGCTAACGCTTTACAGTAGTGTGCTGTGTACTGTGGTCACGGCGATTGCATTCGTGTATGTGTGTGTGCAAAGCGTCTCTGTGTATGTTGCGCGCATCATAACAATTGGTTTTTTGATGACGTCACCCCTCCTGATATAATGCATTTGTTTGACGTAGTCGCTGTTATATTCCATGGTTGTACGTAATTTACGTCATGTTATGAAAATATAACGCTTCTTATCCTTGTGACAATGGTCACGTGACTGCATTTTGACCAATCACACATTGATATCTATATAGGTCATATAATATAATACAGATATTGAGCATGAATGATAGAATGATGCTGGCAATGCCAGTCACATTGGTCCTGTCAACTCAGAAGAAGAACAGTTTTATTACAATCACCAGAATGTGTCAAGAGCACAATTTTTCTTAAGTTTTTTTTTTTTCATTATTTCCATTTTTAAGGCAAACTTTGCTTTCATTCTTAGGTTTTTGACTTCCCTCAGTTTGTAGACAGAAATCAGCAAATATGATGAGTGAATACGAAATGACATGCCATATCCATCCTCATCTATTTCAGGTCAATGGTCACTGGAGAATTTTCCTTTTGATGATCACTCACCTTGTCATATCAACAACTCTGATCCCACTCAGTGGATTTACTGCCACCGATGCTGCCGGGAAAAAAAAAAATTATATGCCATTTATCTTTATGGTACAGAACTTTCATTTTTCCCCTATTTTCTTTTATTTCAGTGGATATAAAAATTCTGATATAAAAGAGGTCAAAATATTCTATTTTCTAAAATTTATAAAGTAAATATCGATAGTATAGTAAAAAGCTGTGATTTGAGTTTTACAAGCACTACTTGATTGATTCTAATGCTGTTAGTTTTACGAGCGAGGTATAACTTCTCTTGCATGTTCCGCTTTCCTAATTGCATGTTAAACCTTACATAATACAATTACAAATGTCACATGCGGAATGTAAATTGTATCACATCTTGTTGCTACCCATGTGAATTAATGCTCAGGAAAATCTGGAAAAATCAAGACTGGTTATCTAGAACTCTATTAGAAGAAAAAAAAATGAATGTGTCGTAAGTTCGTATTGTTCTATTCAAACCTGAATGTCAAAAGACAAACAAGTTCAATTTCCATACTGCTAGATGTATGCAACAGTGTGACTGTAGTGCGAGTGTGGGCCTTCTGACACAAATGTAACGTTGACATAGACGTAGAGTGACTAACGTTAGAACAGAGTGTCTCGACATCGGGGTAGGCCTAGTGCAAATTTGACAATGTCAGTACCTGTTAAGACGGCTTCAACTGATGAGCAAATGTCTTCTTCTTCCAGGTGAAGCAGATTACTGACCTCTGGGAAGCGTATTTTCGTACTTTTTCCTCCAAATGGACATTTACAAATAAACCGCATTTAAACATTTGAAAAGTGACACGTAAAATGACAAATGAATGTGGACTGTTTAGCTCCTGTTTGTCTTTCACACTGCGCAACACATTCAAACCAGTTCAGTTGAGGACTAGATATTCTATATCTCACACGTATTTGTACGTGTGGGGCTAAATAGGTGCCAAAGGTGGGTGCTTCTGATCTTGCATTGTCTGTAACGTCAAATCGCATTTCTGTATCTAGGAACAAGATGTAAGGACAAACAAATGATAGAAGTGGTGCCACTTAAACTACACTCACCATATTGCCGTAATGGAATGATGAATTTCATGTTTGTCGAAAAGAAATTACATTCGTGAGTAGTGACGTTAGCCAACAGTCAAACCCTGTTTACCTGCCGCTGCAGCTGCCCAACAGGATCCAGGGCCCACGCTCACCCCACCGCCAATATTAGGCGGGATCGGGAGCAAAGAAGAAGCGATAGATGGAAGGTGGTAAGCACGTGCCTGCGCTGTCACTCAAAATACTAAAGGGGGCGGAGTTTATGAAAATGCATGTTGGTCGATATTGTCTGTGCGTGTCATAACTATACTGTACATTTAATTACTTAGTACATCTGTAATCGTTAAAAACTTGTTCATTGGTCTCTTCTGCCCTTGTATGAAAGTGTGGACAGCATCCATCTATAAAATCCAGAGTAACAGAACCTTACTTTGATGCAATAATCCCTTGAACCAGCTCTTACATAAAGCTATACCTCGAGGAGATTTTTTTCTTCAGAAAAAAAAAAAGATTTTGCTGATGGAGCCTCTTGCTCGAACAGACTTTACAGTATTAAACACTTTGAAACTATATGAGCAGGGAGAGGTGACACCTCCCTGATGTCAGGGGCCACGGAACGTTTATTAGCGTGTGTTTGTGTGTGTGTGTGTGTGTGTGTGTGTGTGTGTGTGTGTGTGCGTGTGTGTGTGCGTGTGTGAAAGTATATGGCATGAATTTAAAAAAGGGCCCCAAGTTTGTGACACCTCACATGAGCACGAAGTAAAAAAAAAACCACACACACACACACAAAACAAAACAAAAAACACGCTGATTTCTAAATCATTGCGACATTTTATTGTTTTTCTTTGTTAGATTCTTTTCTCTGTTTTCCCCGTCTAACCTCTCATATTTTACTATCGAGCAGTGATAGGCCTTTACCCTTCAGGAGGCCAACGCAATAATCATGATCGTATATAGGCTATAGGTTTCAGATATAGTTTGTGCAAAGCCTACACATGTTCCAGCTGCAAATTATCCAAAGATGTCCCAGCATATTCTTTAATTTTCTTTTTTTTTTCATCGCAGCCATACCAATAAGGAATTTTATAACGGTTTGAATTTCGCAAAAGTCAAAACTGTTGGGTATACCTGTCTCCAAACGATGCCAATGACTTTCTAATCGTTTGTCACAGCAGCGCTCCAACAAGGATTAAGTATAAACGTTCCAGCAAGGGAGGTGTATGGGAAGAGATCCCATACCTCCCTGTTGTTTCCAGCCTAACAAACGTGGTTCCCGTGGTTCTAAGTCTCTTTGTGCACGGCTGATGTTGGATTTTCACCTTGGATGGGCAGTTAAACCTCGTGAGAGTATTATCTATCTAGAAATAGAGGAATTAATTTTAGGCTTTGGACTGATTTCTGGAAACCTCTAACGGTCAAAGACATAACATCACAAGAGTACTGAGAAAGAGCAAAACAGATTTCTAAGCTCCCGCAAGGATTTTAATCGCTACTTAATTGTATCCCAACGATGTCACGTCTCTGAAGCTTAGAGTGTGATTGATGATTACTCGGCAGGTATATATAGACAAAAGTTCTTGTGATTTGCGTTTTTCGTTTGCTTCTTTCCAGAGCTATATGATGTTTTCATGCATTGACTTGCATGGGTATGTATTTTGACTTCGACAGAGTTTTCGTTACGTACGTGGGCAGGTGCTCCGCATTATATTCTAGAAAAAAGTATTTTATGATGTAATGTAATATCATATCGTATCGTATAATATGTTGCAATATATAACATGATACTATGTGATATAATGTAAAATGTATATTTTTTATGATACGACATAATACAATTATATATATTACACATATGCATACAGGTGTTTCCAGCATCAGGGAGACAGTGTATGTAAAAATAAGGGTTGTCAGCTATAAAGCATTTATTGAAAGGGATATCAATAGCTGAAAAAGTATCAAGAGATAAGAAATGTGACTCCTTAGAAGGTCTTTCCGTAATGTACTGCTAACCATGTAATTCTTCTCGAAGTCACATCCAAAGATAACCTCCTCTACTTTCTCTTTCTTTTTCTTTCTTTCTTTCTTTCTTTCTTTCTTTCTTTCTTTCTTTGTTTCTCTCTCTATATGATTATTATATATAAATGTACTTGTATATATGTGCGTGTGTATGTGTGTGCGTTTACCTTTTAAACTTCGCTATCCAATATAGAGTTATTACTACAACACTTGATATATATATGTATATATATATATATATATATATGTTTCTTTTTTTAAAATATGGGTTGGTAAATAACACGAACACCGCAATCGCTTATACCTCTATCAAAACAAAAATTTATTATACTTGACGTGGCCATCATTCAGCGAGCTCATATGAGGCCAGAGGGTGGTGCAGGGATGAACATAATGACACGTACTCATATCGCAATTAAGAATACATAATATTAGAACCTGGGTGAAAAACCTGGGTGTATGGCTTGATTCTCGTTTAAACATGGAGAAGCATATATCAACCACATGCAAGTCTGCTTTTAATATGTTGCATAACTTGCGTCACATTCGTAGATATTTGAGCCAGGAAGACGCTGAAACTCTTGTTCACGCATTCATTAGCAATAGGCTTGATTATTGTAATGGGCTATTGTTTGGTTTACCAGATTCACAGATAACCAAGCTTCAGCGTGTGCAGAATGCATGTGAGAGACTTGTGTCCAGTTCGTCAAAATGTTCACATATTACACCTGTTTTGAAGAAGTTACATTGGTTGCCAGTAAGACAGAGAATTGTATTTAAAATTTTGATACTTGTTTATAAAGTATTGCATGGTCAAGCACCTGGTTATTTATCAGAATTGATATTAATGAAATCACACTCATATTCTCATAATTTACGAAGTACACAGGATAAGTTGCTTCTAAAGCAATCTCACTTAAAAACGAAAGTAACTTTAGGGGATTGTGCCTTCAGCTGTGCTGCTCCCAAACTTTGGAATAAATTACCTGAGAAACTGAGAAAGGCATCATCACTTGTTGTCTTCAAATCTTTATTGAAGACTTATCTTTTTTCAGAAGCCTTTGATCAATTTGTTATTTATTTTTCATGTGTCTAATCAGTGACAGGAGCTCTGTTACATCACAGCGCAGTAGAGTATATTTACATAGTAGCTGCGCTATACAAATTTGTCCAATTATTATTAATCATTATTATTATTATTAAGTTTATGGAGAATATACCGCAAGGATGAGAACACTACATACTATTTTTTTTTTAAAGAGAGAAAATTGAGGCGCAGCTGGGTTGCGTCACATAAAAACCTTCGAGGAAAACTAAATTGATATCAATGATGTAATCAGAAACAACTGTTCTGTAGCCTCACTTCCATATACAGACAGACATTATATGCTTCTTAATAATGTAATGTAAATACCACTTTGATATTATATAGACCTACAGCAGCTTATTCTTATGCTCAGTTCAGCTTTATTGATGCATCGCATATTGTCAATCCTACTCTCTAAAAAAAAAATCGAGTGAAAATATTCACTCCTGAAGGAGTGAATACAAAAAAGAGTGAATTTGGAGTGAAATTAGAGTGAATTTTGAGTGAAAACGTTCATTTTCACTCGTTTTGGAGTGAACTCAGGGATCACTCGAAGATTTTGGAGTGATCCCTGCATGAGGTCACTCTAAAACGGGTGAAAATGAACGTTTTCACTCAAAATTCACTCCAATTTCACTCTAAATTCACTTTTTTCTATTCACTCCTTCAAGAGTGAATATTTTCACTCGATTTATTTCAGAGAGTATATACAGAATACAAGATTCAACAATTAATGAAGAGCTTGCTTCTAAAATGCGCTAAATCCATCATTTTCTAATGGATTTATTAGCGCCTTTTGGAAGCAAGCTCTTCAAATACAGGTGTTGGCGTAATTAAGTGAACTGTATGTGTCAATATAATCACGTCATACATTGTAGTGCAGTGGTACGAAAGTCGTACAAAGTAAAGATATAGGGCAATGTCATATTGAAGGTACTCACGCAGAGGAAACACTTTCAATAAAGTCTTGAGGAAATAATTTAGAATGCCGGGATCATCTTCATAAGCCGAGCTTAACTAGGAAGATTGCATCAGGTAATGCTGCAATATGAAATACACTCTCACTAAGTACGCTCTATATTGTCACTCACTGAGTAAACATCAAGTAACAGTCATTGTAAATACAAGTCCGGGAGAGATCATACATTTAATATCAAACTTATCAGGGGATTTGTAAATCAGATCACTTGAATACAAAGTTTATCGAAAATTACAATAAACAGAAAATCAACGACAATTGAATCGCATTCTTTAACCGACTATTTTTGGTTTGAATCCATGCTCTTTCCTTCGTTCAAATCACTTCCTGAGACTTAAAGATCATTGATAGGCATACAATCTATTTCCGAAACTACAGATGAGACGACAGGATTATGGATGATTTCTCAATGAGTTAAAATACAAAATGTACAAATTATGGTTCTTCAATTGGAGGAAATCTTGTTGCAGTACATCCAGATCTTTTTCCTTTTTGGCCCTTGCAGTGTTGCATTATACCTGCAGGAAAATGTCACAAAAGGATCTTGAAATCGTTGCCAAAGAAAAGTAAATCTACAGAACAAAATGTCAATTGAAAGTAGAAATATAATAAACGCTTTCATCTCGTCATCTGCGTCTTTCGTAATTCTATCTATAGGTGGTGACTCCATGGGGTTAAGCTACCTGGGAGTAGGAAGGTTTCTTAGCTAGTACCAACAACACTGATACGGTAACATGGTAGTACATAGTAATTGAAAACGGTAACCTTGTTAAAGCACGAATACTGTAACTTACACACACTGTGAATAAAGTCACCTCAATCAGTAGACATTCTTTCTCTTCATGAGGACAGTGAGGCAGGTGATGACGGAGAGGATGAAAATGACGACGAGAAGAGCGTACGTGGTAGACGATTGTTGCAGGACTCCTCGATGAGGGCTTGCTATGGGACCTCCTATTGATAAAACACCAAGGTGGACAATGGTAGCATTTGCTCCATCCTGGTTTATTTACATCAGTCCCTCACGAGTGCGTAGTTTACAGATGGGACTATTTCCTTTTCTTTCTCTTTTTGGCAGAATAAGATTCTCTAATTTAACAATAATTATAAAGCACCATTGTCTCATTCTTTATTCAAATTGTCGATTCAAGTTATTTCCTGCTTGGATGGAAGCCTTTTACGTTTGGCAAAGCGCTGCATAACGTCTGTTTACAGAAAAAAAAATAAAAAAAATCGTACCGTTAAATTGTTTAAACTCATTGTGGTGCGGGTAACATCAGACAACATGCAGTGACTAACAAACAAGCATACCATTGCTTGTAACTTTCAGTGAAAAACTCTGTGACGCCCTCTCGTGTTTTTCTGCTTTAGACTTATTTTCTTATTCTGTATTGGAGTGACTTGGGGCTATCCGATCTCCATCATACAGTGCACTCCCGTTGTAACGAACACGGTTATAACGAAATTCTCGTACGAACGAAGTAAAATTTTGTGTCCCAAAGTTATTATCTAAATATTTTATATACCTTCCTGTTCGGCTATAACTAATTTCGATATAACGAAATTAAAAGAAAACTGCCGGTCCCGAGGACTTCGTTATAACGGGAGCGACCTGTACACACAAGTTAGATACGGTCAGTAGTGATATAGGTGGTTGAACAGTAGTACTTTCCTTCACCGACATGGTAAAGGGATCACTTTTAGGCTCTACATACTGTCAGATTTACTTCAAGAGGGACAGCCATTATGTTATTTCAACTTACCGGAAGGAATTACTGCCCTGCAATGTTCCATCCATGATAACGTGTCTCCGATTCCGTTGGTCGCAGAACAAGTGACATTGATGCAGGTATCGGGGAGTGGAGACAGGATCGCTGAGGCACAGCTGGAGGAGGACAAGGTGTCGTTATCAGCTGTAATGGTGTACGTGTGGAGATGTGGGTAAGGCTGGTCAGAGAGATCAACATGACAGGTGATGATTAGAGTTACCAGGTTTCCTTTACCTCTGATTTCCGTCGTCTGGATCCTAAGGATGTTGCGATCAGGATGTTCGGGGCCCGGTTCTATACGAGATAGAATAGTGAAAAAGGAGAAGATTTTTAATACTTACAAGGGAAGAGCCTGTTCAGTATGACGGTTGCTTTTCATACTCTCAACAGTGATCTAATAGCAACATGAAAGGTGATTACAAATCGGCGCTGTTCAGATGTCGATTGTTGGGGTCTCAGTACTTCAAAGATGTCACAATGTTGGTACACTAGCTGTCAAAAGTTTTGACTTCAATGTAAACTCACGAGTAACATATCAATTCTACAAAGTTTGTATAGAATTCAGATTCAGATTCAGATTCAGATTCAGATTCATTAATTGTCCATAGAGGAAATTCTTCTTGTTGGCATATGGGTGTACACATAGGAATATCTGCATACATACATACATACATACAAAGGTGTACGTACATTCATGTACATGTACACATATAAATAAATGCAATTTTCAATATATATACACAATCGTATAAGCATAATTTATACTCACAATACAGTAAACGCATACATCATTACAAATTGGCTATTGATCAAATTATTTGACATCGTAAGACCGCTGCCGAATCACATTAAGGACTGCAAAATCTGCTTCATTTCTTGCAGAATCTAAATCGAAGAAGGAAAACGATTTAAACCATTCAAATTCGATTTTTTTTCTCCCTTAACTATTCGTTGTAGAAAAAAAGTGCCTTGTATTTACCTTCCTGGGAAGGACAGTAGGTCTTAGTCATTTCAGTCTCTCCGTATTCATTTATACCAGTACACACGACATCGATGCACGTATTGGGTTGTGGGCCAATCGTCAGCGTAGGAGAAGCTGTATGGGAAATGACGTTATCGTCGACTGCAATGAGGTACGTGTTGATTGGTGGAAAGGGTTGGTCTTCTGGATCCACGTGACAGGTAATACTGAGGCTTGGTCCATCATCCTCTCTAGTCTCAAACACCACGCTGATGATTCCTTGTGATGGCTTATCTGTTGGGCATGATTATCGTTATTTATTGATGGATGGACATTAAAATGGAGACAGCTAAGTTGAAATATATTCGCGTTAGATGGATAGAAAGTGGGTCTGATATGGCTTTAAAATGCTAAAAATTTGTAGGAAGTTGACCTTGACTTCTGGACGTTCAGCAGACATAATAGTGCCAAATGAAACAAAGAAAAACCGTTAACAAATGTTATCAATATAACCGACAGCAAGCTATACAGTGTCTGTGATATTTCCGATGGCTTTGCTGGCTTCGTTTATGAGACCATGGTGAAAAGAACGGTGTCAACAAGGATGATTTTACGATGATAATTCATGCTTTCAATTTGATTTCACATAGTGAGTGACATCGATGACGACGTGAATGAAAATGTATACAAGAGCTCGTTCGCATGCGACGGACTGAAAAAAAAAAGTAAGAAATCCCCCCCCCCCCCCCATGCTGCTTCGTTAGCATGGTTCAATACTTTCTTTCCTCTATTATGCCTTTATTCCACAATTTTTTAACAATGTATAACAAACATGGAGTACATAGAATGAATCTTTTACAGTCATAACTTTCAGTTACATAACATGTAGACAAACTATATCAAAATAAAAGTTTAACAATGTATAACACAACACAAAGTGAATACATAAAATTAATCTTTTACAGGGATAACTTTCAGTCACATGGATTACGTAGACAAAGTATCTTACCACATGTTTATATGTTAGTCAGAAATCAATATGCTATTTCTTAAAATGAGTGTGAAGCTTACCTTTCCCTTCAGCAATTTTGTACTCTACATTACGTTTCAATTTAACCAAGTTCAAAAAAACTTTAAAGGCATAATTTACCATTTGCAGATGAAACATAAACCCAGCATTAGTGCGACAAAATAGTTCTAAAATGTGAATTAGGGAAAGAAACAACCAATGTACAAATTTGAATCAGTATAATCGATGTTAAGTGTTGTTAAATATACAAAGTGTGAACAACAGCTTCAATAAAAATGTTTCCAGACTGAACCGTCAACAGTTACGGTTTATTGAGAAAAACAGTGATATCTCCTTATATTTTAGCCTATACTGCGAAAAAATTTTATGGTATTGTAGGATGTTTTGTGATACAACTGACCTACACATATGAATCAACAAATATCTTGAACATTTTTTTTTAATCAATGCTCCCAAACGTAAACATGACCTTTAAAATTGAGTGAGGAATCTTGAAACTTTGATCAATAGATACTTGGTCCACATTATATACGTGAAGACTAGATACCTTGAGGACAGTGTGTGATCGTGGCTGAGGTCGTTCCAATTCCGTTCGTCGCGGAGCACGTGAGTTCGATGCAGGTGTTAGGGCGTGGTGAGAGGATAGCTGAGGCGGAGTTTGATGACGATAGAGTTGTATTCTGAGTACCGATGGTGTAGGTGTGGAGGTACGGGGACGGCTGATCAGTAAAGTTCACGTGACATGAGATGATCAGATTAACCAGGTTATCCTCGCCTTTGATCTCTACAGCATCGATGGATAAGATGTTCTCTCCTGGAGGGGTATCGGGACTTGGAGTATTGCATGGAGTAATAGACCGGGGTACATCGACACCACCTATAAAATAATTTTGAGTGTAATCGCACATTATTCGTTTCATACTTTATGACAGATAAATCAATTCCAAGGGTAATCATAGACCATAATACTAGTACAAGTAGTAAGTGCACAAGTGAAACCATGAAATAGAAAACATATCATTGATGAAATACAGCTCAAAATGTATATTTCAAACGCATTATGAATCAGTAATGTACGGTGCTCGTATTGAGTCTTTAATTCAAATCAATTAAATTCATTTAATCTAATTACTTTATTTCCATCGAACAAAACGCAATATATGTAGTTCAAAGTAAACAAGCAAGTAAGTAAAAAAGTACACGCTATAAAGTATAGTACAAAATGTATGTGCAAATGAATGATTTAAAGACTAGGACGGAAACAATGCATACAAACATGTACTTTACAAGAATGATATTGAGAAGGAAATAAAGCGATGGGAAAGAGTGGTCCACAATACAAAGGAAAACCTATAACATGGATCACTAACCGTCTTTGTCAAAAGTGTACAAGTAACATCTAAAATCCATGTATGTAGTGTAAGAGCATCTATTCGATGTTATGATACAAACATAATAATTTTTCAAGCATTACTGATATGAAACTTCCATAAAAGCTTATTATCCACACAAAAAGATCCTAAAAGATTATTTAAAGAAGCTTCTTCTGGGCAGGAGTGTCAAATCAGTGGCGGGTACAGAAGGTGGGGGGGGGGGTCGCACCGGGCGTGCCCCCCTCTTTATGTAAAAAAAAAGAAGAAATAACAAAAAATGGGTGGTGGGGGCGAGTTTGCCCCCCCCCCTTTAATTTCATAAAGGCGCCTCCCTTTTACGGAATTCCTGGATCCGCCCCTGCAAATGCAATTTTTGTATGGAAGGCTACCTAAAGAATTACAAAATCAAAAATCCTTCCGCTTGCTGCTGCTGCATTACCAATGAAATACACGTGCTCGAATAAACCAGTGCAGCCTAAGCATTTAGGGCACACGTTGTGTATTACAAACAGAACTGAAATACAATGTTGAATGGATATCATAAGCAAATGCGATAAAGTCACCTGTAACCTCCAGAGTTGCAAAGCGCACAACACCGTACACATGACACTGAAGTATATCACCATTGTTTGAAGTCGTTGGGGTGAATGTCAATCTACTTGTCATATTGTAGTAAGTGAAGCGATCAACGCCGTAACTCAGGCCTTCGTTCAAGTCTGCGTTGGCAAATATTGCGGCTGCAGCACTCTCATCTCCTGCGCAATTAACGTATTTAATTCATTGTTACTTCAGTAAACAAGTACAGCGTCTGTTCAATTTGATTTGATTTGATTTGATTTGATTTATTCTCTGTATGCCTTTTTTCCCAAGTATATCAATTTTCTGCAATTTCATCAACATTGCACATAATAACAGTAATTTGACTATTTTCACAATTATCATCATTTTCGTCAAGTATACAATACATCTGTAATATAATTACACGAGTTACATATTAATTTGCAAACAGAACGATTGGCAAGAATAAGTACAAAGCTTGACTGTTTGGCAACCGGTGGTAATAATAACATTATGCAAGGAAGAAAAACAAGGGGGTCCAACATGATGCTGTTGAAAGAGAGAGAGAGAGAGAGAGAGAGAGAGAGAGAGGGAGGGAGAGAGAGAGCAGGGGAGGGAAGGGAAGGGGATGATATCGAACATTTTGACAGGACACTGACCATTATAAAATGATGGGCTTTAGAATCTCTGCAATCTGATTGGTCAATATTATTGTCATGCATTGATTTTTACTGATCCAAACTGAGCTATGCGTTCGGCAAAATCCGAACGCATGGCTCAAGTTTTGTACAGTGTTGTAAGTGTACCGGACGCGTGATGGGGAAAATGGTTGTATTTCATAAATTTACGGGCCCATTTGATAACACAAAAGATGCACAGCCCTATATCATGGATCAATGAGAATTGGATGCTCTCGTTCAACTTTGGAACAGTGCAAAACCCACTCGCTGCGCTCTACAGTTCCAAAGTTAAACTGGCGCATCCAATTATCACCGATCCTCAAAAATTAACTTTTCTAGCATACTGAGTAATGGAAGAGCAGGGGGAATTATTGCTACCGTTAACATGTATGTCAATATCAAGTTGATGGAATGTGTAATTTTCATGAAAAATGAATTTTTGTGCAAAATCCCATTATATTTTCTTTATATCGTTGTCCATACATACGCCATAGTCTCTATAGTATTCTCCTCAACCAGCTGTTCCAACACCAAAACTTGAAAAATCCAAAACATTTGCATCGATTGTTCGATTTTCCTCATACTTTCGCCGGATGTGTTCGGCTAATGTTGTTGCTTTCACTCAATCCACATTTCTCTTTGGGTTTTGGTTTCCTTTAATTCAAAACAAATAATCGTATCGACATGCCCTTATATACCAACATAATCTCCTGTATTTTTTTTCCTGTAATTAAGCGAGAAACAGGCAATTGTGTTACAACACTAACTTTTTTGGGATGATGGCTTTTGGTAACACTGTAATATACAAAACGATCCAACTGGCAAAGAACCAGTGAAGATCGAGACTAACGTCGTTTATCTAAAAAAAAAAAAAACAAACAAACAAAACAAGCAAAGTACAAACACGCGCACACACACATACGCTTAGGAATACTCACGTTCTCCAGCACAGCGTACGCCAACGTCATCGTCGTGCCCACATGGTACAGCTTGGGTCCCAGTCAGCAGCGTAGCATCCCCACGGGTAGCGATGACACTCTAACATGGAATTTTTATCGGACGTTGGGCAGTAAATTCCATGGTCTAACCAGATGGGGCCTGATCCTTGTCCGAAATGGGCATTGGGATGGACCGAGGCGGCCGATGAGTACCCAAGCTGTCGACACACCGCGTGAGCCTCTTTCATATCCCATCCCCAGTCACACGCCGTGCCCCAGACCCCGTCACACTCTATCTCCACTCGGCCTTCATGGTCGTCAGACCCTCCCACAAGTCTCACTGAAAAAGAAAAAAAAAAAGGGCAAACAACATGTCGTAATGGTTTTCGCAAGATCAGAGATATGCAACCATCAGATTCAAATAGAGTAAGGTAGCATCTACGATACGAGGCTGGACAGTATAGGCCCAAATATTCACGATGCAATCAATGTTGTAAGGTTTCTGAAATCAAGGTTTTGTTGCATTCCCTCTTCAACAAACTTATACAGTATTCGGAAAAGACGATTGTGAAATTTTAGGCTCACATTACGTGTATACCTTTATCACGACTAGGAGCATGTTGTCCATCACATCAAGATGTAGTTAATGCTGAAACACACTTGAAAAAGTGATATATCAACAAGTATACCTCGATAGCGTCATGTCTATTTGTCTTAAAGATGTGCTTTTATGCCCGATACTTACAAGGTAAACACATTGTAATGTAATTGTAATATAATTGTATGAATACTTTTACACGAAAAGAGGTTCATGGTTTTAAAAGAATAGGTCATAACAGTTATAATGTAATAAGATGTGATGAGATGCGTTGCTTTCAAACTGTGGACCCATTTACCAAATTATCAGAATAGATCACCAAGAAGCTTCATGCAACCGATGATGAACAGCTTGAGACCGAAGCATGTACCATGCTATAATATAGCCATAAAATCTAAAAAATAACTCAGGTTTAGTAGTTATAGGTAGACCGACTCGTCTTTACAAAATAACTGTCCAAGCATGTTCAAGTATTTTATAATACAGTGAGTAACACTTCTTGTGTGCAATGACTGCTTTACAGACAGCCGTGCTGTTTGGGAGAAATCTCATTTCGGATGTCGAACGTTTTAATGTAACTCGGACACATACTTATTATGAGTGACTTGCTCTTTCACGATGACAAATAAATATACTTTCTTAAAGACGTTACATTTACTAAAATCTTTGTCACCGTGCAATCCTTGTTACTTACCTCATGCTTTGTAGCATGAATTGCTGGAACAGATGAATCTATAGCCACGAAAATAAATACACGATCAAAACTTCCATGAACTGAAACATACACAAGATCAATGATCTACCCATTCACTGTGTGTTAGTCTGGTTATTTGGAATGAATCCATATTTTTCGCTGTACTCACCATTTCTACCATCGCATGGCCGCGAGCAGTGACTTCCTCGGAAATCGTATAGATATTAACATTGCCGATGAGCGATCTTTGCCGTCTGCAAAGTCAGTGACTCTCGTTCCTCGTTCTTTTTTTTCTCTCTCTGCTCAAATTATCATGGCAATATGATCAAGATCTTATTCATAGAGTTTCAACTTTTTCTTCTAGACTATAATATCTCGTACTATGACCTCGCTTTCGTTTTGCACACTATCTCTACACCATAATGGGGTCAATATTGTAGATAGAAACACATTTGGGGAATTTTTCGTTTCCGTCGTTCGTATAGAAAAAACAAATAAATCAACAAATGTAATGAACAAGAAACTCACAGGTAAACAGTTTTACAGTTCGTGAGACTCCACGGATAAATGTCGTTGAGAAAAATGTGTCTGAAACGAAGTGAGCTATTGCATTTTTAAACTTATGACCCTCAGGATCGATAAAAGATCATCACTTTGACATAAATGGTTTTGCATGTTTGCCAAATTCTTCCAATAAGATCACACTGATATGATTGAAATTCATCGGCAATATTGCATTCATTAGATAAATGACCCATAATACCCAGCCACGGTTGTCAGTGAAACACAATAAGCAGGGATGTAATTTTTAATTGAGACATGACTTACACGTGAGCCTATGGGGTCATAAGGGCAGAAAAAAACCTTCTTATTTTGAAGAGATTTATTTTCTATCATAATTCACACCACTCTCTACCGACTACAAAGGTGAAGATTACAATGTAGGTGTTATAAATATTTTTCTCACCTTTTCCAAACCTAAAAGTCCAAGATGGAAACTTTTTCCGGCGTCGCTAGGTATATCCCTTAGAGAGTACGCTGATGAAACTAAATTATCTTCCTTTGGCTGTGTATAGGATATGTGGCGGTATTTGTCCCCGGTTGACATGATTTTCATTACAGTGTATAATATCTTATTATTAGCTTAAACACGTCGGTGTCGCATCCTATACCACTGTATGTAAAAAAATAAATTTTTCTAGTTTTGTTTTTGCAAACTTAACTATGTTTCATAGAGGATTGTAACGGAACCTACCTAATAATACTGTAAAATGAACGCTGATGTATTGCATCAGACTTTAGCGACATGAGAGACAAATATATGAGACATTTCATTGTTTTTAGCTTCGTGCAAATTGGTTTTCATGTCAAAGACTCCTGACAGGGAAACTTTCACTTATTCGCCCAAAGTCGCTGTACTTACTGAGCAGCTAATGTCTACTTTGCCTAACCACACGAGCGAAAACTCACCCGATATTTGCATGTAATTTAAGGACAGCATCCGGTAACGTTAGAGCATGACGAAAAACTTTGAGCTCCAAGCCGTGATCAAGTCCAGCACATTACTTACAACATCCTCATGTCTTGACGGCAATGGTCTTACTGGATTATCAATGTCATGTTGAATGTGTGATGGTGATTGAGAGGAGATAATAACATAAACAAAAATTCTTTCGTTTCACCCTAGGTAGTATATCGGTAGGTAGACCGATGTATTGCAAAGCTCTTCAGTCTTCATACTCGAGATGGGACCTTGGTGGCATGCCTTATAAAATTTGGAGATTTCACAGAAATTATCTGTGATATCGAAATTTCAGCTGTACAATATTAGTCCTTATACTTGTACCGTGCTCATTAAACACTCTGGGTGGAAATGAATATTCGCTCTGTAAATGGGAGACAGATTAATATCTCTTTGCACTAGCATGAGGCCAAAGTTCATTTCCGGTTCCTTTTGTACCTCTGTCACAAACTATTGAATTAATAAAGAAAGAGTAATTTTGTATGTGCTTGGTATGTAGCATATCAATTAGAGGTAATGCCTGTTATTCTATGGATTGATCTACATACGCAGCAACTTGGTTCCAAATGTACGAAGCTCGTTTTCATAAGCTGAGTTTGGAAAAATGAGGCCATATCTCTCATTGGCACAAACATCCTTTGACTGTGTGAGACAAGCATATTTTGCTAGGATTCAACCAGTGCAATAATGGACACATAGACACCACATGAATGGGAGGAAGAAAAATCAGTCCTTAGTGTACAGGAAATTATTGCAATTTAAGAACTTTAAGGTTTCTATGTCAGGTAATATTATGATTTATGTAAGGTTGGTTAAAAACAGAATTTGTTCCACAAAGTTTAGTTGATCTTATTCATATTTTGAAATCGACATCGTCCTCTCTATAATATCGTCAGAGAGTCCGATGAGGGAGTGGTAAATTTCTGCCTTCGGAGTCTTACATCAGATGGAGGGAAGGTGCTTGGTATTTTCGTATTTTCTGGTCAAACGATGTGAACCATTGTTTCGATATTCAGACATTATCTTCTCAGAGATATCCCAGAAAGATCTCATTTATTAATTTCACGGCATTGCTCTATCGCGGTATAGTAAATTCGATTTGAAAGAGTGTGGTGATCTATCTGTGTGAAAGTTCATTTCCGTCGCACAAAATTATCATCGATGGCTCGGTGTTTGGATTCGGATGAGGGCGGATATTCCATAATGATGAGTCATCCCTTTCGGTTCGAGTCTTCGAGATAATATCTGGGGATGGATGTGAAGGAGTAAGTTTTCTTTCTTTTTATTGAATGCGTTTCGTTTGACTCCACCTGTAAAATTGAGTAAGAGTTTTTAATACCACATGCTTTGTTAAACTGCTTTATCCTGAGTCTATTACTTTTATTACATGCATGCAATATTACATTATCATTATTTTTCAAAGGGCCGCGTACGACTTATGCATATATCCTATATACGATATATGCAACAAGCTTTGTTTTTTAGTAGGTTCTATCGTATTTCTCTTTGCACTCTTCACTCTTTACAAACCTAAATGACACATCGACCGCTATGTACTATGTTTGTATTCCTATTTCTTTTTGTATGTATCCAAGTTGGACATTCCTTATTATTATATTTTGTTATATTTTATGTATTTTCCATCGGGAAATACGAAAATAAAATTAAAATTGAACTTGATGTAGAAAACTAGTTATCCTAACTGTTTTGGGGTTTTTTTTTGTTGCTTATATCAAATTTGAGATATTTCAACAATTTACACTGTTTTTTTTTTGCTTTTCATGTTAGATGCAGACAAATTAAAATTTCTGTTTCTATGGCCTTGATGGTTGAAAGGTCGCATATATTTCAAGCAGCATATCAATCGTTATAAGTTGTAACCGGTATAATGCGATCTCATTGTATTTGGTATGCTACGTTTTCCTGTACAAAGTTGTAACCGGTATAATGCGATCTCATTGTATTTGGTATGCTACGTTTTTCTGTACAAAATTTTTATGTCGTATTGTTAATTAACAAAGCCAAAACAAAACAAAGCAAGCAATGGTTATAATGTTTGTCAATTACAAAGGGATTTTGCTTCGAGCACTTTTTTTTTTCATGAATCAACATTTTTAGATCGTATTGTTCTTCACAAACCCTCAGCATTCATTAGAATGTTCGTCAAGGTACATGAAATTGGCGAAGCGAACTTCTTTCCATAAATAAGTACGCCACATCTGAATGGGGGTTTATCTATAGATGGATAAGAAAGCTTCATTTTGGCTTAGACTTTATATTGCTTATATTGTGCTTCTATGTTCGTGAGTGCGTATATTGTTGGCTACTTATTTTATAGAAGGGGAGGTGCATTCTTTACAATATTCATCGGAAGTCCTTGAAAGAATGACTGGAAATGCACAGGTTTGAGACCGCCCGTCATCAACGCCAATTAATGAACCTGCAACAACAACAACAACAACAACAACAACAACAACAAAGAATCAGAGAACACATTCAGCTATTTGAAAAGCGAAAATTTGCAAATATAGTTGGCATTGTATCTATCCAAAAATAATTTTCACTTTAATGATTGCAGGATGGCCACATTTAGCTTATAGCAGGACAAAAATTAGAATTTGACAAATGGTTCAGTCCAAGAAATCGTAATTGATTCAAGTTAATTCGTGCCATTGATTTGTCCTTCTCGTGTAAACATTGCGTTCATCTTCTCCAATGTATGAACACATTCTGGTTTATTTCATTTCAGCTTAAGGTGTGTTTATATCGGCGTTGTGAATCAGCGTTTCTATCGAATTGAAAAGGGAATCCCACTAGTCATCTGACGTCACGGGTTTCAAGGACGATGCGACATTTTGGGCAACGTTCCAGGGAGAAGAAGGCGCGAAGGTTGGCAGAAAATGATACTAAAATCCAATCAGTTTTTCAAGTATATCATGAAAATGGCAAGAACTATAGTGAAAAATCTTATGAATTTAAGATATGCATCTGTTAAGCAATGTAATCTTGGGCTTTCAGATTTACAGAACCTATATCCAAATTTTCTTCCAGACTCTCTATAAATAGTTGATCAGACTATCCACAGTGCTAGTTGTTTGCACGCCATCGGTAATCTGTACGCCATTTAGGTACCAGATCACGTGTTCTGAGCCAAATACTTTATTGGCTGTACAGATAGCTGTAACTTCCTGGTTTGGTGTCAGAGGGCTTGGTACTTCGAGAGTCACGCTGGTTCCACCTGAATAACATAGTATACAAAAGAGAGTATGACAGATTATAATGTAGCTGGAACTTGACAAAAAAAAAAAAAAAAATCACCTCCCTTGAACTTGAGCTTGAACTTGAGGAAAGAAATCACCTCCCTTGAAATTCATTGCGCAAATTCCTTCACTCTATGTAATCGCTTAAAAGATTTAAAAAACAATCAACCATTTTCCAGACATATTGCGCAGGTACTGTCATGTGAATGACAATTTTGTGTTTTCTTGTTGGATATTATTATCCTATATTGTTATTTTCGTTTAACCGAGGGGTTATTGTAGCGATCGACATAGCTACAATCCCCTAGAAGAGAGATACTAACAAAAAGGATGGAAAAAACAACTAAACAGAGATGAGACGGAAATTTAAGCATTAAATTCACGGCTAATTTTGCAGTAAACTGTATGCATGCATGTACGTATGTATGTGAGTGAGTGTGTATTTGAATGCAGATTGAAGCTATTGTGATGTTCATATCTTACCAACATGTCGAATGACGATGGAAAATATCCCAAGTAGGACGAATACTCGTTTGTCAGTCATCATTCCTGGACACTGGTGAATCCTGTGGGTGACACATAGAAATTTAGAAGATAGTAATTTAAACACTGATTACAGACCTAACGGAATGAATTCAGATTTAATTTGCTAAACTTATTACGGATACACATAATCAAAGATGGAGTGAAATCACACTAAGTCTAGTTCAAACTGGAATATACATGTATATATATATATATATATATATATATATATATATATATATATACATACGAGAATATACGAGAATGTTCATACTGTTTCACTACGCAGAAGCTTTGGCAAGGTTGACCGCCTGATGTCCGTTTTCTCCGCCGGCCTTTTATTCAATCGTGCGTGTATGCAGACCAGTCGACCATCGCACACTTTTCCTGCAGAAGATTGCTCCGCGTTATTTATTTGATAGTTTAAGATATTTGCCCAACGCACTTACACATCATGTAATACATACAAGTATGTCTGTCAGCTACTGCATCATTTTCTTCTTTCATCATGAAAGCAGTTTTCCGAGCTTTCTATGTGCATTTGTGTGGAACTATTTTATCAAGTTGCGTCATCACGCAATGATGATAATGTAAAACGGTATTGTAAAGTATATTAGTTTGATACATGAACCCCTGTTTCCTGATTGTAACAACGACTAAACTAACGTGTCATCAATACATCCTGGTTTCAAAATTCAACACGACGTAATATGATTTCTTGTTATATTGTTAACATGATAATAGTTAACCATAAGAGATTAAGGATGTGTTAAAGTTAATTGACGTGTGAATACTTTTGATAAAACCTGGCTCATTTGACACTTTAGTGTCACCTTGTGAGAAAGTCCATAAATTATCAGCACACCTGACTCATTGGTCATACTCTCTGATGTTTTATGACATTGTCTTAATGCACAAACACATTGTACACTCAGCAAAAATGAAAAGAAAAGAAAAGAAAAGAAAGCAAACACTTTTTCAAGTTTATCTTTCTCATAGACTATCTGGCTAAAAATAGTGTCTTATATACCACGTTTAAGGTAATTTAATTAGCTCTCAACCTAATAGGTCAATGAAAATGTTAACTTCAAGCATGATTGAACACATTCGTTTTTTTCTTCCAAGGCACAAAAGTAAAAATTGCAAAATGGACAAGTTGTTATTCAAGCGTATTTTCTCTTCAATATAATAATGAGAACAAAAGACAAATTCAACACAATAGAAATGCAAATTAATTTGCAAAAGTCAGCCTACGATCTCAATAATGTCTATGTAACCCTCCAAAGATAACGAAAGGCAAAAAGTGATGGAGGAAAATGAAGAATCTTCTGTCAAATTCGCAGTCAAAAAACATTTAAAATTAAGAAAATTTGAAATAATATTTGGTTCTTGAATTTGTCTCGTGCATTCTTAAATTCCGTAATTAGAAGGTAAAATGAAGAAATTCTGTTGATTTTATCACCTTTACGGCTTACTCCCTATGCCATTTAAAATTTGAATTGATGGAAAATGCTTATGTTCCACCTTCAGTTTCCCCACAATGTTTTGGTTTTGAATATAAAAAGAAACAAGGAAACGGAGACTTATTTCTGCAGTTTCATTCATGTCTTTCATTGTGTTAAGTTGGTCTTTTGTTATTTTTTTGCTGTCTTGGAGGGCATTTGCAAATGAATTTCAATATGACTCATTCTGCAATTTTTACGTTTCAGCCTTGGAGGACAAAAACGAATGTGTTCTCTCATGCGTAAAGTTTCTTTTTGTATAAACTTACCAGCTTGATAGCCAATTAAATCACCTTTAATATAGTATATGACACATTGATTTTTATCAAAATCTTCTATGAAAAATATTAACTGGGAAAAGTGTTTACTTTCTTTTGTTGCTGAGTGTATATTCACTTTACGATCTATTTCAATTCCAAACCTTTGTTTCCATTGTTTGGTGCGGATAACTAGCTGTAGCCACACACATTACCACAGCCCATGGACAACAACATACTACATAGTTGTGTCTAATTATCTTCCTTTGAAAGAGAAACTTGTCATCTACAAAACCCAACTCACATGTATGATACAATATGATAGGAAAAAGGGCGCATTTTCCTGTTATTTCTGAACTTCAATTACTCATCTAGGAGATGCAAAGTAGACTACATAATCCTGAAAATGAATTCCCATCAACCCCCACCCAAAATGTCTGGGATATTTACGTTTGAGAGGTGTATATATGTGTATATGTATATGTATACTGTAAAACGAGGAACGTTCGCGTGTATTTTAATTTCTCGAATTTTGCGAGAGCCAAGTTTCGCGAAATTAAAATGCACGCTAAAGATCTTGTCTGAACTATATGCATTGAATGTTAGAGGCAACTCGCGAAAATTTCATGCTGCGAATAAGGCTGTTCGCTCCCATTCGCGAAAATTTCAGGGCGCAAAAATATTGTGTTTTACAGTATGTATATGTATATGTATATGTATTGTAATTGCTCCACGTATTGGCAATACATAGAAATAGCAATAACAATGTCACAATAAAGGAAAGCATTAAATTCAGTATCATATAGACCTCCTAATTCAAATTAAATATTCATGATTTTTTTGATTATGTATAATCCCTATTATCAAACCCAATTTTTGATAATAAAGATTGTTTCATTATGGGAGGTTTTAATGTTGATTTTTCAAAGTTTCAGACTCTAAACACTGCCCCAAAATTTATGACTTCTTCGTCTTTTTTACCGCTTATAACAAAACCAACTCGTGTAACCAATCATTCTGCAACACTTATCGATAATATATTTTGTAACATCAACCCTTTACCTGCATCCGGAATTATTTCATCACCATTATCCCATTTTCACTTATATCCCCCTTAACCATAGAATTTCTTTAAAGCACCCTATGGTAAGTTTCCGGAAAATAACACCTGACAATAATAGTCAGGTTACAAGACGAGTTAAACGGAGTGGACCGGACCGATGTATATGATAATGAGGTTCCAACTGAAGCTTATGATTTGTTCATGCAAACGTTAATTTCTATTCTGGATAAGCATGTTCCTATTATCAGAAAAAAAAATGTAACAATTACAAAAGATATCCTAGGGTGCCTTGGATATCTAAATCATTGTTGCGATCGATTAATCGTAAGAATAATTTGTATTATGTTGATAAAAATTAAACGCACTCTGCAATCTCATCATAAATATACTTCATATAAGAATGTTCTCATGCAAGTAATATGGTGCAAGAAACGTAAATGTCTTATTGATCAGTTATTTTTGTTTAAACATGATATTCAAAATACGTGGAAAACTATTAATACAGCTATTAATAAAAATACGGAGAAACCACGTATTACCACAATCAAACATAGTAATGGTGCTACATTCATTTCAAATATTTATAATCAGTATTTCTCCCAAATAGGCAATAATCTTGCTCGCAATATTCCGGATACCCAAAAGAAGTTTTCTGATTTTCTATAAACTCGTAATCACAACTCATTGTCTTTCGTTCCTTTAGAGAGAAATGAATTGTTAGATATAGCTCACAATTTGAAAAACAAGAAAAGTACTGGGCACGACAGTATTGATAATGTTCTTTTGAAAAATATGAATTTTATTGTTGATCCGTTGGTACATGTTTTTAATTTGTCTTTGTGTAACGGAGTTGTCCCTGAGGATATGAAAATTTCTTAAGTAATTCCCATTTATAAAAAAGGAGATTGGGAAGATGTTTGTAATTATCGACCTACATCTTTGTTGACTTCTATTTCGAAATTACTTGAAAAAAGGTGTTCATTCTAGATTATTAAAGTTTTTGGATATTCATAAAATAATTTCTGATTATCAGTTTGGTTTCCGCCAAAACCATAACACATCCCACACAATACTTACCTTTCTAGATAAAGTTTCAAGAGCTATTGATCAATTTCATCATACAATCGGCTTTTTCCTGGACTACTCCAAGGCCTTTGATACCATTGACCACACTATACTTCTTCATAAATTATCACATTATGGTATCCGAGGAAAGGCCTTGGAGTGGTTCAGGAGTTATCTTTCTAACCCTAAGCCATTTGTTTATGTTAATGGACATACATCTGTTATGCAAAATGTCAATTGTGGAGTGCCTCAGGGAAGTTTGCTTGGACCTCTTTTGTTTATCCTTTATATTAATGACATGCCGAATTCATCAAGTATTCTTTCTTTTCTGTTATTTGCTGATGATTCTAATGCATTTTTGTCACATTATGATCCTAATATGTTAATTGATGTTTTAAATATTAAATTGGATATATTATTTCAATGGATGAGAGCAAATAAATTGTCAGTAAATATTCAAAAAACTAAATGTATGATTTCTAGTAATTCTATGGAAAATATATCAAGGAATGTTTATCTGAATGACACAGTTATTGAAGAAGTCTCTTCAATCAAATTTTTAGGTTTAATTCTTGACCGTAAACTCACTTGGAATTTACATATTGATTCCATAAGTCTTATTATTTCAAGAAATATAGGTGTTCTAAATGAAGTTAAATTTTGTTTACTCAAGAACCTTATTTTAATGTTATATTCCTCTCTGATTTTACCTTATTTGAATTACCGTATACTCGCCTGGGGAAACACATATTCTTCGCATTTGGAAAGACTACTTTTGTTCCAGAAAAAAAGCTCTCCGTATTATATCGTGGAGAAGTCACACTGATGTGTTATTTCATGAAAACAAAATCTTAAAGGTACAGGATTTGTATTTTCTACATCTAGAACAATTTATGTACAAACTTACCAATAATTTTTTTTTTTATTCAAACAGCCTCCTCATTGCAAACATTTAAGAATCGTGTACGCCAACATCAGTCTCTCATTTGATATAAACCCTTTACACTAGCTACGAATTATTCAGATATCTATTTTCTCTGCTCGTTTTATGTTCTTTCTTATATGTGTTTCGAACCGATTGTTCTTTAGCTGTATCATATCTATGTTTGTTTTGTTCTTGTTTTTTTTTATTGTGTGCACATGCAATGTAATGTATATCAACGCAGGGCTCCCTTGTAAAGCAGGCCTTTGTGGCACTGAATGGGACTACCCTGCTTTTAAAGAAGACTTAATAAATAATAAATAAATAAATAAATTCTCTCCCATTTGTGTTTGAGTCCATGTTCACTAAAAATAGATTTGTTCATCTTTATCCTACCCGGCAATCCAACTCATTTCATTTGCCATTAACCAGGACTATATTTGCTAAATCTATATTTTCTTTTACTGGCCCCAAATTTTGGAATTCTCTCGATAATAGTATGAAACAAGTTCTAAGTTTAAACACATTCACATTCAAACGGAAGAAGTTGTTCATAAATTCCTATATAGCGGAATGAGTTACATTTTAGTTCTAGCCTTAATTTTGAGCTTCCTTTTTTATTCGTCATACTCATTCTTTTCTTTTATCTATTCCTTTCCTACATATGCCTCGGTGATCCATCGCACCTTGTGCCTCGCGTGTCCTGCTATAGACCCTTCATCTCTTCTCCCTTCTCGCTTTTTTCCTGTCCTCATGTCTCTTTCTGTTTCTTCTTTCAAAATAATCTCCTCTTTTTCCTCCACTGTGTTCTTTTTTTCTCTCTATCTTTCTCTTTACAAGAGAGGTTACTTGTGTTTGTTTGTCCGTCTGTTTGTTTGTTTGTATAGGTCTGCATGTGTTGTGCACCTTTTATATTATATCTAGCAAATTGCTTCCTTGATGTTATTTAGTCTTTTTGTCCACGAGGAGACTGCAAAATACAAGCTTAGCTTTTTAGCATGTCTCCTCCATTTCCTGCAACTTAGTTTTAATTCAATTTTCATTTGCCTGTGTGATATGTAGTATTGTTAACTTCACGTATTTTTCTTTGTTCTACATTGTATTGATATAATGTTATTTTGTGTATGAAAATGTTTTGCATTGTTGGAAATGAAATAAACGAAATGAATGAATAAATGCCGATTGCCTTGATTTTAATTCAAAATCCGAATTTTCGTCAGGGGAGGCCCCCGAAAATTCGGATTTTTAATTAAAATCAAGGCAATTGGCATTTAATGCATTCCTCTATTGTGACATTATTATTGCTATATGTATTACGTATATGTATATGTATTTTACATGTATTACATTTATGTATATGTACCATGTATGATTATGTACATATATACATAGTTATACATAATACATATACATAAAGATACACATACACATAAATATTATGTATGTGTATGTATATCCTTATATATATATATATATATATATTCATCTATCTATTTATCTATTTACTAATTTATTTATTTATTCATTCATTTATTTACTATTTTGTTATCCGAAGTTTATTTGCAAGCAAAACCAGAACAAATCGGAATATATACTCAGCTGTAAAACATAGGGACCAGATCATCAAAAGAAGACTTTGGTACAGTTGCAATGATTTGCCAGTGATGATCTTTAAGGAGAGGAGTTGGAGGAATATTGTAATTGGTGGAAACTTAAGACATTTAACATTTCTACAAATTCCCCAAGTCAATTCTATGCTTCTCTACAACTTTTCTCTAATTTTCACATTCTTAAGCAACTTGTTTATGACTCTGCTAGCGATGTACCAAAGATTTTTTTGTTCTTCACATTTTACCTGACTGGGTCTTCTATACTCCCAACGATTTTTTTTTTTCAAATTGATATTAATGTCTTTGTATACTAGTACTCTGCTCACTCTGCCTAATTTTGCACCAGTTGTGTCGTTGTACATTCACCGCATACATGTGGATTAAATCAGGGGAAACTTCCTCTTTGGATTTGTACATCAAGTCATGATCCGATATCACAAAGCACATACATCCAATATTTCCATGGTATCATAATATCATGAAGAAGATTGTTTTTCCTTCCTTTGCCTAACAAAACAGAGGAAACGGTTCGTATTGACTTTGTTAGCAGACACGTTGTACGAGAACTAAAGAACCATAATTTGACACCACGTGAATGACTCCCCTCTCTCTCCCTAAGTTTCTGAGTTTCGAAACACATTTCACTCACCCTGCTTGAATATCATTAACCAGAAGTGGCTTACTCCCACATTTGAAGAAGTACCTTCAGTTTACTCTGTATAATTATATACTAACAGTATACGCCGTGACGTTCCATCGTCAAAATCTGTCATAGAATGTCATATCGACAAAGACATAATCATTCATAATGATCAACAGATAATTTGTAATAGAGCATAAATGTTTCCTCAGATAATGAGGACACGACTCTTTTGGCAACGGTTACGATGTATTGGTCCCTTTCTTTTTCCCTTTCCTTTTTTTAGTCAGTCTTTATTAGATTTCTAATTGTGCAACGCATGCGTGTTATGAAAAGCACACAATAAAAATCGGAAGGGATGGGATGAAAGCCGCTGCTGCTTTATAATTACCCCTGATGCGCATAGACAGGGCCCAACAGACAGACACACACACAAACACACACCCGCACAAACCATCACACACACTTAAACAACATCTAAAACTTATATATGCAACAATGTTGGGTTATGCATTTTGATAAACCAGAAACCCAGAAAAAACACCCACAGTTTTATGCAAGCAACATTATCGAATATTGGGCCCCCGGGTCCAATATGACCGATGAATCAGCTTTAGCACGTTATGTCCAGTTATGCAGATTAAACGTACATAGTACTATATTTACAAAAATCTTTCATTTCATATGTAACTACAAATGCACACATTCACAAATACACACACGCTAGCATAGTCTCCTCTTTGTACTACATGTACAATGTAGTTAATATTGTTCACCTAACGTACACGCACGACCAAGACTAGTCTAAGTGTGTAACACAGTTATGTGAGAGGAAGGGATAATGTAACTTTATATTTAATTTACTCTCTGCTGAGCTACTTCATCATGACGGGGTCATTAGTCAAAAAGCTCATGAGTTGCACTTTTAGCTCACAGGTTGTACTCTGTAATCATGAAGGTTTGTGTTGTGTTGTGTTATGTTTTCTTTTTTTCCCCCTTTTTCTTCTGGGGTTAAACTGTAACGCTCTAGAGAACAATATAATTATCGCCTCTTTTGTTTGTTTTGAATCCAATCTTATCATTCATCCGTGATTTCACACAAATGTTATGTACAGACATTTCAGTGACATTAAAATCTTTATTAGCATGTAATTAAGGTATATATTTTTATTGATAATCACCCATGTACCGCATCGTGATATCACAATCCGACGATATGTTAGGACTAACTGATGGTGCACAACAGAAAATAGAAATCTATTGTTATCAAAGCTAATCAAAAAATTGATCATTACAGATTACTGAGGTATCTGTCAAGAGATTTAAAACCATGATACAATGAACAAACAGCAGACCTCAAAAGCTTTATTCATTAAATCACTTTATCATCTTAATGCAAAGTTCGTTTCAGTTAATTTCGAACATTCTGTGTGCTGTAAAATCACACTCGTCAAAAGTATGAGGATAAATATTTCCCCACCGTGAGTCCTAGTGCAATATTATTGTGTAATGGATTTTTGGTACATACCTAACACGTGACGTCTTGCATGATTCAGTGCATAATTTGCATTACAGTACTCTGCAAATCGACTCAATTAAGTCACATTTTTCATCCTCCAATTTCTTGGAATAGATGACTCCCGAGCCATGCGCCACCAGCGGTGGAAAGATTACAATTACTTCATAATAGTACCAGCGTATAATAGGCACTTCGTTCTGCTCACCAAAATACGTATAACTCGTCATTACCATAAATAAAGCATCTCAGATACCTGCTGTCTACGTTACAACATATAAAATCGTCGCTTAGACAGGTAGGTTTGAACATGGGCTCTGAAGCTTCAGAGATGTATCACTTCAGGGAGAAATTACTTTTTCAATTCAAATCAATTCAAATTTTATTTCATTTTTCGAAAAGAACATAGACATTTCACTTTCTTTGGTAACAGAGAATAAGGTTGCATAATCAACAATTAATAATGTGGAACCTTGGAGTAACAACACGTTGTCATGAGAACGGAAGTGATAAAGATGAAATAACAATACGCGAACATCGAAAAATGGAGGGACCCACTAAAAAGACAAAGCTTGTAGAATGTGGTCCCCTCAGGTACAGAGTGTCATAGAAAAATAAACTGATGCACAAAAGAAAAATGGCATGGAAAAAAGTTTTAAAAAGTCTGGAAGCCAACTAAGAAGACAGAGTAACAAACAGACACACATACACACGCGAATAAACATTAAACGAGACTGGGACAACGAAACTATAATAATGGGAGACTAAGAGACAAGACAGAATGAGACAAGACTAACATAACAGGAAGATAATACAACGGAGAGAAAGGTATAACAGATCCATTGATCCTCGGCAGAAGTATATGGAAAAAATAATGGGATGCGTGAAAAGGACACGGAAATATAGAGAAGTAGATGCAGAAGTCATATAAATAACATTAAATCTATACTCTGCAAGCGTCATAGGACAACAGGGACGAGAAAGTACGTGACAGTATATTATTTGTAATGCAAGTTCTTCGAAAAGGAAATAAGCCACAAGGCTAATTCAATTCTGTGGAATCATGAAATTGCAATAAAAAGACTTTATTCTCCTTTTAACCCGTTTTGTACGGGAACCTGGTGGCCTATGTATTAAGTCTATGGGCATATCAGAATTCAGTATGGAACAGGTTAAACGAATGTATAGAGGGGGAATTTTTAATATCATTATTCAAAAAATTTCAATAAGTTGGGCCAGTAAAATAAGTGTGTTCTTAGTAAAAATCGTTCGTAAAAGATGTAAATGAAATTCATTGGAACGTCGAGTGGAATACTTGGAATGATTGATTTCTTAGAAACATATAGAATCGAAAATGGACGGTAGTGATTTGTTGCTCTACATGTACACAAATTGTCCGAAATCAAATAAAAACAAACCTTTGATTTTAAAAGCATATTAGAGGCAAACAACAAATTTGTGTGTGTGTGTGTGGGGGGGGGGGTACGGAAGGATAACAGATGTAAGGAGAGTTTTCTTTTTGCAGAAGGGACACTCTATCCAATGAGTTCTGGTGAGTGTTGCCCCGAACTAAAACACCATAATTAAGATAAGGCAATATCAATGACGAATATAACATAAGTAATGATTTTGGGGAGAGTGAGGAATTACTGAAGGCAATTAAACCCTCTATGTGTTCACTACCATTAGTCACTTCTAATCCATCGTTGTCCATGCTGTATACAAATCTCTTCTGGAAAATAATGACAATAAAAAAAATATATGAATAAATATGTATAAAAATACAAAAGATATAATCATACTAAGAATATTTTATGTCAGTGGAAAGTCTAACGAGGCGAAGACACCGATTTACAAAAATAAAGATTTTCATGATGCTTCAAATAAAATCAGTATGAAATTGAAATCCCTGCATTCTAAGCAAATGAAGATTAGCCCCACTGCGGTTTACAGTCTTTGAACTAGACAGCTAATTTGGAGTTTCTAATCTAATATGATGAGTGGGTCACCGCTATCATTAAACATAGTGCGCATACCTCCGAATCATTGTTACTTTCTTCTTTTTATTGTTTTAAATTGAAATGAAGAATGTTTCTGGGATTAAATGAGGAGACAATTAATGAGGAAATGCTTGTGAAAAAATGTTTTAGTTGAGTACTTGACTTTCTCCTGTAAGAGCTCAACGCTTTTTTTTCTTCCACTGAATTCTACCTATTCCATTTGTAATAACAAAATCTTTCCTGATATTGGTATTCTTTTCCTTTTGAAATTCTAATGTATTTACCCACTATTTTAGGTTGTATACATTTCGTCCGTGAATTAGTTTTAACGACGCTAGCTTACAAGCTATAGATTTTTTATATGTAGCTCAGACAAAGTTCGTCAACATTTTTGCCTGCTAGATGTCTCTGAATTATTTCCAAATAAAATTATCGAAAGAAAGAAAGCTGAGATAAATCTGAATCTAGACGAAAAGAATCATCTTCTGTGAAAGACTGCACACAAACTTGCTATCTAGGGCGTGTCTCTCTTCCTCTGCATAATGATGACGACACACACGACGACGGCAAGAACGAAAAGGACGATGAGAAGGGCGTAAGTTGTCGAAAGTTTCTGCAGTATTCCAGCTACAGAACCTGGAGAATCAGAAAGACAGACAGACAGACCAGCAGACGGTGAGGTATGTTATGAAAATGACGTTTTAGTCATCAATGTTTGAATCTTATCGGATTGTGGTTTGGAATAAAATAAGATAAAATAACACCAAACTTAAAATGCTCCGCCATGAAACGTGTGTTACAGTCTCTTCGAATACTGTGTGGTAATGGACATAAAAGCCACCAGCTTGACATTGTAATAAATGACACGGCAATAGTTATGCAAGATTTTAAACTCATTTGTGTGAACATTGGTATGAAATTTTCCTTTTCAAATAACATACTGATCAACTGTCTTTCGAAGCATCTATCATGTGATTTGAAAATGATATAATAGTTCTCTCAGCCTCTGCCTTAATTTCTCCGATCAAACAGAGCTATTTGTAACGCAAAGTGAAAATATACATGTATGTTGTGTAATACATACACTTGCATAATTATATAGATCGAGATTTCTGAGCTTTAAAAAAAAATCTATTTGTATGCAAATTAATTAAAGTCTGTTGCTTATTCTGATGCTGTTTTTATTGCAACTGATTTATAGATTGCCCTACATCTACGTAAAACTGTTTTTGTATTCACGTCGATGTAGGGCAATTTGTCAAACAGTTGCAATTATCCATCTTGTTCAAGCTACCTGATGAGATACTTTTTTCTTTCTTTCTCTTCTTTCTTTAAAACAACAACAAAAACAAAACAAAAAAACAACAACAACAAGGTACCTGTCTGTGAGTCTTGAAAAGAAAACTGGAAACGGCCGAAAGTAATAGACGAACTCTAAATCCTCTCTCATCTTATCCAAGTGTAGAAAAGATGTCAAATTCACGAAGTTTGTGAATGATTTATTGTTCTATACCCAACGCCTACCTCCAGTCGGACAGTGAATTTCCGAAGCAGTGATAGAACCGAAGTCATTGATGGCGCTACAAGAGACAGAGACGCATTTCTCTGGTTTGGGATCGAGGAAGGCCCACGGAGATCTGCCTCTTGAGAGCGTCAGGTTATCTGCTGTAATCACAAACTGGTGGAAATCAGGGTGGGGCTGGTAATCTTTGGTCACGTGACACAGAATTACGACAGCCGTCACCTTGTCATCAGACGTGTGCTCAGACAACTTCATCTCAATCACATCATCTGTCAATATAATTATTTAGAACGTCGGAGACATTTTGATAAACCATCTATGCCAGTGCGTTAGAGAATGAGCTTTGCACTGATATCAGTCTGAACTATCTATCCATATTACAATCCAAGATCTAATATCGCTTGCACAGAAAAAAGGAACTGAGTACAACATCAATATTAGAAGTTAAACATGGTCAAGAGAGTGTGTGAGGAACATTTAGTATGCTATGTTTGAAAGGCTATTACATTAGACTGTGTGTCTCTATCAGGAAACTTCATCTGTGAATTCTAACAGACATGTTTAGGAACATTGCTACCACCCTGTTGCCACAATTGTCTTTTCTAAATGACAACGGTTGTCTTAAAAAATGATCCAATGTAGACACTGGAAACTTGATAGTGGCCAACATGACTTACTTTAAAGGGGGCATGAGCTGAGGTAAGCTTGTCAAAGACATCTTTACAATCGTTCATATGACTTACACTCAGTAAATGTGTATTGAGACATTAATATCATACCTACCTTTGGGGCAATACAAACTAACAGAGGTCGTTGACCCGTGGACATTGCTTCCAGTGCACCTGATGTTAAGACACCTGTTCTGATGTGACGTCACAATGACAGACATATTTCTTGAAGAGGAGATCACGATGTCACCGTTTACCTCAATATCAAAAATATTGATTGGATGTTTAGGTTGGTCCGACGAATCGATAGAACAGGTGATATTAACATTGGTGGTATCGATGTTGTTTTCCACTAGGATTGAGATCAGGCCTTTTTCTGGTGGATCTATCAAGATCAAGTCGTGTAATGGGTGAAAGAGAACAAAAATTAGGAGGATACGATTTTCTGTCACAAAGCTCATAACAACTGGAGTGCAAGAAAACCCCTCACTATATACAGAATAACAGATTTGTAAACATTAGCACGAACTTCCAATTGTGGTAATCTAGCTTAATCGCTACAAAACTCCACATCAGAGATTTTTGCACGATACCCTGTCCAAATCAGAACCTGATTGAGCTACATCTATGATTGTCTTTCACGTAAATGTCATTGAATTCAATGTCCTCCGTGTTCAAACTCGGTCATTACATTTGAATATCTAACTGTTGTTTATTTTCAAATCTCGATGTTCCACATTTCCATCGTCTTTATCTTCTTCTTCCTACTTTACTAGTCACTACAAGAGCGATTTAGTTATGACGCCTCCAGTTTCTACTTTCGGATAATCGTATGAGACTCCCGGGTCAAATTTGAGTTCTCATCCTCCTCCGCGATGAATGAGTACTGTAAGTGACGTAATGCTAGATTAATATAACTGCTTTGGTTTCCTTAGTGTTTTATATACAAAATATATTTAATTCAAATGGACATGGCCCACAAGAAGCTTTTCTCCTTCACTGTACCATTTAAGATTTTCATAAATTATCTCTCTTTTCTAATAAACTGTCAAGTGTTTATTTAGGAGATTTGTGACATTCCTTACGGAGAACAAAGTTTCCGGAAGACGCCTTTGTAAACAGAATACTAAGTACAGCATTATATTCCTTTGTCTAGCTGTTCGAAAGGACAGTTTATAGCGATAAGACAGAGAAAAGGGCATGTATGTATTCTACGTTCTTACAATTGTATATCATGATTATTATGTGAAACACACACACACACACACACACACGTATAATTTCACTTGATGAATCTATGAATCCATTTTACCTGTAGGGCAATATGTTTCCGTAGTGTTGGTCGAACCGAGATCATTGGTCCCAATGCAAGTTACCGCAGTACAGTTTTCAGGCCTTGTCGATAAGGTGGTCGACGGCCAGGATGATAATGACAAAGTCTTCTTTTCAACCTCGATTCGAAAGGTATGCAGTGGAGGATGAATCATAGCCGTTTCATTGACGTGACAGTTTACGACTAATATTGGTTGGTTATTTTCACCCCGTTCCTCTTCGAAGAGAATGTCGATTATTCCAGCAACAGGTGGATCTGTAAGAAAACACGCATTTGTAGAAAGAAAGTGAGGTAGACAAACAAGCTAACAAACAAATTAGCAAGCAAGCAAGCAAACAAACAAACAAACAAACAGGTAACCCGATATAGTCGCGGATATCAAAGAAAGGAAGAAAAAAAGAGAGCGTAATAAGATAATGAAAATAATGTATGATTAGATTAGGACTTGAATGTTTGGTATTCAAACTACCTACGGTAACATTGTCACAGGCTAAGAATAAAACATTGAATTTTTAAATATTCATGTAGCAATGCCCAATTGTTTGGAATAGACGATATTTGAAAGCGGGATCTTCTGTGCACTCGACTTAAATTTGAAAGCCGAATTTGTCAAACTACAGTATGTTTTAACAAATGGTTATTATTCAACAATCTTCTACTTAATGATAAGAAAACCGAATTTGTGATATGTGGAACTCAACAGCAAGTTTGAAAATTGCGCACTGAAAGCCTGAAAGTGATTGATGTTGATATTTATCCTGTTGATTCTGCACGGAATCTGGGAGTGTGGCTTGATTCACGCCTAGCCTTTGACAGACATATCTCTGAAGTATGTAAAAATTCATTTTATCATTTGTTTAATATACCACATATTCGGCAGCATTTGACACGGGAAAGTGCTAAAAAAATCTTCCATGCGTTGGTCACAAGCAGATTTGATAATTGTAATAGTCTATTTTATGGTTTACCTGATAATCAATTAGGTAAACTACAAAGGGTGCAAAATGCATGTGCTAGATTAGTTTGTAACTCTCCTCGTTTTTCTCATTGTAGTCTATTACTACGTGCATTACATTCGTTGCCTGTAGGGCAGAGAATCATATTTAAAACTCTGCTAATTGTATATAGAGCTATTCATGGTACAGCACCAGCGTACATACAAGAACTTGTAGAATTAAAAACATCATTTCAAACATTTTATCATCTTCGAAATTCACGGGATCAAACATTATTGAAATATCCATTGGGGAAGTCAAAAGTTACTCTAGGTGACAGGGCATTTTTGTACGCCGCAACAAAATTGTGGAATAATCTCTCTTTGTTTGTAAGACAAGTAGTTACAATTAATGAGTTTAAGGCCAGGATGAAAAGTCATCATTTGAAGTAATGTATTTTCTGTTTGAATTTCTTGTATGCATGTCATTTTGTAATGCGCAGTAGAGTATTTTATAATAGTAGCTGCGCATTATAAATGTCCATTATTATTATTATTATTATTATATGATCAGCTTGTTTGTCCAGGTTATATACAACCCCCCCCCTTATTTCAAGGTTTGCGCATTAAACCCGAATGTTCCCTCTTATATTAATCTCATGAAAGAAAACAGAATGCTGAGGTTTTCATCCCCCTCACCTCTTGGGCAGTAGGTCTTGATGGAAGAAGTCGAGCCATAGCCATTCTGACCGATACAAGTGACGTTCGTGCACCTTTCGGGGCGGGGTGAGAGGATCAGAGAGTTGGAGTTAGACTCCGTCCCAGTCTCAGTTTGGATGATGAAAGTGTGCAGACGAGGGAATGGCTGGTCTCGCGAATCCACGTGACAAGTAATGGAGAGGTTGACTGCAGCGTTGGGTAGTCTTTTCTCAAGGAATTCCACAGATATTATATCGGCGACGGGAGGATCTTTGAAAAATGTCAATTGAAAGAAAAACCTCAGTTAAAGTGACTACTGCAGTACCCTTGCTTTAAACTTAATTTAGCTTATCAATCAAGGTGAGAGGCACACAACTAAAATGGTCTTGTTTGCGGTAACTTTACAAGCTATATTACCTTTTGGACAGTATATTGTAGATGTTGTTGTTTCGCCAATTCCGTTGCTTCCCACACAAGACACTTGGATACACCAGTTAGGACGAGGCGACAACGTAGTACGAGGAGATGAAGACTGTGACAAAATGACGTCATCAGCCGAGATGACGTAAGAATTGATAAGTGGAAAGGGTTGGTCCGTGGAAGTCACGTGACATTCAATGTCGACGGATGTCTCGTTTTGAGTGTCTACTCCCTCATGAAACTTGATGGACAGTGTGCCGTTCAATGGAGGAGCTCAATGTAAAATTGAAATGAAAATTCATATCAAGTAAACAAGCAAAAAAAAAATGCTTTTTCTCCTCATGGCTTGAGTTCGCAAGAACTGTAAAATGATCACTGCTTATAACGACTTTCTCATTCAGGGTTCATACATGGCGTCTGCCATGTGTCATGGATTTATTTCAAGCACGACCTTTTATTGATGTACATGAAGCGACAGCCGTTTGATGTAATGGTGTAATAAAAAATAGGCGCGATGACTTTGTATTATTTTATATTCACCTATTATATTTGACTTTGGAATACCAGAAGTCAGCGTTATCATAGATTTATGATTACGACCACAGTATAAATACGTTGTCGTGCATTTTGTTATCATATTCGTTGTCTTGTCCTTAGCAACATATGGGTTTTAAAAAATAAACAATTCATCATTATTTTTTCATCAAATTCTTGAACAGGATGTTTCACTGAAGTTTATATCTTCAAGTTATGCAGTGGGAGTAATGAGGTACAGTGGTTAGCTCTCTGGACTACTAATCTACTTGGCTACGAACATTTTGGTCAATTTGATCACTGACGCAATCATTCTACACGAATCACTCATACAGGATGTAAAATGCATGAACCAACAAACACAGACACAACATATACGCAGATAAAAGGGACAAACATACAGAGGTATTATATATATATGTATATATATATATAGGTATATATATATATATATATATATATATATATATGTATACAGAGAGAGAGAGAGAGAGAGAGAGAGTAGGTTGTCCACGTATTGGCGTGATAATACGATAAAAAACAAAACTGGAAGAAATAACATGTGAAAAAAATTTTCCAGTTCCGTTTATATATATATATATATATATATATATATATATTCATATATATACATATATATACATTTATATGATAATATACATGTATATATATATATATATATATATATGTGTGTGTATGTGTGTATAGTGCAATATAACAATATAAAGGGGCAGTTCACACTTTACTTTACGTACTATATACACTTATACATATATGCAGCAAAACATCATGTTCGTCCATCATACGTAAATATATACATTCAAACTGGCATATGTGACATAGGTATTGAGCAATGTTCTACTAGTGTAAATCATTTGCTGACAGTAACACCTTTATATCTGTGACCAAGTTAGATAGTACTTTAGGATAAATTTGATTGTATACCGAGAGACTTCCCTAAATTTGTTGACGTTTATTCGGTAACTTCGGTAACATTCGGTAATTTGAAGAGAGACAGAATTTTTTTTTAATACTAATAACTAATATCATCATTATCCAGTCTACGCTGTTTCATGTAATATCCCACTTTGGCATAAATAAATGACGGATCGGCTGTATAATGACTAAATAGACACTTCATCCTGATGTTATTTCAAATTTGCCTGAAATATCATTTGAATATTACGTTTGTCGCAGATGCTGTTTTGCTCGTTGGTTACTGATTTTGTGTATTATATATATATATATATATATATATATATATATATGTATATATGTATATATATATCAAAATTGAATTTGAATTTATTATCTAATGCAACATCCTAACCATTGTACCTGTTTACAAATATGCAGTGACATGGAAATATATATATATATATATATATATATTCGCACTGTCATCCCTGAAGAAGAGGAAGGATCCTCGAAAATTCGGATTATTCATTAAATCAAGATTGGCTATTAATGCATTCCCTGCATTCCTCTGTTGTGACTTTATCATTGCTATTTCTAGTACTGCCAATACGCGGAACAACTACAATATATATATATATATATATATATTCATATAAATGTTTATGTGTAACTTCTACAAACTTCTAACTTGATTCGCTTCTATTCTAAAAAAAAAGCGCTTTAAGAATAATTCAATGATGCAAGTTCAGATTCATCCAGGTAACGTTCAATAAAGGTCCAAAACTAAATCAGTGCATCTGGACTTAGTGTTTTAGTTCAGAGGCGAGCTGATGAAGCGTCCAGGATCACACGTGAAAACATTCTCAGAGTTAAAACAGTAATTTCAGATGGAATGATTTTATTGTGTACCTTTAGTGCTACAAGAATAGTTAACAGTAAATCAATTTTCCATACAAATAAGATTTTGAAAGAGATAGGTTTTTTTAATTGCTATTGAGGCATTTTTATCTACAAATTTTTCTCTGATGCTTTTCGTGATACTCTGTCCATAATTGGTATGTACAGGTATGTGTATGTGAAGAGCTTGCAACCAAAAGGCGCTAAATCCATTGAAAAACGATGGATTTAGCGCCTTTTTGAAGCAAGCTCTTCATATGTATTTACTAGTGTGGTCGATTCAGGAGACATGATTTAAGTTTATCTTTCGACATAAGCTTCTCGCTCTATACGTAATGTTACACTGTTGCAAGTACAACTGTATTATGATTCAAAGTCACAATTTCAAACACCAAATATTGATTTTTCAGTGACGGTTTGTAAAATAAATATCACTAAAACCGGGGAATACAAGAACTACACATACATTCTCTTTCTCTGTTGAAACAATACACTGTAGTTTATTTCTTGACTTGAACCTCATGTACTGAATTCATGTAACGCCGGATGGGAGGGTGCTTTGGAGAAAGAAATGTAAAATTTACCTTAGAGTTCGAAAGAAAATTTCATCCCTTTTATGGAAGATATGCCGAGAGGATGAGAACATGTACACTACAAAAGAATAAAATCGCAATTCATGGCTTCACATAAAGTACCTCGAGAAAAACTAACGCAATACCAATCTATACTCTACAGCCTTGTTTATTTAAAGGCAATGTATTCTCTATTAATACCGTATATCAGTTATATATCAGTTTCATATCATGTAAAGTAAGTCGATTACTGTTTGTTTCAGTTCAGTTCAATTTCTGCATTCCTTTATGAATACTTTATAATACAAACATTTAAAAAGTGTTAGTGTAATTGAATCAAATATAGGCATCCATATAGTTCTATAACAATCGTACGTAAGCCGGAAAAAAGTGCCATATTAAAGGTACACTAGCAGAGGAACACTTTGAATTAAGTTTTGTGAAAAAATGGAAATGCAGCGGACCATCTTCATAAGCAGAGACTATAAAGATGAGGGTGAGGTTCTCCTCAGATAATGTTGCAACATAAAATAAACTATATCATAAGTATCATCTTCATTTCGTTTCAAGTCACTTCAATTGACGTAGCAATCACTGATGAGCAATAACTCTATTTCAAAAACTACAGATGAGACATAATGATACGGATGACTTCAAAGTGAGTTAAAATACAAAGTGTACAAAATTACGATCCTTCAATCGAAGGAAATCTTGCTGCCATGCTTCCACAGCTTTGACCCTCGCAGTGTGGCATACCTGCAGGAAAATGTCATTAAAACGTTTTTGTAATCTTTGTTTCGGATGAAAACAGGATATATTGTCCCAAAAAAGAAAGAAAAAAAAAAAGAAGACAGATATGGCAGAGAGCGCCGTGTGATTTCAACAAGAAGAAATTTGTCTATATGAGGAGGGCAGGTGGTACCAGGTGACGTAATTATAGTATTTGAGGCACTGCCATAGGAAAGTGAACCACAAGAAAGGCAGTGAATATACAATGTCAATGAGAAACACGTGATGAATCTCAAAAATGGACGGTATAGTGTATCTAACAGCTTCTAATGCAATGAGATAAAAGACAGTGATGAAATATATCACCAGCAACAAAAGCTTGCTGTTCTCTATTAATTATTATTGTCTCTGTGATTAAACACATTTACAAAGCATGATACTAAGAAGAGCCCAGGGTATCAAGTTTTCCTATGAAAGTTAATATTCTATCATTTCCATAAAGGCTTTCAACTTGTCATCTGGGTCTCTCGTAAATCTATCTAGGTGATGACTCAGAGTAAGGTTTCCAAGGAGTACAAAAGTTTCTTAACAAACACTGACAAATACCAACACACTAATATACTTTGTTAATATGATGGCAAGTAGTATTGAAAGTAGTTTAAAGGTTCAGTTTATCTTTGGGAGCAGTGATTTTCAAAATGTTCAAAATAACACATTTTTATGCATATGCTTAGGTCTATTGTACCACAAAAATCCTACCATATGAAATGTTTGCAATAAAACACTGATAAAGCCTGCCTAAAATATAAGGAGATATCAGTATTTTTCTCAATAACCGTAACTGTCCCAATAACAGTAACTGTAGACGCTTTAGTCTGGAAGTATTTTCATTATAACTATTGTTCACATTTTGTATATTTATCAATACTAAGTATCGATTTCATTGATTCAAATTTTTACAGTGGTTGTTTCTATCCCTAACTCATATTTTACAACTACTTTAAAGCACTAAAGCTTGGTTTTTGTTTCATCTGCAAATTGTGAATTATCCTTTTAACATCCAACTTGATCACTCTGTCAAAGCAAGAATACTGTATAATTTTTATCAACACTGTGTATCAACTCACCTCATTCAGAAGACGTTCTTTCTCTTCATGAGAACAATGAAGCAGGTGATGATGGAGAGGATGAAAATGACGACGAGAAGAGCGTATGTGGTCGACGATTTCTGGAGGGCCCCTCGATGAGGGCTAGCTATGGGACCTCCTATCGATAAAGCATCAATGGACAACGGTGTCGTGTGCTCCTTCCTGGTTTAATTTCCTACCATTTTCTCATAGAGCGCCAATTGTAGGTCGGACATTTTTCTTTCTTTATTTATTTCGGCAGAACGAGATGCCACCAAAATAAACCCGTCGAGGTATATTCCGTTATGAAAAGGGCCCAGACACATTCTTTGGTGACTTACTTTGATTGGTTGATTTAATGTTTCTCCCTACCTCAATATTTTTGGCAAAGCTTTGTAGTTTACCGGTTTACCGCAAGAAGAAATAAAATCAAACTGTCGCATGTTGTTCACATTAAGTATACGTTGATCAAATTTAATCTCTTAAAAGCACAGGACTTAAATTGTTGTGGCTAAAAGGCAGAGGACTGTGGCATCGTTTGTTTGTAGCTTTTCACTGAAAACCCTAAATCTATAAGAAGTGAGATGCAGTTTATGATGATTGAGACGGTTAAGCAGTGGCACTTTCCTTTCCATATTATGGAGAAGGAATCACTTTTTAGCTCATATGCATTGCCATCACCACTGTGTGCTTTGCTTTATTAGAAGGAAAGCTGTTGTCATTTAACATACCACGAGGCGTTTCTGTCCGGCAATGCTCCATCCATGACACCGTATCTCCGATTCCATTGGTCGCAGAACACGTGACGTTGATGCATGCATCGGGGAGTGGAGACAGGATCGCTGAGGCACAGCTGGAGGAGGACAAGGTGCCGTTATCAGCTGCAATGGTGTATGTGTGGAGATGTGGGTAAGGCTGGTCAGAGAGGTCAACATGACAGGTGATGATAAGAGTTACCAGGTTTCCTTCACCTCTGATTTCCGTCGTCTGGATCGTAAGGATGTTACTACCAGGCTGTTCAGGACCCGGTTCTAGATCGAGATAGATTAGCCAAAAAGGAAAGGAGAAATGTAAGATTTACCAGACACCGTGCCAGAGAAGAGCTGGGATAGAAGGTTCATTTTCATACCCCAACATGCTGTGATCTAACAACAACACAAAACGAGATAATATCTACATTTTAGATGTTGACTGTTGGGAACTTAAGTCCACGCAGTATGTAGTCGTTCTGGTCTTAGTAATTTTCTGGTCAAAGGTGTCAAAACACAATGTTGTTATATTGTCAATAGTTTGACTTCACAGCAAACTCACTAGTATCATATAAATTCTGACGTATGCAGAACGACAATATGAAACCTCGTTAAAAATACACCTCACAACAAAAGTTGCTGCAAATTGTAATTTTGTAGTTTATTTTTTGGATATACTAAAAACCGAAGAACGAAAACACTGTAAACCTTTCAAAATTAGAATTGTTATCATTTTACTGTTCGACAAAGTGTTTTGTATTTACCTGACTGTGTGGGACAGTAAGTCTTGGTCGCTTCGGTCTCCCCGTATCCATTTATACCTGTACACACAACATTGATGCATTCGTTGGGTCGAGGGTCTATCGTCACCGAAGGAGAAGCTGAATCGGAAATGACGCTATCGTCGATTGCAATGAGGTACGTGTTGATTGGTGGAAAGGGTTGGTCTTCTGGATCCACGTGGCAAGTAACGATGAGGCTTCGTTGGTCATCCTCCCTGGTTTCAAACTCGACGCTGATGATTCCTTGTGATGGCTTATCTGTTGGATATGATTATTGTTATGTATTGATCAATATCGTGCATATACATGTAACAAATGCAATTTGTATGGAAACTTGATAAATAAAATGAAATGAAATGTCCAACAGTGGGAAATAAAGATGGAGGATACAGGGGGAGGTTACTGTCAAAGTTGAAATGCTGTCACTTTAGATGGAAGGAAAGGAGGTCAAATATGGTTTTAAAATAATGCACGAGGTTGACCTTGACTTCCAGACGTTCAGTAAGGACGTGTTTTTTGTTTTGTTTTGTTTTGTTTGTTTGTTTGTTTGGTTTTTTTGGGGTACTAAATGAAGCAAAGACCAGCAGTTTACCAAGGTTATTACCATGACTGACAACAGGGTTTTTTTTTTTTTTTAATTCAGGTTCCATATTCCACATTCCATATCTAGGTTTCATATTCCATTTGATTTCGGAGTAAAATATGTATAACACAACATTCAATTTTAGACATAATTTCACAAATGTATAAGGGCAGTAATATAATGATGTGTAAATATGAGGAACCTACTAAAAAGCAATGCTTGTAGGGTGTAGGTTCCAAAGAAATGATATAAGCGTTTAGTACAACATGCTAATGTGGTTCGTGGTTCGTGGTGATAGTGACATTTGAACTGGCTGTGCTGGCTTTACTTTATGACACCATGGTGAAAAGAACGAAGGATGCTTTATCAATGCGATATGCTTTCAGTTTGATTTCAGCATGAGTGAAAATGTATACTAGAGCTCGTTCGCTGGTAATTAACGGACTGCTAAAAACGTGCCTCACATTGTACTTCTTTGTATCAAAAACTGGTTACCTCGAGGACAGTGTGTGAGAGTGGTTGAGGTCGTTCCAATCCCGTTCGTCGCGGAGCACGTGAGTTCGATGCAGGCGTTGGGGCGCGATGAGAGGATGGCTGAGGCGCAGCTTGATGACGATAGAGTTGTAGTCTCAGTCCCGATGGTGTAGGTGTGGAGGTACGGGGAGGGCTGATCAGTGAAGTTCACGTGACAGGAGATGACTAGATTAACCAGGTTATCCTCGCCTTTGATCTCTACAACATCGATGGATAAGATGTTTTCTCCTGGAGGGGTACCGGGACTTGGAGTGTTGCATGGAGTGATGGACCGGGGTACATCGACACCACCTGTTGATTAATGTTAAGTGTAACTGCACATTACGATTAAGACTTACCAGGCAAAGCTAACAACCGACATCAAGTGTAGTCCAATCCTATCCTTTCATATCATATCATATCATATCATATCATATCATATCATATCATATCATATAAAAACACAAAGACTTCTGAATGGAAGACATGCTATTGGTATGGAAGTCTATGGTGATAAATATAGCTACAGAAATGCACGTTTCAAGCAATTTACGAATAAAAAAATTGTATAGGACTCCGTCTCGACTGAGTCTTTAGATCTTAACCCATGCCAATGTTGGCTTAACATTAGCAAATCATTATTATGGACGACATATATGTACGTAAATTTGTTTTTGGCAGTGATTTTCTTTTGTGACTGTAATATTTCTTGTTGAAAAGAAATAGAAATCGCACATTGATATAAACTGTCACATTTATATTTTCGCGATGATGCTCTTGGGTCACGTATAGGGTATATTTTAAATTTGTATGTTTCCCAGATGTACAAGATGAAAATAGTGCGTGGGTATGATACAGAACAAGCAGACAATTTATCCTTCCGCTTGCTACATTAGCAATGAGATACAGGTATTCGATGAGACCAGCGCACCCGAATCACTTGCGGCAAACTTTTCATTCAAGCACGGACAAACACCCGTAACTGAGATATAATTTTATATGACAATAAAAAACAAAATAGTGACATTTTCGGAACTACACTTCAACTTCCACAAGAATTTCATGTAAGGTATTATGTTTCATTGTCATCATCATAGTTTCGCTGTGAAAAGTGCACATTTATCTTGTACACAATCTTTTGATTAGTAGAGAAAACGGGGAGATGGACCTACACTTGCATTTATCTGTCATTCCACCTACATACATGAAATGAAAAGTGCTTATTACACACTGATACTGTAATTGCAGTGTCTGCATTGATATCAAATTTGTTAAACCCACCTGTAACCTCAAGAGTGGCAGAACGCACAACACCGAGCACATGACACTGAAGCACATCGCCGTTGCTTGCTGTCGTTGGGGTGAATGTCAATCTACTCGTCATGTCGTAATAAGTGAAGCGGTCAATGCCGTAACTCAGGCCTTCGTTCAAGTCCGCGTTTGCAAATCTTGCGGCAGCGGCATCCGGATCTCCTGTACAATAAAAAACAACAACAACAAAACAAAGGCAAAAACAAAAACAAACTAACTAACAAAAACAAGTATTGAATACATCAGTACATGAAACCAACACCTAGAGATTACATTGACCATTATCACATATCTGCTAAATTAGAGACCCTGTAGTCAAAGTATTGTCAGAAAGAGGGAAGGTACGATTGTGCTTTACACACTTATCAAATCTTTTCAAGTCCCATGATCATGCTTGTAGTATTAAAAAATAGTTCAATAAATCAATTTGTTATCGCAGACAACGATCACAATATTATGAATACTTAGTGTACAGCTTTAATTTTTGAGACTCGGTACAATGCCCGCTTCTCTACTATTTGAGAAAAAAACAACCCCCAGCAATTACCCAATGATGTATGTGTGACCACAAAGGAATCAATATTATGTAACGTCTGACATATCCATGTCAGTATCTATTGTTGTGTTAAAGGAGAAGGCCACCCTGAAAAGTTAGTTTATGCGAATAAAAAAAATAAAAATAAAAATAGATGAACAGGACAAAGAAAGTTTGAGCAAACCCTGCTGGAAAGAACACAGTGTGTCACACACTGTGAAGACAGTGTAAAATTTCTGTACACTGATAAATTGTGAACACATTGTGAAACATATTCACAGTGTGAAACAGAACATCACTATGTGAACTCTCTGTGAAAAACCACACCACAGTGTGAAATCGCACTGTTTAATTCGAGCGTTTTCACATAGTCGACGATGTGAACACATTGTTAACACACTGTGTGACGCTGTGTTCTTTACAGCAGGGAATTCTGATCAAAACTAAGACAGTCGTAATTTTTGAAGTTCTCATCAAAGTAGCACAAATTGGAAATTTCGTGATGTCACACGCGAGCTCACTCCCTGATTCATCTGTACTATAAAATAAGATTTTTAATTTACATTTTCTAATTATCGTAAATGCACCATGTAAAAAAAAAATCATTGTCTTTTCTTCTAAAAGATTCTAGCACGAAAAATTCAAATGTATTCAATAATCAGTTTCGAAAAGAGAGAGGTTCTATATACAGAATTTTAGGCACAGGGAAAATGGAAGGTGAGCTCACTAGCTACATCATTAAACAGATGAGTCGTCAGTTCCGTTTGATAGTTCGAACCTACAAAACTTCAAAACTTTCCTATCTTTAATCATAATCTAACAAAACTTTTACTACCCTGTTCCTCTCATTTTTCTGGTTCTTTATTTTTTTCCTATGGTGGTCTTTCCCTTTAATGCTTATAATTATCGGAATGTTCCAGTCATTATATTGTTTTCATCTAACACCATTCATTTTTTAGTACATGTCTCCTGTGAAATGGAGTCATAAATACTCCTCGTGTGAAAGTAACAAATTGCACTATTGCTAAAATGCTATCGGTGTGGAAAGGTCGAAAACAATCAGGATTGGAACTTTGATAGGGGCTGCCAGAATTTGTAATGGTTACTCGCACCAGAAATATTTGATTAAAATTTGATATAAATATTATGCAAAAATGACAATATAGTTGTTCAATTAGGTACATTATTTCAGATTAACAAATAAGAGATAGACATGTCCATCACCGATCATAATTTATGTAATTTTAGTTCAGTATCAAATGAGAAACAAAATAGTGTGTGACAACACTGAAATGATTATTGGCACTGTGACAGTTTGTATAATGACAGTGGATGAGACTGTTGTCTACGAAAGTTCCAACAAGCAAAAAAAAAAGCAACAACCACAACTAAGAAAGCAGCACTATTGATTGAAAAACAACAACAACTGGGAGACACGTGCAATAAATGAAATAAACTTACGTTCTCCAGCACATCGTACGCCAACATCATTCGCGTGCCCACAACTGGTGTCGTGGGCGCATCCCCATGGCAATCTATCGCACTCTGGAAGGGAGTTATCTGACGACGAACAGTAAACTCTTTGGTCTATCCAAACAGGACCCGATCCTTGCCCGAAATGGGCGTCGGGATGGACCGAAGCTACCGATGAGTACCCAAGCTGTCGGCACACCGCGTTCCCCTCCTCTGTACCCCAATCGTTGTCACACGCCGTGCCCCAGACCCCGTCACACAGTATTTCCACTCGGCCTTCATGCTCGTCAGACCCTCCTACAAGTCTCACTACAAAATACGGGAAAACATTCAGCAGTGTAGGTTATTTCTTGTATCATGAAATCTGACTAGAATTTCGTATTCTAGTGCGAGTGAAAGTGAGGTATCACCTAATGAGCATTTGACATAATAATACAGAATTCAAAACGCGATCTCTGCATTCTCGGCTCAAAACTTTAAATCTTCATAATTTTGAATGTACAATTTTGAATTATAATAATATTTGAAGTGGAATAAGAAATCGTGAGACTTTTGGCTCCATATTCCTATGAAAAATGACATCAAAATGGTCACACTGGCTCACACTGAACCAGCTGTCAAACTGTGGGCCCATCAGGCATACAAAACTATTTGTAGATCATCAAGAAGCTTCACGCGCCCGATGAAGACTAGTCTGAGGCTGAAGCTCGTGCCGTGCTAAACATAAACTAAAGTGAACTTTCATTTAAGGTCTCATCGTTGGCTGAAAAAATACATGAAAGAATTACAAATATATACAATTATACGTGTCAATATATCAGGCTTATAGTGGTGTAGTTGTACGCATGCCTATAGACGGACTTGTGTAACAAACAAATATTCAAATATGTTACAAAACAGCACAAAACACCTCTACTGTGCTATTGCATTACACTAAATGTTAGCACTGGTTGGAAGATATCCGATATTTTTTTCATTTAATTTCATTTTCATTTCATTATATATCTCCAGTTTTTCAAAAAATAATACACACACGCAAAAAAAAAAAATCCTCTAAAAGTAATCCTTAACTGAAAAGAAAAATACATGTCACTTAACGCAGAATATTTCTTGTGTGACTTGGGCTTTTAGAACGATAAGAATAAATGCGTTTTGTGGTGACGATTTGTGATAATTGTTACCGGGTACTTACCTCATGCTTTGTAGCATGAATTGATGGAGTAGATGTATCAATATACATACAGATACACAATCAGAACTTCCATGGACTGAGACACAAGATCAACGATCTACCCATTCGTTTGTGCGTTAGTCTGGTTAATTGGAATGAATCCATATTTTTCGCTGTACTCACCAGTTCTACCATCGCACGGCCGCGAGCAGTGACTTCCTCGGAATCTGTAGACTAAATACTAAGTTGGCCGCTGAACGACTGCGCCCATCTGCAAAGTCAGTGTTTCTCATTCATTGTTCTTTTTGCTCAAATGTAATTGCAATATGATCACATATCTATCCATAAAGTTTCAGTTTTATCTTCTGGACAAGAATACGTCACATTATAATCTGGCTTTCACGTTGCACATTATCTCTAAATCATATTATGAGGGATAAATGTACATAGGAACACATGAAGGGAATATCCTCACTTCCGTCGTTCATATATAGAATTAAACAAACTGACCAAATGTAATGAACACGAAAGTCAGAGTTTAATCATTTTGCAATGCGCTAGACTCCTGCAGGTCAACGTTGTTGAGAAAATGTGTCTGAATGGTAGTGATCTTTGTCATTCTTTAAATTATTACCATTTAGATTGATTAAAAAGCTCGTCATTATACCTGAAATGATTCAAAGTGTCTGTCCAATTCGTCTTACAAATTCACAGTGATGTGATTAAAATGCATCGGCCATACTGCCTTCATTCAAAAAAACAGGCGATGATATCTGGTAGTGCTTCAGTTCCACATAATGATCATGAAAGGGAATTAGAATTGAGACATGATTTACACGTAAACCTATATGGTTTTAGGGCAGAAAAAATGGCTTTATTTTGAATAGATTAATTATCTTATTTAATTCAAATTAATTTCTACCCGACTTGAGAGGTGCGAATTACAATTTAGATTGTATCATCTTTCTGTCATACTTGTTTGAAACTCAAAAGTCTAAGATGAAAAGATTTACCGGCATCGCTAGGTACCCTTAGAGAGTCCGCTGATAAAAGAATATTATCGTCCTTTGGCTGCGTATAGGATACGTGGTGATGTTTGTCCTCGATCGACATGATTTTTATGACAGAGTGTCATGTGTCATTATCAGCTTAAACACTTCGGTCACTGTCGGTATTTCGTCAAATGCTACTAATGAGCAGTGGAATGATAATAATTTTCAATCGTTTGATTTTGCAAAGTGAACGAGATATCATAGAAAACTGTGAAAAACCGTCTAATATTGCTTTTAAATCTAACTTAGATGTATTACATGATGCTCTAGAAGAGTAATAGTAAAAACGCAGGATATTTCATTGTTTCCAACTTTGCACAAATAGTTTTCATATTAAGCACTTTTGACAAGGAAACTTTCACTAATTTGTCCAAAGTTACAGCAACTGCTGAGCAGCTGATGTCTACTTTGCTTAACCGCACGAACGAAAAACACATCCAATATTCATTGATATTTGTATGCACCGCAATGACAGCAATCTGTAACGTCAGAGAATGACGAAAAACTTCGAGCTCGAAATAGTGATAATGTCCAATGCATTGCTTACAAAAACTTCCTGTCTTGATGGCAACGCCCCTGCTGATTTATCCATGCCATGTTTAATGTGAGCTGACGATTGGGAGCCGATTCTGACGTAAACAACAATTTCTTCGTTTCATCCTAGGTATACCGTAGGGAGGCCGATGTTACTTGAAGCTGTTCAGTCTTCTAACTCCCGATGAAACCTTAGCCGCATGTCCTGTAAAATCTGAAGATTTCAAAGCAGTTGTCCATGAAATCAAAATTTAAGACTTTACAATAATAATCTTTACACTTGTACCATACTCATTGAGCACTCTGGACAGAATGGCGTAATCGATGCATGAATGGGAGACGATTCTATCTCCTTCAACGAGCGTAAGGCCAAAGTTCATTTCCGTTTCCTTTGTTCTTCAGGCACAAATTATCGAATTAATGAAGACAAAAAACATTTTAAATGTCTTTGGTATGTAGTATGCCAATCAGTGGTGATGCTTCATATTGGATGCATTGAACATTATACGTAGCAACATGCTTCCAAATGTGTGAAGCTCATACTCAGAGGCTGGAATTGGAAAAATGAGGAAATATCTCGCGTTGGCGTATACATCTCTTGACTGTGTGAGACGAACGTCTTTTGCGAGGGTTAACCGGTGCAGTAACGGACACATAGACACCACATAAAATGGGAGGAAGAAAAATCAGTCCTTAGTGTACCGGAAATTATTGTATTTTATGTACTTTATGGTTTCCATGTCAGGTGAACATTATGATTTATGTAAGGTTCATCGTAAGCAGAAATTGTTCCATGACGTTTGGTCGACTTTATTCATATTTTCAAATTGACGTCGTCCTCTTTAAATATCCTCAGAGAGTCCGATGAGGAAGTTGTAAATTTCTGCCTTTGAAGCCTTACATCAGATCGAGGAAAGGTGATTGGCATTTCAGTATTTTTTGGTTTAAAGACGTGAACCATTGCTTCGATGTTTACACATTATCTTCTTAGGGATATCCCTGATAGATTTCATGTATTTTGCAAATAGTGCTGTTTTACCACGATACCGTAAATTCGATTTGAAAGAGTGTGGTGATATATCTGTGTGAAAGTTCACTTCCGTCGCACAAAATTATTTATCGTTGATTCAATGTTTGGATTCGGATGAGGAGCGGATATTCCATATTTATGAATCATCTCCTTTGGTTTGGATATCCCATCTGGAAATGTAACTGAGTGAGGAATTTTTCATTTATAGAATACACTTTGTTTGGCACAATTTGTACAATTACAAAAGAGATTTCTCGTATTTTTTATATGCCCTAGGCTTTGAATTCTCTTACCGTCCTATCCTTGGTATAAAATCTTATCATAAGCAAGGAGTATTACGTTGTTACTTCTTTTAAAAGGCTTGTTACCATATAGCAAATCATACGCTTACACAATGCAGTAAATTGGAAATCCTGATTTTAAAAGAAGGTCATTTTCCCCAGGAATGTGAATAGTTTTCGATTCGCAGTTATACCTGTGTGCATTTTTCTTTGTCTTAAAACCCCCTTGCTATTTTTGCTTTATTGCCAACAATATTTCAATAAGCCGTTTTACTGAGTAGCTCATGTGGACTTTTGGAAAATGACCTTTTTTTTTCTCAGTTTGTTCGGCACTTTTCATAATGTATGAGGTTCATTCCTTGTTCAAACAAGGAATGAACTTGGGTAGACCAGTTGACCAGAAAGGCTTTTCAATTCAAATTCATTCAAATTCATTCAAACTTTATTTTCACTTTCTTTTTTTCCGACAGAATGTACAAGAAACAAGAAACAATATTATAAATTTGACATGCGAGTCGTTGAAAATATACATAACCAGACAGGATTAACAACATGTTCATGTCTACATGATCAATACAAAAAGATACGTACGCTCTATATACAATCTGCGAAAAAAAAAGTGAAGGTACCCATTCAAAAGACTATGCTTGTATCATGTGGGTACCTCTAAGGGAAAGGGGAAATAAGGGGGGGGGGTGAAAAGCTTACAACTACAAAGAGTGCGGGAAACTGGGAAAGTCGGGAATAGAAAAGAAAAAAAGAAGAAAGCAAAAGTGTGAAAAAAGGAACAAAAAAAAAAACAGGGAAAAGAGGGAGAGAGAGAGAGAGAGAGATAAAGAAAAGCCTAAATCATTTTGATGCATTCATCAAGGGCGAAAGCCCTCAGAGACAATCAGCCAAGCGTCTTCGAAAGTGATACATTGTCGAGCTGCTTTCCAGCAGAAGAGATTGTAACTGTGAAGACGAGAGCACGTATGGAATACTAGCACGCAGTAAAAATGATCAATGCCTCAAGAGAACGCACCCTATAGTGAAAGAAGAGAAAATAATGTCGTGCTTACGAAATACATTACAAAATTAAATTCATTCGGTTACATTATAAAACTTCAAAAGAAATATGTTCAATCTCTTGTTAAAAGAATTCAATGAAGGTGCATTTTTCATATCCATAGGAAGGGGGTTCCAGAATCTTGGACCTACATAGATAAAAGTCTGCTGAGCTAGCAAGGTTCTTAACAGAGGTAAATGAAATTCATTTGACTGTCTAGTTGGATATCTGTATATGGTATGTCCGGTTACGCATAAACATGGAGTTAAAAATAAACGGGAGGCAGTTATTATTATAAGTATACATAAATTGCCCTAATTGAAGTAAAAACAAATCTTTAATTTTCAGAATCTTGTTATCAAAGAACAAAGGATCTGTATGAGAATATGGAACGGTATTACAAATAATCCGAAGAGCCTTCTTTTGTAACAGTAGAACACTATCCAATAATAATTGATGCGTGTTTCCCCATACCAAAATTTCATAATTTGAATAGGGTAATATCAAAATGAATACAATGTAAACAACGAATGTTGAGGAATGGACAATTTAAGTCTATTAATAACACCTATATTACGTGAAATTTTCTTGCAGACATTATCAATATGAAATTTCCAAGAGAGTTTATTATCAACTGTAATGCCGAGAAACTTTATATGGGAAACACTTTCTAAGACAGCGATGGCAACGCCCCTGCTGATTTATCCATGCCATGTTTAATGTGAGCTGACGATTGGGAGCCGATTCTGACGTAAACAACAATTTCTTCGTTTCATCCTAGGTATACCGTAGGGAGGCCGATGTTACTTGAAGCTGTTCAGTCTTCTAACTCCCGATGAAACCTTAGCCGCATGTCCTGTAAAATCTGAAGATTTCAAAGCAGTTGTCCATGAAATCAAAATTTAAGACTTTACAATAATAATCTTTACACTTGTACCATACTCATTGAGCACTCTGGACAGAATGGCGTAATCGATGCATGAATGGGAGACGATTCTATCTCCTTCAACGAGCGTAAGGCCAAAGTTCATTTCCGTTTCCTTTGTTCTTCAGGCACAAATTATCGAATTAATGAAGACAAAAAACATTTTAAATGTCTTTGGTATGTAGTATGCCAATCAGTGGTGATGCTTCATATTGGATGCATTGAACATTATACGTAGCAACATGCTTCCAAATGTGTGAAGCTCATACTCAGAGGCTGGAATTGGAAAAATGAGGAAATATCTCGCGTTGGCGTATACATCTCTTGACTGTGTGAGACGAACGTCTTTTGCGAGGGTTAACCGGTGCAGTAACGGACACATAGACACCACATAAAATGGGAGGAAGAAAAATCAGTCCTTAGTGTACCGGAAATTATTGTATTTTATGTACTTTATGGTTTCCATGTCAGGTGAACATTATGATTTATGTAAGGTTCATCGTAAGCAGAAATTGTTCCATGACGTTTGGTCGACTTTATTCATATTTTCAAATTGACGTCGTCCTCTTTAAATATCCTCAGAGAGTCCGATGAGGAAGTTGTAAATTTCTGCCTTTGAAGCCTTACATCAGATCGAGGAAAGGTGATTGGCATTTCAGTATTTTTTGGTTTAAAGACGTGAACCATTGCTTCGATGCTTACACATTATCTTCTTAGGGATATCCCTGATAGATTTCATGTATTTTGCAAATAGTGCTGTTTTACCACGATACCGTAAATTCGATTTGAAAGAGTGTGGTGATATATCTGTGTGAAAGTTCACTTCCGTCGCACAAAATTATTTATCGTTGATTCAATGTTTGGATTCGGATGAGGAGCGGATATTCCATATTTATGAATCATCTCCTTTGGTTTGGATATCCCATCTGGAAATGTAACTGAGTGAGGAATTTTTCATTTATAGAATACACTTTGTTTGGCACAATTTGTACAATTACAAAAGAGATTTCTCGTATTTTTTATATGCCCTAGGCTTTGAATTCTCTTACCGTCCTATCCTTGGTATAAAATCTTATCATAAGCAAGGAGTATTACGTTGTTACTTCTTTTAAAAGGCTTGTTACCATATAGCAAATCATACGCTTACACAATGCAGTAAATTGGAAATCCTGATTTTAAAAGAAGGTCATTTTCCCCAGGAATGTGAATAGTTTTCGATTCGCAGTTATACCTGTGTGCATTTTTCTTTGTCTTAAAACCCCCTTGCTATTTTTGCTTTATTGCCAACAATATTTCAATAAGCCGTTTTACTGAGTAGCTCATGTGGACTTTTGGAAAATGACCTTTTTTTTTCTCAGTTTGTTCGGCACTTTTCATAATGTATGAGGTTCATTCCTTGTTCAAACAAGGAATGAACTTGGGTAGACCAGTTGACCAGAAAGGCTTTTCAATTCAAATTCATTCAAATTCATTCAAACTTTATTTTCACTTTCTTTTTTTCCGACAGAATGTACAAGAAACAAGAAACAATATTATAAATTTGACATGCGAGTCGTTGAAAATATACATAACCAGACAGGATTAACAACATGTTCATGTCTACATGATCAATACAAAAAGATACGTACGCTCTATATACAATCTGCGAAAAAAAAAAAGTGAAGGTACCCATTCAAAAGACTATGCATGTATCATGTGGGTACCTCTAAGGGAAAGGGGGAAATAAGGGGGGGGGGGTGAAAAGCTTACAACTACAAAGAGTGCGGGAAACTGGGAAAGTCGGGAATAGAAAAGAAAAAAAGAAGAAAGCAAAAGTGTGAAAAAAGGAACAAAAAAAAAAACAGGGAAAAGAGGGAGAGAGAGAGAGAGAGAGATAAAGAAAAGCCTAAATCATTTTGATGCATTCATCAAGGGCGAAAGCCCTCAGAGACAATCAGCCAAGCGTCTTCGAAAGTGATACATTGTCGAGCTGCTTTCCAGCAGAAGAGATTGTAACTGTGAAGACGAGAGCACGTATGGAATACTAGCACGCAGTAAAAATGATCAATGCCTCAAGAGAACGCACCCTATAGTGAAAGAAGAGAAAATAATGTCGTGCTTACGAAATACATTACAAAATTAAATTCATTCGGTTACATTATAAAACTTCAAAAGAAATATGTTCAATCTCTTGTTAAAAGAATTCAATGAAGGTGCATTTTTCATATCCATAGGAAGGGGGTTCCAGAATCTTGGACCTACATAGATAAAAGTCTGCTGAGCTAGCAAGGTTCTTAACAGAGGTAAATGAAATTCATTTGACTGTCTAGTTGGATATCTGTATATGGTATGTCCGGTTACGCATAAACATGGAGTTAAAAATAAACGGGAGGCAGTTATTATTATAAGTATACATAAATTGCCCTAATTGAAGTAAAAACAAATCTTTAATTTTCAGAATCTTGTTATCAAAGAACAAAGGATCTGTATGAGAATATGGAACGGTATTACAAATAATCCGAAGAGCCTTCTTTTGTAACAGTAGAACACTATCCAATAATAATTGATGCGTGTTTCCCCATACCAAAATTTCATAATTTGAATAGGGTAATATCAAAATGAATACAATGTAAACAACGAATGTTGAGGAATGGACAATTTAAGTCTATTAATAACACCTATATTACGTGAAATTTTCTTGCAGACATTATCAATATGAAATTTCCAAGAGAGTTTATTATCAACTGTAATGCCGAGAAACTTTATATGGGAAACACTTTCTAAGACAGCGTCACCAAAACAAATGTCCATATTCAAATTATCGAAAGTGTTACTAAAAAGCATATATACATATATATATATATATATATATATATATATATATATATATATATTGATATTCAAAGACAACTTATTTGCCCGTATCCCCTCACATACATTTTGTAATTCAGAATTAACTGTCTGCACAAGAGTATTTGGGTCTTCATGTGAGTAAAATACATTTGAATCGTCGGCAAAAAGTATGAACGATAACACATCGGACGAAGCACAAAAATCATTAATGTAAACAATAAACAACAGCGGGCCCAATAAACTACCTTGTGGCACGCCACACTTAAGTTCTCTCATATCAGAGTTATGATTGTTCAGAAAAACATATTGTTTGCGATCAGTTAGATAACTCCTGAACCACTCCAAGGCCTTCCCACGTATACCATAATGAGACAACTTGTAGAGTAAGATATCATGGTTTTTAGTGTCGAAGGCCTTGGAGAAGTCCAGGAAGATACCAATCAAATGAGAGTGATTGTATAAAGCATGTGCTACTTTATCAACAAAATTCAACAAAGCGTGACAGGTGCTATGCTTTTCTCGGAACCCAAAATTCATCGTTCTTTTATATATAATTTTCTCTAAAATCTTGGACAAACAAGCTATTTTCATTTGTTCCGGAAACACACATTAATATTTGGGAAACACAATTAACATTTGGGAAGCGGGCATTTTTTCATTGATTTGCGTTGAATGAATGAAAAAAAAATATATATATGTATATAAATGTTCCCAGTAGCTAATGAAGTTAGTTATTAATTAAAACTATAGTTATTAATGAAAACGTTGTTGTTGTCAGGTGGACGTGCTGGCAAACGCTATTCGTAAGAGCCACTTGAATAATCATTACATCTCATATGCCTATCTCAGTAAATCTAAAAATTAACATACCTGTTATGTCAAAATATTTAATGACCTTTTCTGCTCATTCGCAAAAAGAAACTACGAAGTGGCCGAGTGTTGCTGCTTTCATTGATGTTACCAGGAATCTAAAGATCAGAGGGTTTTTTGTTTTTGTTTTGAGTAATGAGGAGCTGAATATTTCATGCTATATTTCTTTTTGCTTTCCGTAGTATAGAGCAATAAAGGTGAAGACTATATTTGTAAAAGATCGCTTATATTGCAAGCAGCCTATCAATCGTTCTTGTTATTATGTTGTAATCGGTAATGCAATCTGATTTTGTTAAGTATCATGCCACATTTCCTTCAACTATCTCTCTCTGTCTCTCTGTCTCTCTGTCTCAGTCTCTGTCTCTCTGTCTCTCTCTCTCTCTCTCTCTCTCTCTATATATATATATATATATATATATATATATACTCTAATCGAATTGTTATTTTAAAAAAACACACACACTCAGCGAATGACCACAGCGTCGATTATTGGGTGTCAAAATACAACAGGAAATCAGCGTCGCACACTCGTTTCCAGGAAAACTATGTCACGACTACATTATGCTGTTTGTTATCAGCGAAAAGAGAACCTTAATTTTGGATTAAACTTTTTTTTTTTTCTGGTTCATTGTGTTTGTAAATGTGAGGGCTTACTGATGTGTGGAGAGGAGATGTATTCCTTATTTTTCATCGAAAGTCATCGACAGAATGTCAGGAAATGCACAGGTGAAGACTGTTAAACAATTAATTTGACATTCGAAAAATCAGTTATAAGCTTATATATTTTGGGCAGTGAGAGTGTCAATATTATCCACTTTTACTATTAATGTTGCAGAAAAGCCGTATTTTAGTTTATGCCATGAAGGAATTAAGGAAGTTAGAATTTGACAAATATCTTCGTCCAAGAAATCGCCATTTATTCAGGTTAGTTCGTGTCATTGATTTGTTCTTCGTGTACATACATTCTGTTTAACTTCGCTATTATGTGCACGGGAACACATTATGTTTTATTTCATTGAGCTTTAAAGACCTTGAAAAGGGAATCCCACTCGTCATCTGACGTCACTGGTTTGAAGGACGATGCGACATTTTGGGCTACGTTCCAGGGAGAGGAAGGCGCGTAGGATGGCAGAAAATGATACCAAAATCCAGTCAGTTTTTCAAGAATATCAAAAAAATGTCAATAACTATGGCGACAAGTTTTCCAAATTTTAGATATGGTTCTCCAAAACAATGTGATCTATCATTTTTAAATATCAAGTACTTATGTCCAAATTTTCTTTCAGACACTCTATCAGGTAGCCATTTGTCGATCAGACTATCCACTGTACTGGTTGTTTGCACGCCATCGGTAATCTGTACGCCATTTAAGTACCAGACCACGTGTTCTGATCCAAACACTTTATCGGCTGTACAGGTAGCTGTAACTTCATGGTTTGGTGTCAGAGGCTTTGGTACTTCAAGAGTCACATTTGTTCCACCTAAATAAGCAAATAGCAAAACAGGAAAGACAAAGTCACCTTACATGAAATTCATTCCTTCAACTCCTATAAGAAATTATGTGAATGTCCTGGTAGTGAAAAATGATAAACCATTCCCAGGGATGAGAATAAAATAGTATTCTTTTGTTTTTTCTAAGATGTCATATCCTTTTTCCGTTTCTGTGAAGTTTCCTGTAATTGTATAACGACATACAAATCCACATTTTAAAATAATCCTACTCTTATTAATATTATTATTATTATTATTAATCTTATTAATATTTACCAAAAACAACAAACAGAGATGAGACGGCAATTGAAATCACAAATCCACAGCTAGCATACCCGCTAACTTACATATATATATATATATATATATATATATATATATATATATACATACATTATATACCTCATACACTTATAAAAATGTTGAAGCAGTATAATGTTCATAATGTATCTTACCTATACGGCGGATGGCGATGGAAATCATTCCTAGTAGGAATAAGCTCCGTCTATCAGTCATCATTCTCAGACGCTGGTGAAGCCTGTATAGGTGAACGATAGAAGGTTGAAAATAAGTATTCAATAACTTTGATAACAGCTCGAGATAATATATAAAAAGATTAGCATTGCTATCACTTCGTGGTGCCACTTTTGTTTGTTTTTTTTTATACAGTTTATTGAATAGCGCTTAAAGAAACGTTACAAACTATGTGTAAGCCAGTAAATACAGTGCTTCAAAGACAACAGAATTGCTACAGAATTTCGCTTTAGTTGAATATTCTCAACTTAACACCGATACACACTGTCAAAGACAGAGCGAAAGCTATATAATTTCACTTTCAACCTGAAAAGAAAATGCCGAATCGATTGACACAATGAGAACGATAACGCAACGCTGTTATTTGAAGCTAAAGCCTCGGCAATCTCGACAGCCTATGTCCGTTTTCTCTTTTTATCGTCTTGTCTTTTATTCTTGTGTGTGTGCAGACCATTCGACCATCGCACTCTAATCCTGTACAAGATTGCTCCGCGTTTGCAGTTATTGTTTAATATCCACTTGATATCCTAGTTCAAAACATTTTCCCAATTAACTGACATTTTACGTGAGGTAATATAAGAAATATAAGTATGTCTTACCTATTACCATCTTTTTCAATAAAAAATCAGTCCGGGCTTTCTACGTTCATAATGTGTGGAACTATTTCATCTCTGTGCGGCATGATACAAGGATAATCACGTACTTTGGTAATGTGAAGTATGTTAGTTTGATACATGAACCCCTGTTTCCTGTGTGCTTATAACAACGACTAAACTGATGTGTCATCGATACATCCTGGTCTCAGAATTCAACACGACGTTTATGATTTCCTGTTACACTGTTTACATGATAATAGAAATACTCGCGTGTATAATCATTTCTCATGAGAGCAGACCAATTTAAGACGCAAATTAAGAGTCACCATTTGAGAAAGTTCATAATGTATAAGGAAGTCTGATTCATATTATACTCTATGATATTCAGTAGCGCTGTCTTTTATTAGAATTTTTAGTGCAGAAACACATAATTGACATTATGATACAGTATATTTCAGCTAATTACCCCTGCTCCTCCTAGGCTACTTGCAGATACTTAGCTGCACATATTTACACATAATAACCATGATAATCACCATGATATACATCTTAAAAGTTACTACATAGTTTTCCTTAATAAAAAAAAAATGTCTTATGTTTAGAGCAAGTCACAGTCGTTTTGTCAGCTATATAATGCTCCAGTAGCATGTGATGTGGAGGAATATTATCATCATAATCGATGGAAACTTGAAACATTCGAATTGATGAAAATTAATTCATAGCGTTATACATATATACGCTCTTTATAAATGTGTCTTACTGAAAACTTCTTGAGCAAAATTTTTATATGAATCTGCTAGCAATATACAAAAGATAATTTCTTTTTACATTTTACCTGACTGATTCTTTTATGCTCACAGCAAAGGCAAGAAATGTTTTGTTCCTGTTTAATTATACACAAGGACAATAGTACTTTAGTGAAAATTAATGCAATATAATGTTGTTCTCAAATTGAAAAAGGGATATACATATCTTTAATTTGCTTGATTTTCCACCGGTTGTGTCGTTGTTCATTCGTCGCGTCCATATCACGCCAACTTCCTCTTTGGATTGGCACATCAAGTCATGATCGGATATCACAAAGCACATAATGTATCCAGATTTCTGTAATATCATAACATCGTGCAGTGGATTGTTATTCTTTCGTTTACCTAACAGAACACAGGAAGCAGTTCGTATTGACTTTGTCAGCAGACACGGTGTAAGAGAACCAATGAGCCATAATCTTACACCACGTGACTGACTCCCTTCCTCTCTCAAAGTTTCAAAATACATTCCACTCATCCTGTGTTAACGTCGTGAAGCGGCCCTGGATTATATACCTACTTCTACATGTACATTTTCGTGTACAATCTATATTTCGTACGCGTCACGCATATAACATGGGCGTTTTGATTAGGTAGTTCGGGTGAACGTCACGAGATCGACACCCTTGACGATCAAGTCATACAGCCCACGAGTCATACAGCCCACGAGTTCAACATTAAGCAAACAAGGCCTACGAGACCGACACGTTAAGCCCGTTTTGTAATGACGAATTCTTGGGTTGTTTTTACCTAGTGTCGAACTCATGGGGTGGGCCTTGTGGTTGCCTAACGTCGAACTCATGGGCTACGTGTGACTCGTGGTTTGTATGACTCAGTACCTTTACTTCTTCGATGTCAAACTCGTGGATGTCAGGCTCGTGGGATGATCCCGTTTGACGAATTTATTTTAATCAATTCGGAAGGAATCGGGAGGAATCAACTGAGAGAGAAAGAGGAATTATTGAAGCCAATTAAAGTCTCTTATGTTCCCTACCATTGGAGTCTTGTTAACTAGTCATTTCTAAAAAAAAAAAAAATGTCCACGCTGCATATTGCAATATTCCATATAGGGCATTTTAAGGGGATGAAAGCGTAACCCACAACCTCGTCCAGAAATCAACAACAACGACAACAGCAACAACAACAAGAAGTGGATGAAACAGAGAGATCACCATGCTACTACTAGTACTACTACTACTACTACTACTACTACTACTACTACTACTACTACTACTACTTTTACTGTATAATATTACTACTACTACTTCTGCTATACTCTTCTACTACTATTACTACTACTGCTACTTCTACTACTACTATTTTATACTTCTAGGCCCTACTACTACTACATACTACTACATGTACTACAACTTCTACTGCTACTACTGCTACTACTGCTACTGCTACTTCTACTTCACTACTAACAACAATAGTGCAGGGCGTGCTTTACATGGTCTGCGCAGAGCCTTCTAAGGCCATGGGTCTGCGAATACACGGTGTATTACGTTTTGTCATGCCTAGCATTTGTCCGGCTTCCTCAGTTCAAGATTTTGTGTTCATAAAGTGGACCAAGAAGTCAAGGTAAACATGTGACACAATGTTTAATATAGAGAAGAAGAACTTGATGACTGATACAAACAAATAATGGCAACAAGTTGCTGATAATATTCTTACGTTTTGTCATGCTTAGCATTTTGTCCGGTTTCCTCCGTTCAAGATATTGTCCTCATAAAGACAATCTAAAAGACAATGAAAACATATGACACAATGTTGACTGATACATTGTACCAACAAATAATGGCACTATTTTGTTGATATTATATTCTTTCTATTATTCCATGAAAGTCTATGAATAAAAGATGATACGTAGGGCATTACTTCTGAGTAAAAATGTAAAAAGATAGGTAGGATTTTTGTCAATGGAAAGTGTAAGACAGAGCCAGAGACAACGAATATGAAAGTTTTCATGATGCTTCGAATAAAATCAGTATGAAATTGAAATCCCTGGTTAATAAGCAAAATATTAATAGATCCACTAGCTTCCCTCTGCAGTCTCTGATGTGAAAGCTAATTTGGAGTTTCTAATCTGATATGATGGATGGGTTACCACTATTGTATACGCTGTTATTTTCGCGTACATATATTTTTGCGAATGACGAGGTCATAGACATTTTCGCGAGATGTTGTTTTCGCGAATCGACGCCGACGCTCTATCACAAAATGCATGGAGACATTTTCGCGTGTTGTTATATTGGCGATCCAACTGTGATCCACGAAAGTGGCGAAATTAAACCCTCGCGAAAATAACAGCTTATACAGTATAGTGTGCATACCTTCGAATCATTGTCACACTTTTTTTCTTTTTATCGTTTTCAATTGAAATGAAGAATGCTTGTGATATTGAATGAGGAGGCAATTAATGAGGAAATGCTTGTGAAAAATTTTGAGTTGGGTCCTTGAATGTCTCCACTAAAAGTCTAAAGACATTATTTACAATTTGCAGATGAAACAAAAACCCAGCTTTAGTGCTTCAAAATAGTTCTTAAATGTGAGTTGGGATAGAAATAACCAATGTAAAAATTTGAATCAGTACATGAATAATCAATGTTAAGATTTGTTAAAATGTACAAAATGTCAACAATAGTTGTAATCAAAATGTTTCTAGACTAAACCGTCTTCAGTTATGGTTTATAGAGAAAAATGGTGATATCTCCTTACATTTTATGTTTTATTGCGAAATCTGTTTATGGTACGATGTTTTGTGATACAACTGACTTAGACCTATGCATCAGCTGTGATATCTCGAAAAAAAAAAAATAAATCACTGCTCCCAATGGTAAACAGTACCTTTAAAGTTTTTTGCTCTCACTGATTTATATACCTATTGTCACGAGTGGAGTGACAGACGCTCTCCTCCACTGAGGTCAATTTGCATAGAATTTGTAAATAAGCACTTAAGTATGTAAATTGATGCAAACTCTTTAACATGTCAATGGAAGACATTCCAGACCGCTCTCGGTAGAGCCACGGTAGTGCTATGTGTGGCAAGGAGAGGCAGTATGACATCAGGCCGTGAAGGGGACATCACGCTGTGGTGCTGTCTCCGTGACACATTGCATGAGAATGGCCACTCGGTAACGGTGACAGGGGCCGCCACCCCAGTCAATATTACTTAGAGATACCCACAGATAGTGGTAAGTGCATTAATTTTGTAATTTTTATATTGTTAATTGGAATAATTCGTTTGTCTAAATGATATCTGAAGTGAGAGTGAATTGTGATAAACGTTTCGGTTAATATGTGATATAGAATATATAATGGCTGTTATGTGTAGTTGCATGAGCCTGAATATATTTGTATAATGAGGTAATTTGAACGTCAGTCAGGATGTGAATGTAATATGAATGTGTTTCAGTGCTCTGGCTTGAAGTTATGTGATTATTTTAATATTTGAAGGGTTTCCGGGTTTCCCGAAGGGTCAAGGGCCCACTGACACTGCAAGAGGCAGGTTCATAAAGGCGTTGACTGTCGACCAGCTCCGAGGCAGTAAGGGAGCATAGACTGTCGACCGGACTTCATTCCTGGATGCTGAGGAGACACCGCTAAGACGTCCGTCGGGAGAGCGACCACGCGAACGGCAATCGCGAAGAGTTGCTACGACAGACCACGCGACAGTCCATCCCAGCACCAGCGTAACGGGGCCCCGTCGTCGACCGACATCGTCGTCGACCTGCATTGCCATCGTCATACGTCGTCGTCATAAGCCATCGTCACACAACGTACATCCGTGACAGCCATTCGAGGTGAAATGAATCCAATTTGAGTTAACCATAGTAAAGTCCTAAGAGCCAGAAAGCCACTGAGCAGGAATAATTTAATTTAAAATTCGTTTTTTCTCTTTTTATAATTTGCTGTAAAACCAATAGTCAGTTATAGACAATTAAAATATTTGAGTTAACTGAATGCACATTGTTTCCTCCGTTTCACCTTGTATGAGTTACAGCCTGCCAACAGTTCTCAGAGGTTATGAAAATTTCTTTGTTCCGTTTATTTCCATATAAAAGGATGGAAATCGGGCAAATTCTGTGACAATTGGGGGCTCGTCCGCTGGAGAGAACTTGGCAGGGTTTATTCATACAAGAATTTGAGACGTGATTTGTGTAACCCCATGTTGTGTGTATAAGATATCACAATGGAATTAGAGAAGTACGTACAGTTAGGTAAAGATTGTGGACTGCAAGGTGCAGAACTAGTGGAGTTTGCCCGCACTGAAAGAGACAAGTATCTCGAAGAAAAGAGACGAGATGAAAAGTTAGAAAGAGATGAAAGACAGGTACAGAGGGAAGAAATAACCAAGCAAAAGAGGATTGAGTTAGAAATATCTCAATATAGGAGTGTCAATGTGAAGGGAACAAATAGTGTAAGGAGTAGCTTACCAAGTTTGCCGGCGTTTCGCGCTGACTCTGACGATTTGGACGCTTATCTGTTGCGCTTTGAGAGATATGCAAAACAAAGTCAGTGGCCAGAGGAATGCTGGGCTCCTGCATTGGGGAACCTTTTGACCGGGCGCGCTTTAGAAGTTTATTCTCTCTTACCGGCAAATGAAGCCGACGACTATGAAAGTCTGAAAGATACACTCTTGCGGCAGTTTGCGCTAACTGAAGAAGGCTTTCGCAAACGTTTTCGAGAGGCGCGGCAGAAAATGGGCGAATCATTTAGGCAATTTGCAACGCGCATAACCGGATATGCTACTAGATGGGTAGAGATGTCGGGTACAAGTAAGTCCTATGAAGGGCTACTAGAGCTAACGGTGCGTGAACAGCTGCTCGAATGTTGTGATCGTGGATTATCTGTTTTCATTCGTGAGAGAAACCCACGATCGGTGAAGGAGATGGCAGATATCGCAGATCGGTATCGGGACGCACACGGGCATGGCGGCTCCAGTAAACGCGCACGCGACGATAATAAGTCTCGTAACCAGGGCAACGAAGCAAGCCAAGCAAAGAAAGGGGGCACTACGTCACGTGACAACCAGGGTTGCTTTGTCTGTGGTAAGCAAGGACATTTTGCTTCTAAGTGTCCAGACCGTAAAACTGACCAGTCGAAAGTAACTAGCAAGCAGTATGTGCCAAAGTCAAAACAGACGGGGGCAACATGTGTGGTAGGAGTATGCCCTACTCATGATGCTCACGAGAGAGGGAATGTTAGTGGCACACCTTCTGTCAAACTGATGTGTGGTCACGAGTTACCCCTTCTTAGTGGTGGGTGTAACGTAGGCACAGACATGCCGACATGTGAAGGTATGTTGAATGGTGAAAGAGTTAAGGTGCTGAGAGACACTGGTTGCAACACCGTAGTGGTGAAACGTCAACTGATAGAGGAATCACAGCTGACTGGTGAGATTCAAACTTGTGTGCTCATAGATGGTACTGTGAGAAAAGTGCCACTAGCAAAAGTTGAAATCGACTCACCATACTTTGTTGGAACAACACATGCTTTATGTATGACGAATCCTATCTACGATCTAATTATAGGTAATATTAGTGGTGCTAGGCAGCCTGGTGACGAGGACATCGGATGGAGGGATGCTAGGGAGAAGCCGTCAGCTGAGGAGATGACGACCTCCGGTTCAGAGGCAGAGTCCGCGGAAGCAGAGTCTTCGAAAGGGACAACGCAGAACGGCATCACAACGACCTCCGACAGTCGTGATCGTCCCCACACTGACGAGAGGGTGAAGCAGTCACCGACACCCCTACCTACAACCAACGAAAGTGCAGCAGTAGAGACAAGAGGCATGAGGAAATCGAAGGAACGGCCGTGGAAGAGACTAGGATCAGCAGACCAGCCGACGATCACTGCAACCAGGGAGGAGATGATCAGAGAGCAGGCGCGAGATGCCACACTGGAGAAACTTCGGAAGTTGGCGGAGAAAGGTGAGGCTAAGGCTGTAGGGAAAGGAAGTGAGGTCAGATATTTTTGTCGTGACAATCTTCTCTTCCGTGAATACAGGTCTCCCTACGTCGAGAGAGGAAAGATATTCACGCAGCTAGTGGTGCCCCAGCCGTATCGCAGTGAAGTACTCCGACTAGCTCACGACTCCCCTTTGGCAGGTCATTTGCAGACAAAGAAGACGGCTGACCGGATTCTTGCCCACTTCTATTGGCCAGGAATTCAAGCCGATGTCAAGCGTTACTGTGCATCATGCGATTCATGTCAACGCACCACGCCAAAGGGTAAGATAGGGAAAGTACCCCTGACCATCCCCCCTTTGATTGATACATGTTTCCGTAGAGTGGCGGTCGATTTGATCGGACCACTTGAACCGATCACCGAGAGAGGGAATCGATATATCCTGACGATAATCGATCTTGCAACTAGGTACCCAGAGGCGGTAGCGTTACCACGAATCGAAGCAGAACGGGTAGCAGAGGCGTTAGTTGAAGTATTCTCGAGGTTAGGCATTCCTAATGAGATACTCTCTGATAACGGCACTCAATTCGTTTCAGGTGTGATGAAAGAAGCAGCTCAACTTCTGGGAGTGAAGCAATTTCACACCACACCATACCACCCGATGGCGAACGGCGCCTGCGAGAGATTCAACGGCACGTTGAAACAGATGCTGAGGAGGATGTGCCAGGAGCGACCTAGCGACTGGGACCGCTTCCTGCCAGCTCTTCTCTTCGCATATCGAGAGGTGCCTCACGAAAGCCTTGGCTTTTCTCCTTTCGAACTCATGTACGGCCGAGTGGTGAGAGGACCCATGACAGTACTGAAAGAGCTGTGGACTAAGGAGATCCCTGATGAGGAAACGAAGACTACGTACCAGTACGTCATCGATCTCCAAAACTGACTCGAACAGACGTGTGAACTCGCCAAAGAGGAGCTGTCCAAAGCATCAAGGAAGTACAAGAAACACTTCGACGTGAAGACGAAGGAGAGACGCTTCGAGTGCGGCGACAAAGTGCTACTCCTGTTACCAACGACGAGGAATAAACTGCAAATGCAATGGCGAGGTCCATTCCAAGTCGTGCAGCGAATCGCCAGAGACGATTACCGACTGCTTGTGAATGGTAAGGAAAGGATCTACCACGCCAATCTCATGAAGCGGTACATTGGGAGAGAAGACGAGAAAGTCAACGATGTCGAGAGCGAAAACCAGAGACAACTGGAGGCGAACTACGTCAGTGTCGTGGACGACCAGGTAGATGATGACGGATCGGTGCCCATCTCATTTCCCTCCATTGAAGCGTCGGAAGGCGTGCATGACGTGAAGTGCAACAACGAGCTAGATGAGGAGAAGATGAGGGAGGTAAAGACTCTCCTGCTGGAGTTCTCGGACGTCATGAACGATGTCCCGGGACGGACCGACATCATCGAGCACGCCATCGAAAACTTCTTCTCGAAACGCTTCTCGAAAACTGCTAAAACGCGAGCGCGTGTACCTAATCGCTGAGCGCGAGTGTCTAGCTCTTGCGTGGGCGGTCTAAAAAATTCTCGTACTTTTTGTATGGCCGAGCATTCCAGCTGCAAACTGACCACTACCCGCTTGCTCATCTAACACACGCGCGAATGCAAAATCCAAAAGTCATGCGCTGGGCGCTTGCACTGCAGGCATATCAGTATCGTGTACAGGTAATCAAGGGCTCAGAGAATGTTGGGGCTGATTACCTCAGCAGATGCCCTACTGAGTAGAAATAGAGGTGTAAACAGCCCATGTCATCACTACTATATGTGAGTTTAATCACAACGTAATTTTGCAAAGAATTTATTGTTACTGTTATATACATTGTATGCTAGGAGGTATATTGTAAAGCTACAGCATTACACAAATTATATATGCTGAGTATGAGGTAAGATATGCAGTTGATTCATACATCTCTGAAATTATTTGATTGCTCTGAATCAGACACCCCGGTATAATACCGTGCATAAGAAGGTTTTGCACATTACATTTTATTTTGTAGCTACAGCTAATGCACATAATATGCGATTAGCACAGGTATCATAATATCCTCCAATGTTATACTGGCCAACAAGAAGAGTCTGTTGAAATTGTGCCGAAAGTGTCAATTTTGTATTGTGCGGTGCAAAAAAGAGGTAATTTTATTATTGAACTGTGGCTGATATAATAACGCAATAGTGTTAAAAGAGATAATTATGATGAAGTTTATATGTTATCCAATTGATTGAGTAAATCAGATTGTATAGTATACTGTGGAGTTTGTTGGTTCGATAGAATACTCATATAAACTGTCTCCATGGACAGCAGCCGACATTTGGAACAGTAGTCTGTCATGTATCACGACAAGTGAAGTTATGAAGCAGTGAATTGTTATAAGGAGTATAATGCTTTTGATTTAGAAGAGTAATGGTGAGAAAGTACTTACCTGCTACAGACATTTGATTTTTATTAGAGAAATGGCTATTGTTTCAGAGCGACTGTCATCTTAAATGGGGGGTTATTTGTCACGAGTGGAGTGACAGACGCTCTCCTCCACTGAGGTCAATTTGCATAGAATTTGTAAATAAGCACTTAAGTATGTAAATTGATGCAAACTCTTTAACATGTCAATGGAAGACATTCCAGACCGCTCTCGGTAGAGCCACGGTAGTGCTATGTGTGGCAAGGAGCGGCAGTATGACATCAGGCCGTGAAGGGGACATCACGCTGTGGTGCTGTCTCCGTGACACATTGCATGAGAATGGCCACTCGGTAACGGTGACAGGGGCCGCCACCCCAGTCAATATTACTTAGAGATACCCACAGATAGTGGTAAGTGCATTAATTTTGTAATTTTTATATTGTTAATTGGAATAATTCGTTTGTCTAAATGATATCTGAAGTGAGAGTGAATTGTGATAAACGTTTCGGTTAATATGTGATATAGAATATATAATGGCTGTTATGTGTAGTTGCATGAGCCTGAATATATTTGTATAATGAGGTAATTTGAACGTCAGTCAGGATGTGAATGTAATATGAATGTGTTTCAGTGCTCTGGCTTGAAGTTATGTGATTATTTTAATATTTGAAAGGTTTCCGGGTTTCCCGAAGGGTCAAGGGCCCACTGACACTGCAAGAGGCAGGTTCATAAAGGCGTTGACTGTCGACCAGCTCCGAGGCAGTAAGGGAGCATAGACTGTCGACCGGACTTCATTCCTGGATGCTGAGGAGACACCGCTAAGACGTCCGTCGGGAGAGCGACCACGCGAACGGCAATCGCGAAGAGTTGCTACGACAGACCACGCGACAGTCCATCCCAGCACCAGCGTAACGGGGCCCCGTCGTCGACCGACATCGTCGTCGACCTGCATTGCTATCGTCATACGTCGTCGTCATAAGCCATCGTCACACAACGTACATCCGTGACAGCCATTCGAGGTGAAATGAATCCAATTTGAGTTAACCATAGTAAAGTCCTAAGAGCCAGAAAGCCACTGAGCAGGAATAATTTAATTTAAAATTCGTTTTTTCTCTTTTTATAATTTGCTGTAAAACCAATAGTCAGTTATAGACAATTAAAATATTTGAGTTAACTGAATGCACATTGTTTCCTCCGTTTCACCTTGTATGAGTTACAGCCTGCCAACAGTTCTCAGAGGTTATGAAAATTTCTTTGTTCCGTTTATTTCCATATAAAAGGATGGAAATCGGGCAAATTCTGTGACACCTATGCAATTCAAAAGGGCAAAATTAGTCCTGAAATTTTGGGTGCACGTCACGAGACCGACACCTACGAGTCATACAGCCCACAAGTCATACAGCTCACAAGTCACACAGCCCATGAATTATACAGCTCACGAGTCATACAGCCCATGGGTTCGACACTAAGCCAACAAGGCCCACGAGACCGACACATTACACGCCGTGTTGTATCTGTCGAGCTCGTTGGCTGTTTTTACCTAGTGTCGAACTCATGGGCTTAATTTGCCTATTGTCGACCTCACGGGCTTAATTTGCCTAGTGTCGAACTCATGGGCTGACTGACTCATGGACCTGTTTTCAATGTCGAACTCGTGGGCTGTATGACTCGTGGGTGTCGGTCTAGTGGGATGACCCCGAAATTTTTTAGGCTTTCCCTCTTAAGATTTGGATGTTTGTATCCTGCCCAATATTCTAGGTTGCAAAATTTCGTCCCAGAATTAAAAGTTACGGGCATTAGCTTACAAGCCCTAGATTTTTCAACTGTACCTCAGACTAAGTTCATTAACATTGTTGCCAGTTTCTGGGGGGTCATCCCACGAGACCGACACCCACGAGTCATACGGCCCATGAGTTCGACATTGAAAACGGGTCCATGAATCATACAGCCCATGAGTTCGACACTAGGTAAAAACAGCCCACGAGTTCGACAGATACAACACGGAACTCAATGTGTCGGTCTCGTGGGCCTTGTTTACTTAGTGTCGAACTCATGGGCTGTATGACTTGTGAGCTGTATAACAGGTGGGCTATATGACACATGGGCTGTATGGCTCGTGGGCTGCATGACTCGTGGGTGTCGGTCTCGTGACGTGCATCCGTTTCTGGTTGTTCCCAAATAAAAATGACCTTGGGAAAGCCGAGATAACATTGTATTTTTGCATTAAAAATGGTTTCATGTCACGGTTTGCAGACAAACCTGCGCCCTAAATATCTATGCTAAGATGATAATCGAGTCCGTTGGTCAAATTTGAGGAGAATGATGCATAAGCTCAACATTTACGATTTTGTTAAGATTTTGGTTTATTATAATCCAAAATGTAATTGTCAGATTAGCAGGCCGTCCAAGCATGTTATTCCAGTAGCGTAGCGATATAAAGAAGATAACGAAAAGTCCTCATTCATTTTCATTTTAACACAATTCTTCTTCTGGTTAAGTCTGCCTCCTTTAATAAGCTGAAGATTCTTGCAGACTGTGTTATTTACATTATCATGCATTTTCTTTACAGATATTTACAGGCACATAACAAATATGAAGAACAAAAACTAGCCACTGTGATCAACCGTTAATAATTTCGGAATGCTCCCATAGATATCAATGCAACAATTCCCGAGGACAAGGAATTCCAGCTCCTTACTGTTTTCGGAAAGAATTGAGCTAAAGAAATGAGTTACCAGATAGATGGTACGCGAAACATGCAATGTTGGCTTGTCAGAATTATTAGCCGAAGTTTGAGGAATATCGGACAATTCGTTCAATGTAGTTATGAACATTTAAAGACTTATGAAAGAGCATACATGTAATTTCAAGAGGGATTCAACATTTATTTGGTGAAAATTGGTTTTGAAATGGCTGGGTTATCCAAAAGAGAGCAATCCTAATAAAAGATGGCCGGACCCACCTTTTCATAGGATGGCTTTGTTTTACTTTGTTTTCGATGTCTCATCTATTCCAAAACCGATTTTCATCTAATAAACTTTGAATTCCTCTTAGAATGATATACTCAGAGCACTATTTCATAAGTGGCATTTTGGTATCTCGCAAAAAGTTAGAAACTCAATCCTCATCTCCACCAATACTATACCATCCCTTTAACCTAATTTTGTTTGATTTTTTTTTTCTGTAGGAAACCTGTGCGCGACAGCTTGAATGACATGATGTCAAAGCGTCTACGTTGATATTCTTTTACAATTCATTGTAACAATTTTACAGTGCGCTAATAAACACCATCACAACGTTTAGAACTTTTGGAAGACCTTTTCCCTGTCTTGATTATTATAACGATATATAATGTGATTGTGGTGGAATGTACATAAATAGAAAGAACAATCTTCCTCGTGTCATATACTGTAATCTTAACTCTGAACTGTACTTTCACTCAACAATGTGGGGTTAGGGTGTGGAGGAGAGGGGAGGACGATGCCTGTGGGCAATGTAATACACATGAATGATATCAAAATCATGCTTTTGGTCCGTAGTTTAAAAAGTAAATCCCTCCCCCCCCCCAAAAAAAAAGAAATAAAGAAAAGAAAAGATGTAGGCCTATATATCAGGTTTTATTTGATTTGATTTGTATATAATGTGTATGGGTCATTTTCGGCAATTTCATCCGACATTACAATGACACAACACAAATTATACCGGGGCTATTTACGTCAACATTATTGTTATCAATATCATTATTATAATTAGCATTTGACTTACCTCTTTCAGAAAGCAAAAGTCAAAGGAATAAAGTAAATGCACTCATAAAAAAGATGTGGAATTTTTGTATACATTCTTAATATCGATCCCCTCCAGTAACATCACGAACTGGAACATCCTTCTATCCAGCGATGATGAATTAAAGAATGGATTTTGCTGAAACTTTAAACGTTCATAAGTACAACAACAAACAATCTTGCCATTCTTCATTCTAGGTATCTTATTCCTTTACCATATTCCCCTTGTACATGAGCATCATGTTGGACCCCCTTGTTTTATTGTATTAATGTTATGTATCATCGCTTACCAAAGAGTCAAGTTGTTTTCTTTTTTGCTTGTTGTTGGCAACCGTTCTGTATGGAAATTTATAACGCATGTAATAATGTCACATGTAATAAACTATACTTTGTGTAGACGAAATTGTTGAAATTGTAGGAAATAGCCCCGGTATAAATAATAGTGTCATTGTAATGACTGATGAAATTGCAAAAAAAGATGAATTGTAAAATGATCCATACACAGTATAAATATTAAAATGAAATCAAATCAAACCTGATATTTTGGCCTACATCTTTCTTTCTTTTTTTTTTTTGGACTGTGGGGGGGGGGGGGATTTACTTTTTAAACTACGGACCAAACATGATTTTGATATTGTTTGTGTGTATTACAGGCATCGCCCTCCCTTCTCCTCCACACCCTACCCCACATTGTTGAGTGAAAGTACAGTTCGGAGTTAAGATTACATTATATGACACGAGGAAGTTTGTTCTTTCTATTTACGTTCCCCCACAATCACATAATGTATTGTTATAATAACCAAGAGAGGGGAAAGAGTCTTCCAACAGTTCTAAACGTTGTGACTTGTATTTCAGGTCTCAAAAAACATAGTTATTTATAGTTGTTGAGTTGAAAAATCATTGAACTTATTGAAATGTATGAATTCGACCTTGTGATTTTTCTGGAATTGTTAGCAAATAATCAGTGATAGTGTTTATTAGCGCACTGTAAAATTGTTACAACAAATTGTAAAAGAATATCAACGTAGACGCGTTGACATCCTGTCATTCAAGCTGTCGTGCACTTGTTTCCTAAGGGAAAAAAAAATCAAATAAATTAGGTAAAAGGGATGGTACGGTATTGGTGGAGATAAGGATTGAGCTAACTTTTTGCGAGATACCAAGAAACCACTTATAAAATAACGCACTACGCATATCATTCCAAAAGGAATTCAAAGTTTATTAGATGAAAATCGGTTTTGGGATAGATGAGACATCCAAAAACAAAGTAAGGCAAAGCCATCTTATGAAAAGTACGTGGGTCCGGCCACCTTTTCTTAGGATTGCTCTCTTTTGGATATCCCAGCCATTTCAAAACCAATTTTCACCAAATAAATGTTGAATCCCTCATGGAATTACATGTATGCTCTTTCATAAGTCTGCCTCCTTCAACAAGCTGAAGATTCTTGCAGACTGTGTTATTTATATTATGATACAGTTTATTTACAGATATTTACAAGCATATAAAAAAAAGGAAGAACAAAGACTAGCCACTGTGATTAACAGGTAGTCGATTTCGGAATGCTCCGACAGGTGGCGCTGCAACAATTTCCGAGGACAAGGAATGCCATCTACTTACTGTTTTCGGAAAGAACGAATGGCGATGCGATAACTACAATTATATTATTATTTATTTATTTATGTATTTATTAATTTATTTATTTGTTTATCCTTATTATTATTATTATTATTATTATTATTATTATTATTATCATTATTATGCTTATTATTATCAATATCGTCATTATGATTAGCACTTGACTTACGTCTTTTTAGAAGGCAAAAGTCAAAGGAATAAAGTAAATGCACTCATAAAAAAGATGTGGAATTGGCTGTATACATTCTTGATATCGATCCCCTCCTGTAACATCATGAACTGGAACATCCTTGTATCAAGCGACGATGAAAGAATGGATTTAGATAAAATTTTAAACGTTCATAACTACATTGAACGAATTGTCCGATATTCCTCAAACTTCGGTTGATAATTCTGACAAGCCGACATTGCATGTTTCGCGTGCCATCTCTCTGGTAACTCATTTCTCTAGCTCACTTCAAAATTATGTTCATGTATTTTCCCCGTCAGCAAATCTTCGAGGTAGATTTTAAAGTAATATTTCTACTCGATGTTCAGGTTGGCTAAGACATGGAATGAGTAGAAATCAAACGAAAAATGGCGCAGGAGTTTCATCCAAACCGTAGATATATAAAGAAAGGAACAACTTCAAGTCCGAAGCATGTTTACATCAGCCACAATCATATCTGAGATTAAAAAAGGAAAGAAAAAAGAGATCACAAAATGTTATGAGATGAAGAGATGAAGTAATCGCTTTTACGAAGCTTTAAAAAAATCATTTAGTATTTGATAAAGAGAAACAAATGCACATACTGTACACTTTTTTGTTTTGTTTTTCAATGATATTTTATTGATTTCATTCAAATCAATCATAAATCAACCCATTCTGAGTGTAACATGAACATAAAAACGGTACAAATGCCATTCAAAAGACAAATCCATTACCAACTTATACTGCCAATCATCTCCCTTCAAACATAACAACTCGATTATAAATCAATCAAATCCCCACCCCCACCAACCCCGATGCACTCAAACCTATCCCACACCCCACCACAACCCCAAACACATACATCCACAACCACCACACACATACACCCCAAACACCCACACACATACACACCAACACCAAAAACACACATACACACACACACCCCACACACCCGAAGCGATACCACCTTCCTTACTATAAATGAAAACGACTTCCAAACGTTGATTGATACGTACAACATACAAGCGTGTAATGGCCTTATGCAGAAAAGCATCGTCCGCCGGCACCCAAATACCGCTCCAAATACCCATTCAAATTCACCAAACAAAACTCATCAAACTCCTAGCTGCGGACAAAATCCTATAACTTTTACACCACCAAAAACTTATCCCTCCCCGCGCGCGGCCAATGACACATTATATTGCCTTCACCACTGATAACTACACTGTACTAATAAAAAGAAAAAGAAAACAAAACAATACTTAAGCTTTGCAACTGATTGACAAATTGCCCTACATCGACGTAAAAGTCATGAATTTGAATAACAAAGCAGTACCCGCTGCATGCTATAAGGATTAGAACCAACACTTGCTTTCGGGCGAAAGCTCGGTGGTCTAGTGGAGATGACGCCTGTCCGGTGATCAGGAGGTCGTAGGTTCGAATCCTGCTCGAGTATGTACGCCCATGATTTTTTTATCATGGCTACTACTAAACACTGATCAATTCAGTGCTTATTTTAAGTCGATGTAGGGCAATTTGTCAATCAGTTGCAATGAAAACATCTCGACGGAAGAAATTCATGAATTTGAATACTTAAGCTCTCGTTTCAGAAACATTTTCCCATTTCAGCAAATGTAATCCCAACTTATTTCTTTTTATAGCAATTTCTTTTTCTTCATCCCGAAAACTTATTATTCTTTTACAAATTTCCTCCAAGGTAGGAATTTTTCCCTCCGACCTAAATCTAAAAATGATATATTTCAAAATAAAAATCATTGTGTTATAAAATTTTACTTTTACACACACACTTACACACACACACACACACACACACACACACACACCAACAAACAATCAACAAACCAACCAACAACCTACAAACAATCTTGCTTTCTTCATTCTTGGTATCTTATTCCTATTCCCTATCCCTCTCGGATACATAAGCATCATGTTGGACCCCCTTATTATATTTATATTATGTGTCATCTGTTACCAAAGAGTCAAGGTTTTTTTGTTTTTTTTTTTGCTTATTGTTGGCAACTGTTCTGTTTAGAAATTTATAACGCATGTAATAATGTCACAGATGTAATAAACTATATCATGTGTAGTTGAAATTGTTGAAATTGTAGGAAATAGCCCCGGTATAATTACAGTGTCATTGTAATGTCTGATGAAATTGCCGAAAATGATGAATTGTAAAATGATCCATACACAGTATGAAAAAAAAAAACCCAAATAAAATCAAACCTGATATACGGATCTATATATATATATATATATATATATATATATATATATATATATACATTTTCTTTTTGAGGGGGGGGGGGTTACTTTTTAAACCACGGACCGAAAACATGCTTTTGATATTGTTTATGTGTATTATCTCACACAGGCATCGCCCTCCCCTCTCCTCCACACCCTACCCCACATTGTTAAGGGAAAGTACAGTTCAGAGTTAAGATTACATTATATGTTTGTTCTCTTTGTTTACATTCCCCCACAATCACATAATGTATTGTTATAATAACCAAGAGAGAGTAAAGGTCTTCCAACAGTTCTAAACGTTGTGACTTTTGCATTTTAGGTATCAAAAAGCATAGTTATTTATAGTTGTGGAGTTGAAAATGTGATTTTTCTGGAAATGTCAGCAAATAATCAGTGATAATGTTTATTAGCGCACTGTAAAATTGTTACAACAAATTGTAAAAGAATATCAACGTAGATGCTTTGACATCCTGTCATTCAAGCTGTCGTGCACTGGTTTCCTACAGAAAAAAAAATCAAACAAAATTAGGTTAAAGGGATGGTATGGTATTGGTGGAGATGAGGATTGAGCTTCTAGCTTTTTGCGAGATACCAAGAAACCACTTATGAAATAATGCAATAAGCATATGAAGAGTTTGTTCGCAAAAACCGATAAGTCCATTTTTGACGATTTTGAAGTACGGTCTCTGTCATAAAGTAAAAAATAATACCTTTTAAATGATATATTGGTCACTACATATGAAGGTACATTTTTGAAGTTATGGTCAAAAGAAGCAAAACTTTTCTTATTATTCTCTTTATTTTTCTTGACCTTTAATCGCAAATATCTCCATTTGGCAAATATGGACTTATCGGTTTTATGCAAACAAACTCTTCATATCATTCTAAAAGGAATTCAAAGTTTATTAGATGAAAATCGGTTTTGGGATAGATGAGACATTTAAAAACAAAGTAAGGCAAAGCCATCTTATGAAAAGTACTTGGGTCCGGCCACCTTTTATTAGGATTGCTCTCTTTTGGATATCCCAGCCATTTCAAAACCAATTTTCACCAAAAAAAAAAAAAAAAAAAAAATGTTGAATCCCTCTTGGAATTACAAAGTCATGTCTGCTCTTTCATATTTCATATGAGGTTTTTCCTTATAAACCTGAAGTTATGTCCCAACCAAAACCATATAATCCCTTTAATACATATTATATAGGTCTACAAAGTGTAACAAAATTACCCACAGACAACTCCTGCAAACCCAAGATAATGCTCACAGGCCTGTGAGATCATAAGTATACACAATGAATGATGCAGGCGGTCAGGACAGGGAGGTGTCAAGGACATAAGTGCACTGCACTTACGGGCATCAAGTGTAGGATCACACACAGTGTCAAGGGTGTAGTTATATTGGCGCACATCAGCGACAGACTACAGTGTTACCCAGAGGGGGTAAAACGGCTGTGTTCTGGGGCAAAGGAGGGAACTTGGGTCAAAATCGTCTTCGGTCAAGGACCAGCTACAGAGGCGTGCAAGCTGCCTCAAGAAAAGTACTGTGTTGTTTTCCTCCCAGCTCCCTGTTCGATGAGCACTCACTGCTTTTAATCTATTGGTTCCGCGTTCTGCTCATCTGCTCACAAGATGTGGCTCGATCGATGGACATTGTTCACTAAGCATAGCTCATACGGACCTCTAGTCTAGAGACATCACTGGAGTGGATTTGAAAATTGGTGCTCATCGCAACATCGGGCAGTTGATCTGCAGCCTCCCTGCCCATTAGCAGACGGCGAGTTGTAATGTTCTTAAAATATTCTGTAGATTTTGATATTTTTTTTGTGTGCTATTCCCCCTATTTTTGGGGTGCTGAGCAACGGCGTAAATCCGTCCCCCCCCCCCCCCCCCCCCAACACACTTTACAGGGATTGAATGTCCCACTCTTTTGCATGCAAAGTAGGAGGAAAGTGGCAGCAAGAATATGAAGACGTTTTGTTCTTGTTCTTGTTTGTTTGTTTGTTTGTTTTGTTTTATTTTTTGCTTGTCAGCCGACTTTCGGCGGAAAATCAGACCTTAAAAGTATGAAGACATTTTTGTTGTTTTTTTTTCTCTTGTCTTTTGATGTTCTTTCTTTTTGACTGACAGGCGATTTTGACACCCCCCCCCCCCCCTTGAAAAACGTAGCGCAGCCCTGAATAATGCCCAAATAAATTCAATAAAATGGTAATATGGATATCCATTTCTTTGTATGTAATAACAACGTAGCAGATATTTTCCTGTAGCTATTAATTATATTCTTTAATTTTCTTGATTTAAGTGAATAAAACAATCATCCCAGGGGCATCGTTCCGTTTTAATGATGGTGGGTGAGGGAGGGACTTGGAGTTGGAATATCTATGCGAGGGAGCGGAGCGACCTAGCGGGGCCCCCCTCCCACACGAGGAAGATTTTGCATTTTCAGACCTGAAATTCAGCGATCTGGTGCACACTTTTGGTGAAATTTGGGATTTTGTTCCTATAAAAAAAAAAACAAGTAAGAAAAAAAAATATTCATAGATAATTGAATGACTACATCGTGGTATTTCAGCTCTTGCTCCGCCTGTGCGACATCACTGTGAAGGCCTATTAAATCGTGGGGCCTATCACCGGCGTAGCCACGATTTGATCCTAGGGAGAGCGGTTATAAAATGGTATCATTTATATAATAATAAACTTACTGTATTAATTCTAACACTGAATATCATGAACGCGACCGAGCCCGAGCGAGCGGAGCGAGGGGGGGGGGGGGGGGGGGGGGGGGGGTGGAGGGGGAGGGTGTTGGAGGGGTGTTCCCCCTCCCACGGTGAGAACTTTGATGTTGTACATGGTGCAATTTGATGCATGCTTTTGCGCGTTTTGTCGACTTGAAACAGTCCCCCTTGCTAAAGGTAGCAATATATTTTAATGCCGATTATTTTAAAGGACAAGTTCACCTTCATAAACATGTGGGTTGAGTGAATGCAGCAATATTAGTAGAGCACATAATTGAGAGTTTGAGGAAAATCGGACAATCCGCCAGTCAAAAGTTATGAATTTTTGAAGTTTCTGCTCACTCAGGGCTGGACGAGAAGACTACTATAACTTGTGATGTCACATGAGTACAACGATATAAAGAAAGGATAAAGAAAATTCATCATATTTTCACTTTTCTCGCATAACAAAAGAACACTTGACTTCTCTCTTTCAGAAGGCAGGGGAAATAATACTACCCTTAACATATGTCAGTTATAAGTTGAAGAAATGTACCCTTTATTCAAAGTTTTGTGAAATTCTCTTTTTATTTTCTTTACATGGTTGTACGCATATGACATCATACACTGTAGTAGTCTTCTCATCCAGCAGTGACTACGCAGATACTACGCAGATACTACGCAGATACTACGCAGATTCATAACTTTTGAACGGATTGTCCAATTTCCCCCAAACTTTCATTGATGTGTTCTACTAATATTGCTGCATTCACTCAATCTACATGTATATGAAGGTGGACTTGTCCTTTAAAACAATTTGGCTATAAAATGGTATCATTTGAATTAACTTCTTATATTAATTCTTACACTTAATATCATGAACGCGACCGAACCCGAGCGAGCGGAGCGAGCAAGGGAGGGAGGGGGATGTTCCCCCTCCCATGGTGAAAACTTTTTGCATTTTGGTGTTGTAAATGGTGCGATTTGATGTATGTTTTTGCGTGTTTTATCGACTTGAAACAGTCCCACTTGTTTAAGGCAGCAGAATATATTCTATTTAGATTATTATTGAACAATTTGCCTTTATCCTATAAACTTCTTGTATTAATTCTTCCACTAAATGTCATGAACGCGACCGAGCCCGAGCAAGCGGAGCGAGCGAGGGGGAGGGGGTGGGAGGGCGGTGTCCCCTCTCCCACGGTGAGAACTTTTTGCATTTTGATGTTGTACATGGTGCAATTTGATGCATGGTTTTGCGCGTTTTGTCGACTTGAAACAGTCCCACTTGCTTAAGGGAATAACATATGTCAATGTCGTTTAAGGTAATAACATATTTCAATGTCAATGTCGATTTCAATGTCGATTATTACTAAACATAATCATTAAACATAATTACATAATTATATAATTATCCCACGAGACAATCTAAAGAATTTCATCTTCCCTTAGTGAGAACTGTACACACTCAGAATACATTTGTTTATACCGGACCCAGATTTTGGAATCGCTTAGATAATGATTTAAAAGAATCTGTGAAATTAATTACATTTAAGTATAAACTTTAAAAATATTTGTTTTCTAAATATACCAGATAATTTTGTTTAATGAAAAACCCGTTATGTTTCACTTGTCCTTAAGATTTTATTGTGTGTCCACAGACCTTTTCCATCCCTCTCCTTTTCCCTCTCCTTTTCCTTCTCTATTCTTTTCTGCTCCTCTTTCGTTGTCCAGTATCTGTCTGAGTGCATTTCCTCAAGTTCTGTTATTTCTGTGTTTTGTGTTGTTATTGTTGTTGTTGTTGTCGTTATGTTTTTTGTGGCCGATTGCATATCTTCCTTTCCGTTCAATTTTCCTGGCATACCTGGCTCCATAGCGTCTGTGCCACAAATGCGATATGTCATGTAGTTTATATGTTTGCATTCTAAAATTCTAGTAAGTATTGTTCACAGTATCAGCATCATATATCAATGAGTAAATGTACAATAGTATAAAGAAGAATTGGTGCTGTTGTTGTTTTGTTCCAGTGTTCCACGTCTTACAAGCTTGGCTTTCTTAGTGGAACACTGTTTTCCATCATTGTGATTATTTACTATTTTTGTTGCCATGGCAAAGTGCATTGTTTCTTTTTTTTGTGACATCATTCGTGCATATACTTTATATTGTATTTGAAAAAAAAATCCTTTATCAGACGAGTGTAAGAAAAATGAAGAAATTGTATCACTTTAGATTATGTCAATTTTTTCTTTTCTTTTTGATGATGGAAATAAATACACTATTGAACTGAACTGAATTGAATTGAATTGAATAAACAATTTGGCTATGAAATGATATTATTTAAATAAACTTCTTGTATTAATTCTTACACTGAATATCACGAACGCGACCGAACCCGAGCGGAGGGGGCGAGGAGGGGGGGGGGGGGGGGGGGGGGGGTGAGGGGGAGGTTGTGTTCCACCTCCCACGGTGAGAACTTTTTGCACTTTGATGTTGTACATGATGCAATTTCATGGATGTTTTTGCGCGTTTTGCCGACTTGAAACAGTCCCACTTGTTTAAGGTAGCATTATATTGTGTCAATATAAAACAATTTGGCAATATGAATGGTATCATTTGAATAAACTTCATGTATTAATTCTTACACCTAATATCATGAACGGGACCGAACCCGACCGAGCTGAGCGAGAGAGAGAGAGAGAGAGAGGGGGGGGGGGGGGAGGGGGTGGGGGTGGGAGGGGGATGTTCCCCCTCCCACGGTGAGAACTTTTTGCATTTTGATGTTGTACATAGTGCAATTTTACGCATGTTTGGGTGTTTTTTATCGACTTGAAACAGTCCCACTTGTTTAATGTAGCAGAATATTTTGATGTAGATTACAATGAACAATTTGCCTATAAAAAGGTATTATTTGAATAAACTCATTGTATTAATTCTTACGATGAATAAGTATCATGAACGCTGTCTGTTAAGCAATTCAAACAGAAAAAGCAAACGCGAGGGTGTAGATAAGGGGCATTTCTCCTCCCACACGAAGGTGATTTTGCATTTTCGGACCTGAAGTTTAGCGATCTGGTGCAATACTTGGAATTTTTTCCATCGCCCCCCCCCCCAAAAAAAAAAAAAAAAATAATTGAAGAAATAAATAGGGTTTTTTCAGGGAAGCGTTAAAATCATGGAATTTAGCTCTTATTCCGAGTGTGCACCATCTTTGTGTTATACCATAATGTACAAAGTCTGGTGAGGTAGAGCTTTGGGGGAGGGTGTGGGAGGGGGAACACAAGACGGAGCTTTTGCGTTGTTAGAATTGAAATAAAGCGATCTGAAGCACACTTTTTGTGGAAAATTCGGAAATTGTCATTCCCCAAAGTATATTAAGTCTATAGAGGGGACCAAACAATGGGAGGGTGGCAAGATAGGTCTCCCATATTCGAGGGAGCTTTTTTTCAGTTTTAGAACTGAAATTCAACAATCTTGTGCACACTTTTGCTAGAATATCTGGAAATTTGCCAATCAGAGAAGGTGGGAGGGGATAAGCCCTATTCCCTATTCCCCCTTCCTACACGAGGGAGATTCTGTATTTTCTGATTGCATCTAAACGTTTTGGTGCACACATTTTGTGGCAAATTTGGGAAACTGTATGATGTTCAAAGTGTACTACTTGTATGCATAGGGGCGGGGGGGGGGGGGGGGGGAGGGGACGGGCGAGCAGGGAGAAGGCGTGGGCGAGTGCTAACACCACCCTTCCAGTTTTCTATCAAAAAAAAAAAAAACGCAAGAAAATTTTCCTCATTTCGGGAATCATTGGGGATCATAATGATATGTTTACCACTCCCCTCTTCCCCCGTCCGCGCTCCCCGTCCTCCACGATCGACGCCCCTGCATACGAGGGTGCCTTTGCTTTTTTGGAATTCAGATGAAAATATCTCGTAAACACATTTATGATGTAATCTGGGAAAATTTCAATCCCAGTAGTGTATGCTATTTTATTTTTTTTTTTTTGGGGGGGGGGGGGGACCCTCCGTTAATTGAAAGTATCTAGATATCTCCTCCCACCCACGGAACATTTGCATTTTTTTAAACTGAAGTAACAGACCTGGTGCACACTTTATGGATAAGAGCTAAGTGACTCAATGGATAAGAGCTAATAAATTATCACTTAATCTTCAGAAAACTAAGTATATGCTTTTTAGTAAATCCATAGAAACATTAAGCACAGATCTTATTTTTGATGGTACTCAATTAGAACGTGTATCCCACATAAAATTCCATGGTATTACAGTGGATGATAAACTTTCGTGGAGGCCTCATATTATCAACATAAGTAAAATAATTTCACGAAATATTGGTATTATCAACAGACTTAAGTTTCACATTCCATCGTCGTCTTTGATAACGTTGTATTTTTCTTTAATATTACCTTATCTTAATTACGGAATTTTAGCATGGGGTAGCGCCCATCAAACTTTATTAGATAAACTATTATTATTACAAAAGAAAGTACTTCGTATTATTTGTGGGGTTTCGCCACGTTCTCATTCAGATTCATTGTTCATTGAATATAAGATTTTAAAAATTAAAGATTAGTTTCTTTTTCAACTGGGCCAGTTCATGTTCAATTATAACACAAATGCTCTTCCCAATATTTTTGATTCAATGTTTCCACGAAATCAATCTTTTCATGATTATCCTACTAGGAGGTCTAATGAGTTTCACTTACCCCTTTTGAGAACCTTATTAGCTCAGAACACATTTATATACATCGGCCCTAAATTTTGGAATTCATTAGGTCCTGAAATAAAAAATTCTTCATCGTTATACATTTTTAAGCGTAATTTGAAATCTTTTTTGTTAAATTCTAGCTGAGATATTTATTTTCATCACCTATACAGGTTACAGCAAACATGAGGGTCATCATCGGTTATTTAATTCATTATTACGCAGTGAAAAACGGCATTACTAGGCAATGGAATACGGCATGTTATTTGCATAATTTCTACACAGCTGCGTGCAGTCACCAGCTGTTCGAAGCACCTCATCAATTCTCTCTTCCGTTTCTCTTGTTCAGTGTGTAGGCATTCTCTATCTTTCCTCTCCCCCCCCCCCCTCTCCCCCCTTCTCTCTCATTTTTTTCTCTCTCTCTCTTTCTTCCTTTCCCTTTCTTCCACTAATTTTGTTTTTGTCCCATTCCGTTCGATTGTATCTCCTTAGTTTAGTTATGCCATGTTGTTGTGTGTAATGTATTTGTAATTGTATGTGAAGTACTGTATTTTTGGAAGAAATTCTTGAGTGGTCCACAATCTACAAGCACTGCTTTTTAGTGGACCTCTCAGTTCTCTTTTTTTCTCCTCAAACTGTAACTTTGTATTTTCCCGTATGTATACATGATTCATCTCTATTAGTTTGTTGTATATCGTTAATCCTTCGCACTTTGTACTGTATACGTGCTTATGATGGATTTTCTGATTTACCTCGTGTTATGTTTTGTTGGAAAGAAAATGAGAATGAAATAAATGAAATGAATGAATTTATAAGAAACATTTTAAAATCTGTCAATCTAAAGTGTATTAAGTAGAAAGGATTGAAAGGGGAGGGTATGGAAGGGTTTAGGCCTATCCTCCTCTTACCCGAGGGAGATTTTGTATTTTCAGAATTGAAATTCAGCCATCTTTGAGTGAAATATTTAGACAGTTTTCTATCAAAGAAGAAAAAAAAAACATTTCCACATCTTGAGAGTTACGAGGAGGAGCAAAATAATCTGTTTGTCCCCAATGATTTTATAGGGGAACCATCTCCCTTCCCCTCCATCGACGCCTCCTAGTCTGCATATGAGGGAGTTTTTGTAAGTGAAAGATTTGCTGCACACTCTTTGATAAAAATATAGGAAATACGTCAATCTCAAAAGTGTACAAAGTCTATCGAAAGGGACCCAGTAGCGGAGCTTTTGCATATTTATGATTGCAATTCAACGATCCGGTGCATAGTTCTGGCGGTAGTTGGACAATTTTCCATAAAGAAAGTTCGAGATTTGTCCTCCTCTCGGGAATTGCTTGGGGGACAAATGATTTGTCTGCCCCAACATTTCCGTAGGCAAGGTAGGTAGGTAGGTAGGTTCCGTAGGTTCCCCCGAGATAGATTCGACGCCCCTGATCATCCCTGGGTATGCCCATGTGTTAGATGTATCAGAGTCATCATCGTTTCAGGAATGATTCAGGAAATGGAGGGGGGGGGGGGCTTCAATTATGGCGGTATAGTTTTTTGTTATTGTTTGTTTTCGTACACAACTTGCAGATGGTCCCGAGTTGCTCGCGTCATAGCATGTTTATATGTAAACCTATGCTATTTGACGTTGTCAACGTCTGGACCATACCTTATGTCGATATTACTTTCTTCGCGAGCGAGCGCTTGAGAAAATTATGTATACATTATCCTACAAGATAGAATACTGTTCAGCTCTGTTACCTGTCTGAAGGCGGGCGTACGAACGTCATGCAATATGCCAAAATTGATACAATAACATGCTTCCTCCAATTTTTTCCCTCAAATTTCAGGGGGATGATTGTGCAGGCCCCCCCCCCCCCTCCTCCATTTCAGGGGGGATATATCCCCCCTACACCCCCCCCCCCCGGATTTACGCCCATGCTCAAGAGTCATACAGCCCACGAGTTCGACACTGAGTAAATAAAGCCCACGAGTTCGACATCAAGTAAAATAAGCCAACGAGCTATACAGCCCATGAGTTCGACACTACACACATAAGGCTCACGAGACCGACACAAGGCAAACAAAGCTCACGAGACCGACACTAGGGAAAGAAGGCCCACGAGATCGACAGGATGAACAGCGCCACCTAGAGACCAATTAGTTGTATAGGGTGTCCAGATAATGGCATAAGGAAGATATGAGAGATGGAAATGCAGAGTTGCTATTATAGGGGATTACCGTGGCCGTTAATTGCCCTCCCTCGCCCCCTGGACTGTTCAAGATTTTTGATTGTGTTCGCCTGTTTGAGTGATTGTGAAAAAAATACTTAATAAACAAAATTCAGCAAAAGTGCATGAGATATTTCAACATTAATTTAATTAACATACATTATAGTTAAAAAATTACAAATTGAACTCTAAGCAGGCGGGTATAAGGAGGAGGATAGGATATCTAATAAGGAATGCTTAACTAGCGAAGCGAGAGAGAAAAGGGGAAAAAAAACTTACATCCTGTCCACCGTCTATCTAGAAATTGGGGAAGCCTATCAAAAATAACACGATGGCATCTAAAATCAAACCATACATCGTTCTTGTCCTCTATTATTTTTTCATACATTTTTTTTTTTTTTTGGGGGGGGGGGGGGTCCCCATGAAGAGGACAATCTTAATAAAAAAAAAGAGATAAATTGGTAACAATGTCGCTCCCCGCAGCGTGACAGAACTGCCCTCTAAAAGCCACACGTGTACAAATACATAGGTTACTTTAAAGTACAGGTGTCTTTTTTGTGGCCGATTCGTGCTACTAAACCCCATAATGACACGTTTGAAGGAAACTAAAACCCAAAGAGCAATGCGGATTGAGTCAAATCGGCAACAATAGTAGAACACATCAGTGAAAGTTTGAGGAAAATGGGACAATCGAGGGAAAAGTTGATAATTTCGGTCCTATAATCACTAGATAAGGAGACTACTAAGAGATCATGACGTCATGTAAGGACAACAATATGAAAAAAATATAAAGAGAATTCCACAAAAATCATTTTTATGAAAATTACACATTTCATCAACTTCATCCTGACATTATCCCCCTGATTTCTGAAAGCGGTTAGTCAAGAGCTCTTTATTAACGCTAGAAACGTGAAAGCATATTGACTTTTCTATATATTTTCTTTATATCATTATCCACATATGATGCCAAAAACTCAAGTAATCTCCTTATCCAATGATTCCAACACCATAATTGTAAAAAAAATCATAACTTTTGCATCGGTTTGATAACGACAACTTTCAACACCTGGCTAAAGAACAATCCTCCAATCACCATCTCAGAGCACCGAGATCCGGTCACGCTTCCAGGCGATGAACCATAGGAAATCAAGGGGGTCAGTGGGCGCGTCCTGAAATGCTGTGCGTCCCAGCTTGCTATCCAGTATCACATGATATTCCAATTGTCTATCGAATTAATGACCGTAACGAATCGATCATTACGCATTCGCAGCGGACGCCAGTACCCAATAAGAGACGACTGAGTGTCGACAACGACTTTCAGCTAATCGCGCTGACATCTGTTGTTATGAAGTGTCTGAAAAGAATCATACTGCGAAATCTCTTGACTCCTCTTCGTGAACCTATGCATAGATCTATACCAATTTGGATATTAGTCCAAGAGCATTAGGTCAAAATAGGCTTAAATTTCTGGTTACAAGCTGATATCTTTTTCATGATAGGTCCAGAAATATGATATGTCTAGAATAACATACTAAAAGTCCTTATAAATCCTCATGGAGCGTTTTCCGCAATCCAAGATGGCGTCCAAAATGGCCGCCATAATTTCCTGAAATTCTCATAACTTTTCAACCAGGGAACTCAAATACCAAATTCAAATGTCTTACTATATACTTTGAAACATGAATTACTCAACAAAATATATATTAAAGGTCATGTTTACCTTTGGGAGTAGTTATTTGAAAAATGTTCATGATATCACATTTGGTGCATATGTGTAGGTCAGTTGTATCACAAAACATCGTACCATGATAAAATTTTCGTAATAAAGCCTAAAATGTAAGGAGATATCACTATTTTTCTCCAAAAAAAAAAAGAGAAGATCTTAACTGTAGAAGGCTAAGTCTGGAAACATCTTTATTATTACTGTTGTTCGCATTTCGTATATTTAACAATACCTAACATCGATTACACTGGTTCAATTTTTTATATTGGTTGTTTCTATCCCTAACTCGCTTTTTAGAACTATTTTGAAGCACTAAATGCTGGATTTTTTATTTCACCTGCAAATGGTAAATCATGCCTTTAAGGGGTGTTGACGCACACAAGTACCGTAATCCACGATGGCGTCCAAAAGTGGCCACCACTTCAGAAATTCTTATAATTTTTCAACCAGGTAACCCAAACACAAGATTTGAATGTCTAAATATATGTTTTAAGGATAAAGACCTCAATAAAGAACATATTAAGAGATGTTTAATAATAACACACTTTTGTAAATACATAATTATGAACGTATAATTTACATGTGATTTTTTTTTTTCATCCAGAAAATGTAAAAAACACATCTTATTCAGAATAGTTCATATGTGTAAAGTATACAAATTAAAACATTTGAATGTTAAAGTCAGGGAGTGTGTCCTTGTAATATGAGAGAAACATTTCACGATCAACAAGAGAGAGAGCTTTTACACTTGAATTGTAATTAGAATAATTATATTAATTTACACATATTTCATGGAATATTTTGGAAATGTCAATCAAAGGTATACTTGATTTATATCGGGGAACTGAGCGGTGGAAGGGTTAGGAAGGGCATATTGCCCTCCAATATGAGGAAACTTTTGCATTTTGTAAAGGGAAGATCTGGTGCACACTTTTTAGTGGCATATTCGGAAATCTCAAGTCTATGGAAAGGGGCCGAGCGAGGGAGGTTTTGCATCTTTATGACTACAGTTCAACAATAAAATGCATACTTCAGGTTGATTATTTGGACAGTAATGACTGTACAGGTTTTACATCTTTATGACTACAGTTCAACAATAAAATGCATACTTCAGGTTGATTATTTGGACAGTAATGACTGTACAGGCCACCCCCCCCCTCTTCCCCAAGGGCGGGGGTCGGGGATTTTTCCAACCAAACCCATACCCATGTTGTGCACATTTATGGTAAGGATTCCGCTGGACCCTGAGTTTGTTTGTTTGTTTGTTTGATTTATTTTTCTTCGAACACAATTTCATACTGAAATCAAGATTCTTTTCAGTAATATCACATAAAATATGAGTAAGCAGATTACAATGTACATGATTCAAAGAAGGAAAATTGATGTGTAAATAAATTCCATTAACAAAATATAACTCGTATTACCAAATTTCCAAATAATCACTGTTGAATTGTTGAATCCCTAACATTATATTGAATTCTTTGTCTTTTGAAAGAGGCTAAAAACAGCGATGTGTTGATGAAACAAAATTGCGGCCATTTCGGCACCATTTGGTTTTTAAGTAGAACTCGCGTGGTTTTATTGGTACTTACGTGCGTCATGATCTCTGAATAAGTATTACATTGGGTTTCTTATGTCTCAAAATATATACACGTGTGTTTAGACATTTATGTGCGTATCGGTACTATCATAGTAGCATGGTTATGAGAAAAACAAAAAGAGGAAATGGCGGCAATTCTGGACACCACTTTGGATTTCTGAAAGTGCTTTATGCGTGTTCAGAATCTGTGAATTAGCATTTTATTTGATTCCTTGTGACTCAAAACGTATATTTCGACATTTAAAGTGTGAACCGGTGAAATCTACTTGCAAAGTTATGAGAATGAAATAAAAACAGCAAATGGCGGCCATTTTGGACGCCATTCTGGATTGCAGAAAACCCTCTAAGATGAATATGAGGGGTTTCAGTACTAGACCCATTCCTGGAGCTATCCTGGAAAAAAAAATCAGCTTGTTACCACAATTGTCGAGGCTAAAACTAATACTCTTGATTTACGTTCAATGTAAGCGATCGGCCACAGAAGCAGTGCTCGCACTGGCAATTGAAATGCGCTGTATCGACATACAGACAATTTGGGGTGCTTATGCAAGGACAGCTTACACTTGTACGTAGACCTCTCCGCTTTATAACGACGCAGCTGTACGAATTAATTGAAGAAAAAAATAAATGTAGAACCATCTTTAATTGATTTGAAATATGATTTTCTTCATGAGAGAAGTCAAAATGTGAAAGTTAACGATACTCTGTTTGATGAACTCACCCATGATGCTCCCGCCACGGTTGTGTTTTATGACCGAGTACATATTAATATTGTATACAAAATACTGACCGTATTTCAAATGATCCCTAAGTGCACATCTTGAAATGAACTGATGATACTCTGATTGTTGGTGTGATTAAACAAAATGAAAATGCATATAGACAATATGATATTGCATTTGTTGATATCTGTTGTAATTCTGATGTAATCATCATGTATTAAACTCAACGAAAACTAAGGAAATGATCCGTTTATTTTAAATTAGGAAGGAAGACTTTAAGTCTCACAAATCGCCAATTTTTGATGAGGGTCCAATAGAAAATGTACAAAGTTATAAATATCTAGGCATTGAAATTGATGATCAGTTAAAGCACGAAGAGCAAATAGAAGCTGTGACCCTGAGATGCAACCAGAGATTGTACTTTCTGCGAAAAAAAGAAACACTTCTGATCAGTGTGGGTGAAAAATCCCTTGGCCTTTTTTAACATATCACTCCTTTAGAGTGTAATTACCCATGACAATGTTATGTGGTTCAACAATGCAAGGTAAAAAGGACTTGGTAATAGTGCACAAATGTGTAAAGCAGGCAGGGAAAAAAATTACCCAAACCAGAGTTGATTTATACAAAGTTTGGAAGGACATGGTTGGGATAAAGGCCGATCCATTATGGCCGATTATACTCACCCACTCAATGACCAATTTGATATGTTGAGGAGTGGATTAAGGAGAATGAAAACAATCAGAGCAAGAACATCCCGTAACTTGAGCTATTTTGTGATTTATTCCATCCGGTTATCAAAAAAGAATTGTATAATATCTTATATGCATTTTGTTATGGTATCCTCGAGAAAAATGGAAATTAATCGCCCCTAGCAGATCAGTGTTATAGTTTCAGTCTTGATGTTATCACAAGTTGCACCCACAGTTTGATATAATTCAATTTATTTTTTTTTCTCGATGGATTACTGGTGATAACGTAAGGTGTTGAATGATATTTTTTTTTTTGTGTGTAATGTTTTTGAAATGCCCTATTGAATGGTTGTTTATAATCAATATCGAACATGTATTGTATCAAAATATTTCATCTATGTATTATATCATATTTTCTCATTTCTTAGAAAGTATATTACTGGATTTATTGAATTGATTGATTTGATATGGGAAGGCTTTGAAGGTTGTGTAGATGAGGTTGAAGGTTTGGATTATTGTAATTAATGATATCTTATTATTTTTTGATTAAATGTTCTCATCACAGTAAAAATATTAATTTACATATTTCATTACATTCGATGATAACACAATGGTTTGTACAATACAATTTTGCATAGCGTACCATCGACAAACTCGAGACGCGGAAATAAACCATCCACATCAGTTCTGTGTTATTAGCTGCATTCACAGTTTAAATTAGTTATATCAAAATATATCATTATGTTGATCTTTGAATACTGATGTTGATATGAAGATACGTTAAATGACATTGGTTTCTATATTTCATATTGTTGACAAAATTATATCTCTCTTAATACTTTCTATGTCATTAAAGTGGTATTCATGCTATCGTATTGCATTCTTCTTTTTAACAGTATGTGAACAAAACTAATATCCATGATATGGACAATAAGTGATTGAAATGAAATGAAATGGATATAGCCCTTAATAAGATAGAGGCTCTTTTACCAAAGTATCAATATAATGACCATAACACATAGCTGCTTATGAAGTAAGTTACACTCACCCACCATTAATACTTGTAAAGTATGTTTTTATTCTTTTATTATGTCCTTACACCGCATAGTCTCATGTAACACGTAACCTGCCTAAATGGAAAAAAAGGAGGTTTTTTTCTTCGATTCTTGTCCGATTTCATCATTCTACTTTTGGCTGTTGTGTCACTGTTCTGCGAAGCCTTCGAAGAAGGACATTTCTCACTGGTCAAATGAGTTTTTCTTCAATTCGTTTCATGTGGACAGGAACTAGGTGTTACCTTTACGCGGCGGATGAGAAAAGCAAAGTCGTTTAAGGATGATCACATGGAAGACGAAGAAGGATGACATTGCGGTATCTGGTAGACAGGAAACCGTGGGTTGCTTGACCAACATGAAAACTTTTGTCAACGCCAAGTGGAGATGGGTGGTGGTCATCGTCTCGTCCTTGCTCTGTGCCGTCTCCTACGGCTTCCTGTATTCCTTTGGTCTTCTCATGGTCGCTCTCATGGACGAATTCGGCAGCGGAGTCAGTAAAACGGGTAAAGCACGTTATATCATGTGCATCATAATGCCCGCCTTTTGGTCGGCAAGATCGTGTTTTACCAGTTTCCATCGAGAACTCCAGTAATATTACAATTGTTAACGGGAGGGCGCAATGGAGTATTTAAAGTAAGATGCTTGACCGTGCTTGAGTTGTAGCCTATTATCGTGTCTAACTTCTAATTACCATTTCAACCAGATGTATACTCCACCATTCTCATCAGCACAATGAATCATGATATCGTACATAACACTGATGAGAACAAGGGAGGAGGTGTGAGTGTATGTGGCTCTTTGTGGTTGAGGGTTGCAGCTTACTAAATCATCATTATCGCGACAATGTAGTTCGAGACGAAATTTGCAAAGGATTATTCACCTTTGTTGCAGTTAGACAGGGCATGCTGATAGAGAAAACGTTTGCCATCATCTACTTGTTTGTTATGTAACTTTTTTATTGTTTGCGTAGGTCCACATCGGGTAAAGAGAGGCAGGGTGCCGGTTATTGTTCAATGACTATTTCTAACATCAAGAAGAGCTTGCAATGCAAAGGGAGCCACCAATTGATATCCCCAACCAGCCATCACAATGGTGTCATTCTACGTTTTCCCGTTTCGTACTTGTTCCTGATTGATAAAATGAATATCCTGATTGGCTTTTTATTGTATAATATGTCGTCGTATGCTTGAGGTGGTGGTGCTTCATGTACCGACAAATAACTGTTAACTATGATACAATGACCTGGTTAAATTCATTTTTATGCTTTATGTAAGTTTAACTTCATGTATCAGTCATTATCAGTTTTACCTTGTACTGTCTTTTCAGGCTATGTTGGAACATCTTCTTATGGGATATCGTTTATGGCGTGTCTGTTCACCTCACCACTGACCACGAAACTTGGATGCCGCTCTGCCGCATGTTTGGGCGTTAGCTTCTGTGTTGTTGCCTCGATTACGACTTCGTTCGCCTCCAGTATCTCCGTAATGTTCTTTTCCTACAGCTGTCTCTACGGGGTAGGATGCAGTTTCATTTTTTCCTGTGCGTTCTACTGTCCAGTGGGCTACTTCCCTAATAAACATCGATCATTAGCAGTTGCGATGATATCAGCTGGATTGAATATAGGTAAAGGTAATATACGAAGCAAAGATATATTTGCATAATGATCGCATGTTCTTTAGTTCCTCTATACACACAGTAAGATTTATATATACTGTAAATACAATGTATGATATTTGCATTCTAGGTTTTGTGTGTAATAACAATCGTCGGTTCTCGAAATTTGCATTACACGCATTACTCTCGCTTTAAAGGGACGCAGTCCTCACGAAATGTAAAAAAATATGTTGTTGTTGGTACCTCCAATGAACTACTTTCATCAAAAACAAACTTTCAAATCACCAAATAAGCTCGTACATTTCGGTTAAAAAAGTGTGACTCTGCAAATGAGCAAGTCTTGGCGGAGAGTCATACGTCATCGATGCACAACTCTTTCCAGCGGTGTTCTGCTCGTCATCCCTAATTATTTATAGATACATGTTTACTATTTATTTTTATATTAATTGTATATATAAATAAGCTTGAAATATTTTGTTTGAAATGATAAAACCACATATTGTCACATTTTATGAAAAAAATCAGATATGATCATTTTGAACACTTAAATTGGTTTTCTGAGGCACGGCTGTCAACTTGAGAGTAGGGCATCAATGACGTTGCACCTTTTGGCAGGCTCTTACACGATCGCTTGCAGGAATTATTTTCTAAAAATCGCGTACGGAGACAATTTTTGATGTCCACGCGTATAAATTGGTGAAAGGTTATATTTTTTACTCTTCTTAATTATCAGTACAGTGAAAATCTCAGGACTGCTTCCCTTTAATAGAATTATGACAAATTTTCACCAAGCTTCACTGTTTTGTTTGTTTGTTTTTATTGTTCCATATTCCACATGTCAACAAATACATAAAACATAAACATCACAATGCAAAAGCATGGATGAATTGTCAAGTACAGCTAATAAGACAATAAAACATGTGAAATATGAGGAATCTACATAGAAGCATTGCTTGTAGGGTGTAGATTTCCAGATGCGGATGTGAGAATATTTCTTACTTGGTATATGCAATTAAAGGAATGACAATTTGTGAATTGGAGAAATACAAACGCCGAAAAGTCAAAAAGACAAAGAAAAAACAAAGAAAACAAAGTCCGCGGCACAAGACTTCTTGAGAGTTGCGTGATCACCCGAGCGAGGTACAAGTCAGATGCAGTGTACAATAGCAGAGATACCAAATGTGTACAAAGGAAGTTCAGGAGATAATACAGAAATCGCGAGCGAGGCACATGTTACATAATCGATAATGTCAGTAATGTGAAGTATCAACAGAGAATGTCGAGGAGAATTGAGGAATAGCTATAGATATGAATTTAGAAAAACTAGTTTAAGTTTATACTTAAATGAATAAAGAGACTGAGATTAGATTATTTCTCTATCCAACTCATTCCAAAATTTAGGTCCTGTAGTGGTTATTGTTTTTAAAACAGATACGGTCCGTACAGGAAAAAGATGAAAGAATCTTTTTGTCTAGTAGGGTAAGAATGAACTTCAGTATTTTTGACAAACATCGAAGAAAACACATCAGGGGGACCACCTGAGTGTAATTGATACATAAATGACCCGATACTGAAATGATATAAATCCTGGATCTTAAGTTTTCTACTGGAAATGAATAAGACATTAGTGTGTTCCAAAAATGTGGTGACGTTAATTATCCGTATAGCTCTTTTCTGTATCAATAATAAAGAATTAAGTCTAGTTGTACAGCAGTTTCCCCATGCCAGGATTCCATAACCTATCTAAGGCAAAAAAAAAAAAAAAAGAGTAGAATACAATGAATGCAGAACATGTTTAGGAAAATACTGTTTTAACTTATACATAACACCTACATTTTTTGATAGTAATTTACGCAAAAAATCAACATGAACTTTCTATGTCAACTTACAATCAATATAAAGACCAAGGAATTTTATATATTCCACCTGGTTCATTCCACGTCGTTTACGACCAACTTACCCGGTAAAATATTGATTATATTGCTAAAGACCATAAATTTTGTCTTGGTCAAATTCAGTGATAGTTTATTAGCCCGAATCCACTTAGATACTGATTTTAATTCAGTATTAATGGTATTTAGTAAAACATGGGGGTTTCGATTTGAATAAAAAATGCTAGTGTCGATAGCTTCAGTCATATGACTTTCGATAGCTTCCCATAGTTTGAGCGATGCTTTTTAACCACAGGAGCGGGCGAGGTATCATCTTGTGGTGAAAACCAAAGGCTCTCAAAGAATAGGATTTAATGGTTGTTAAGGACTATAGGCTTATTGCAAAATCAAATTCACTCCTACATAATCCATTACCACTGCAGTAAATCTTCACCGTTTGATTTCGTGTTATCTTCTTGAAAAAAACAAAACAAAACCGTGAAGTGCTTTTCATTATCAAAAGAACATAAATCTGTTTAAAAAAAAATCATTTCTGAAGACGCCGTGTATTTTCTTTGAATTCTTTTTTAGGTGTCCTGGTCTTAAACCCAGTCGTCTACGTCCTCATCAACCGGTTCGGTTGGCGTGGAATGATGAGGATCATGTCGGGGATTGTTGCCATGGCCGGATGTGTCTGTATCCCCACGTTTGCTCCTCCCCCAAAGATACCATGCCAGCATTCGCCTTCCCTAGCAGATGAATGTAAAGACAGTCCTGTCGATGTCAATGGCTTTGAATTTCAGCGAAAACAGTTGGACGTTAGCGCCTGTGACAACACAGTTCCACAGAAAATTGGGAAGAAGGCGGGGTCATTTTCCGCCAGCAACCAAAGTGTCTCTATCGATGAATTGAACAGCTGCAAATCGAGGGCGTTTCTCGAAGATGCCACATCGGCAAGGAACTCGGCCCAGCAATTGAAAAAAAACTGCAGCTCCAAAGAGAGTCAAGAACCGAGATTCCACTGCAACGGTTCTACCCGCACACAAGTTGATAAACCGAGCTATTTTCATCGCACCACTGAAGGACTTCACGAAGCTAGAGAAGCACCTTCGTCAGCCGACTCTTTGAAGGGTGACGGACAGACTGGGAAAGCCCGCACGTGGCTCCGTGGACTCGAGATCCTGAGAATGCCGGAACTGTATCTGATCCTGCTGGGCTACCTAACGGCAGCTGTAGCTGTCTCATTTGCCTACTTCAGCACGGTAACAAATTTTGATATTAATAATTCTGATCGATTTAGGTAGTTTCCTCATTCATTTCGACAGCAATTTTTTCCTTCAACAGACAAGAGCTACACTGCAAAAAGTCCGGTGTTAAATAGTGAACACCGAGCTGGTGTTAAATTTTCGGTGCTCATTTATGGTGTTAAATTAACACCTCCGGGTGTCATTTCCAAATTTTAAACTGTTTTTTGAAGAGTTTCTTAGTCACTTCTTGTTGATTTTTAATTTAAACAAGACGATCAAGAATTTTACATTAAAATACTAGATTTTTGAAAAAATGTGAAAACAAATTTACACCAAAGTAACACCAGCTGGTGTGGTCTCTTATTGAAGCTGGACGGGTGTTAAACCATTGATATCAACACCAACAAATATCAAATCAACACCATGTGGTGTCATTTTTGAATTAACACCAGTACAGTGTCAAAATAACACCAGGTACAGTGTCAAATTAACACCACTAAGTGTCAGGTGAACACTTTTCAACACCATCACAGTGCATTTTTAACACCTGTGGGTGTGGTCCTTTATTGAAGTTTGATAGGTGTTAGATTTAACACCCGTGGTGTTAAATCTAACACCGATGTTTTTACAGTGTAGCTTAATTATGGTTCACGACTCCTAGCTACGTATATTAATCCGTTCAGTCTTTTTTCAGACCTTAAGAGCCCCGTATTATTTTTATTGGCAATATGGCTATCTTTTTAATAAACTGAATCTCGTCAATGTATAAGATTCAAGACGAACTCTACGAAGTGCTATACACCGTAAAAACATTGGTGTTAGATTTAACACCACGGGTGTTAAATCTAACACCGATCAAACTTCAATAAAGGACCACACCCACAGGTGTTAAAAATGCACTGTGATGGTGTTGAAAAGTGTTCACCTGACACTTTGTGGTGTTAATTTGACACTGTAACTGGTGTTATTTTGACACTGTACTGGTGTTAATTCAAAAATGACACCACATGGTGTTGATTTGATATTTGTTGGTGTTAATATCAATGGTTTAACACCCGTCCAGCTTCAATAAGAGACCACACCAGCTGGTGTTAATTTGGTGTAAATTTGTTTTCAAATTTTTCAAAAATCTAGTATTCTAATGTAAAATTCTTGATCGTCTTGTTTAAATTAAAAATCAACAAGAAGTGCAGTTACTAAGAAACTCTTCAAAAAACAGTTTAAAATTTGGAAATGACACCCGGAGGTGTTAATTTAACACCATAAATGAGCACCGAAAATTTAACACCAGCTCGGTGTTCACTATTTAACACCGGACTTTTTGCAGTGTACAGCTGTAGTTTTCTTTCATGAATAGAATTGAATTCAATAAAACGGCAAGAGCGCATAAAGATTTTAGAGTTATTAAGATTTAGTAAAGATTATTCCCATAATTCCAAAAAAGCAACCACTTTCCGTAAACCAAGAACGAACCAGTGTTACAATCTCCGCATAATTAGGTTTCATCAACGATACTCTTCTGTAGGACGCATGTCGCCGTTGGCATGGTTGGGGAATCAATTCATGTGCCGCTTTAAGATGAGCAAAATAAGCAACGCAAATGACACAATCGATCGTTTGGTCAGTTGGAATGCGGCACATAATTATGTCTAACGTTTATGTGCAAACTTAGGAGACATATTCGACCATGGCATCGCCCTCTCATGTAATTATTTGCATGAGTGATTGTCGCAAAGGCATGTTTTCCATGGACACTGTGAAACTCAAAGGGTTTCTAACTTCTTCTCTCTTGTGGTGGTCTCATTTTGATGAAACTGTCAATCTCGTATTCATTGTAACTCTGTCATTAAAGTCAACTTGAACAGGATGCGGAGTTTTCCTTTGATTTGCCTGGGTTCGTAACTCTTGACATTACAGGTCAACATGACGATTTCGTCGGGATTCTCGAAGATGACAGCCACTATGGTCATGGTGACGATGGGCTCGACGGAGGTCGTCGGGAAGATCGTACTGGGTGTGATCACAGATCGTCTGCCGGTCCCAAAGATCTTCATTCTCATGGCGGCAAATTGCGTCGGCGCCCTGTTCATGTTCGTGATGGTCCAGATCACTCCGTCGAAGCCGTACATGTTCTTCCAGGCTACAGGTGCAGACTCACAGCAGACAACTATCGCGGGATTTGGTTCTTGCTCTAATGACTTTTATTTCGGATCGTCTTGATACATTCAAAGCCTACTACCTGATACGGTTTCTGAAGATAAGTTTAAATAAGGAGACTTATAATAAACGCAATCACACGAAGTTCAGCCAATTTCTATTCCTTGATAGTTGAGCTCAAATTGATATGGCAATCAGTTCAGTTAGTGACTTTTATCTCCTTGTATAATAGAAACGATATGTAATGTTTAAGTTGGTTTGTCGGCCAATGTAGATAATGCACAGACGAAGAACTGTATAATTATCTTTTGTCATAGAGTAAAGCAATTCATACAACACTTGATGACATAACAGAATGATGTTTCAGTCAGTTATTGCTTTCTGGGCATAACAACTTGGAAGACCAGCTAGTGCAGCTGAATAATGGGCTATTCAGCCAGGGGGGTGGGATGGAAAACGGAAAACAAATAAACAAGCAAACTGGCAAACAAACTCTTTCTGCTTATAAACATTCTGCTTATAAAAATCGACACTGCTTTTTCCTTTTCTGTCGCTACATTTCAAGTGAAAATGGTAAAGTACATGGAAATCAATGAAATATTTTGTAGTATAGTACAGGTTGTGTTTCGAAACATGAGAATGCGCATACACACCCACACAATAATACACAACACACAAGCACACAGACTAACATACCATAGAGCTAGGCCATGCTGTCTTGCGCCCCCTTTTCTCTTCTTACTTCACCCCTCTTTTTCTACCTTCTTATTCAATCATCTATTTATTTGTCTGTATTTCACAATCATTCTCTCTTTTTATCCGTCCAACAGTGCAGGGGGTATTCGTACTGGCTTCTCTCGACTCCCTACCACATTCCCTTGGTGAGCAGATCTTCAGGAATGAATACCGGCTCCAGATCTGGGTAGTGACGGAGGTAGCATTTGGTCTGGGTGGAACACTCGGGGCAGTATTTGGTAAGCAGCGACTAGAAGTTATGATTCTTATTAACATTTTCTTTGTCAGGGGCTTAAAGGGAATTGCTAGTAACTGATCAGTGGGAATCAGTGGGAATGCTGGAGGATGATTGTTCCAATCCTTGTGGGATTAATTTAAGAGTACATTATATATCTATTATTGTGTGAAAATTATTTGCTTCAGAATGGTCTCATATTCGCGTAATGCGCAGTTTAATGTTTCCAGGTTAGCGTGCCTGGTCAGTGACGGGGCATTAATCTGCATATTACTTGAATATGAGACCGTTCCGAAGCAAACAATTTTCACACGACAGTAGATAATGTACTCTCAAATGAATCCCAAAAGGATTGGAACAATCATCCCTCAGCATTCCCACTGATTCCCACTGATCGGTTACTAGCCATGCCCTTTAAGACAGTGTGCACAACACTTTGGGGGTTTTCAGTGCAATTCGGTGCTTAGAACGTGGCGAAAAGACACTTCTTAAAATTTGTGAAGGTGCCTTTTCAGGACAGAACGCCAGAAATCGAGACGGCAACTTTGTTTAGATTTGCCTGTAGGTGTTTTACAGTGGAAGAAGGCGACAATGGTGCCTTGACGAATAGTAGAGATTAAGTTAGGATAAGTTTCAACAAATCGCCTTCTCAACGCACGTTCAGCCACATATCTGCCTATCTCGGATGGTTAAGAGAATTGACAGTGTAATATTCAGAGTAATTCTTGCATGTTAAATGATATTAGCTGATTAGTATGGACGTTTAATGTTATATGCACAGCGTTTATTCAGGCTAGATATGGGAAGATAATAGGGCCTATCCGAATCTCATTGTGGCAGACAGTCATATGTTCACCTGAATATCTTTTATGATTTGTGGGGTTTTTTTTTTTTTGCCAATCAAATTGCGATTTAAGAGTTAAGTTCTACTCCAGTTGTTTCATGGTAATATTAGTGAATTCCTGTTCTTACCTTTGTCCATTTTGCTTAATTATTTCAGGTGAGACTGTCGATAAGACTGGCTCCTACGAGATGGCGTATTATGGGAATGTTGGAATCTTTCTTGTCTCCACGACCCTCCTTGGTCTTGCCATTGTGTACCAAAGACTCTTTGCCGGGGATCGATTCATCTTGTTCCAAAGAGTTGGTCGCCGATATTCCACGATTGACCAAAGGAGCGTTGAGAAATCTTTCAACTCAGATCGTTATGATGGTCTTCCAGTTAATGTGCCTGGACAGAAAAGTGACATCAAGATTAGTGAATGAAAAGTGTAATGTCTCATGACAGAGAGAATCACCTGCATGCAGAATATTAAACTTCAAAGCGAGTTTTCGATTCGCGACGCTAATCCTATTCAAAGACGAGCCTAATTCATTTACTGCTCTATGCATTCGCGAAACAGCTGTTCCCAGTCGATCTCACAGACACAGAACGGTTCTGAGTAATTTTTATCGTCCGCCTCATAGCATTAGCGCCGTGTATCCAACTTGTATGTCTAAGTTGGTACTACAAAGTAGGTACCTTCTTTGTACTGTCGCCGCAAGTACATATACCTCATTTAAGTGGTCACATTATACGGTCAGTGCAGATACAATGTTAATTAAAGTATTTAAATGACAAATGCACTATACACTGTATATCAATTCTAAGGGCATACGAAGCAAAAGGAAAACATCACGCCCACACACACACACACACACACACACACACAAACACAAATATTTAATGAAATATTTCATGAAATACAGAAATTCAAAATTTTGATGGATTGATTTGATTTGTTTAAATCACAAAGGTTTTATTTACACTAGCAAGTCGATACTGTCATAATCAGTTACAATAAATTCATTCTTAACACTTTGTGTCATGCAGTCGAGTTTATTTCCCCCCTTACCAAGTACGTTTATGATCTCAGAAGTATTATGATGTTTCAGAACTCTGCTCACATGGTCAGACTTGATTTATGGAGACAATCGTATTCCATGTTAACAAAATTCGGCTCCTTTACAATGTGTAACATTGTTATGTTTGAACCCTGTGAATTTGTAATGCAGTGCATCAAATAACGCATTTATCAAATAAATATGTATGTTGAACTGACTTTAGCGGGGAATTCAAACGAATCATTTCAAAAGGCGTCTTTTTGTGAGACTAGTTGAGATGTAAGAAGCTCTTCCTAGTCGAGAATGAACATTTTGACTCATCCACCTGCTATCCGAATTTCAAAGCATGTATTTTGAAATGCAATTTATATGTGCAATTTCCGGTGTGTGTGTTTTGTTTTTGTTTTTAGTTTTTGCTTGAAGTAAGTTTTATACAGCTATACTGCTCAGTGAACACACAGCGTATTATGTGAATGCCTTTGAAATGAAAAACACGTTTTACTACATCGTAACTTGAGGACCTGTTTACTCAAAAGTTACAATTGAATTTGTCACAATAATGGATTGACGAACACATTATATGCATATCAGCAAATCGTTGATATAGGATAATGATAAGTAGCGTTTTGCATTTTGTTGAAATGTACCCAAGTTCTAGGACTCCAGATTAACTGCCTCAGTTGCCTTTATCGAGATATTCTAATCAATTTATTTCCTGTTTTATCGATCATGACTTTCTTCAATTTCTCCATACATTATGTACAGGTGTATCATATTTCGACCACAGAATCATTTCTTGTGGTTATGGACCAATGCTGTAATGGAAATATATATTTTTCATGTACAAACGCACAATCATGATGATTTCATACATTCTTTCCATACAAATTACCTCTTTTGTAAAAGCGAATATAATGGATCTTACTGATTATAAGGTCAACATATTCATGTAGCAATTTTCAGGAAACAAATTGTCTAAATTAATGATTATGTGTGTGTCTATCCAATGAAAATAGTACAATGTACAGTCCTTAATACTTTACGGGACTTAGCTGCGTGTTGGAATGATATTACGGAAACTGCTCAGAGTGTATCCCCGCATTTGTTCAAATGCAAATTAATAACAGTTTCCGGCAGAAAAATTAAACTTTCTCGAGTTCTTTCTTGTGATCATAATGCTTTCCATTTTCACGATTAGCAAAACTGCGATGCCTTTAGAAAGTAGGACGAATGATATGACATTAGACGTCTTTGCAATAAACAAAAACAAAACATACAACAGATTCGTGTTTGTCTGATCTTTTGTTTGTATCTCTCTTATTAGAAACCAGATATCTTTCAAGCAGGTTGATTCATCCATTGAACTCGACAACTTATAGATGATCCCAACACGTTTTTTTTTCGAGCATTGCTTGATTATCTATCTGGCCGTAAAGGGTAGCCGTGTTTAAACGATTTTTTTCTTCTCTGCTTCAGAAATTACTGATTTGTAGAAAATAGGTCATAGAAAATGACTTTCCTTGCATCTTTTAAATTCTTTCTTCAAGAGAGATAGAGAGGGATAGAGAGAGAAAGAGAGAGCGAGAGGGCTAGGGAGAGAAAGTTGCATTTCACAGATGCATGACTCACTAACAAGGTAAGTGCCATAATGTGTCTCGCCCATTCGCGTACAAGAAATTCTACGCGAATGGGATATAACAGATAAAAAAAGAGACATAACAGATAAAAAGAGATAAAGGGTAAAAAATTATGGCAACAAAGAAACGTGCCATTAAGACTTAACATTGGGCCCTTAAAGTTCGTTGACCCCTGCCTGTGACCTTTGACCTTGTGGTGACCATCCACTCCCCAAGGGACATCTACCATCCAAGTTTGGTCACGAACGGACCTATGGATCAAAAGTTTTGACCTATAATAGAAACGCGCCACAAAAAAACTTAACAATGGGCTCTAAAAGTTCGTTGACCCATGCTTGTGACCATTGACCAAGGGACATCTACCATCCACGTTTAGTCACAAATGGAGTTATGGATCAAAAGTTATGACCCATGATAGAAACGCGTCGTAAAAACCTAATATTGGGCCCTTAAGTTCATTGACCCCTGCCTGTGAGCTTTGACCTTGAGGTGACCTTCATATACGGTAAAATGTGAAACTTTGTATAACCCTCTTCCATCGAAGTTTGATTGCAATTGAAGCCCAGAGTAAAGAGTTATTGAAGTTTTTGTAGCGTTACGGACAGACGACGGACGGACGACGGACGGACGACGGACGGACAGACGCCGCAGGCGATCCTTTAGTCTCCCCGCACCTCCGATGGACAAAAATTGTAGTAATGTCAATTTCTGATTAATGATTTCATAATCAATAATGAACAACGTCATAACAATACAATAAAAACCTAATTTCTCTTGAAAATTGGCATGTTCACATTATTTATTACATTATACACATATACCGTGTATCATACATACATGTATTATATCATATATATACACAGACATGTATATATATATATATATATATATATATATATATATATATATATTGTATATATATATATATATATATATATATATATATATATACATCTTGGAACTTTCCACGTGTTGGACTTCGATTGTTGTGATTATCAACGAGTCTCAAATACGCCATGGATCCAACAAGGTTTTTTTTTTATTGCAAAATTTTCAGCCTGCCTCAGGCCTTCGTCAGTGTAGTGCACATCAGTGTCTCAGCATTTGCACTGCACTGACGAAGGCCTGAGGCAGGCTGAAAATTTTGTAATAAAAAAAACCTTGTTGGATCCATGGCGTATTTGAGACTCGTTCTTCTTATAATCATATATATATATACATATACAGTTGTTTATTACATGATGACTTTGTGAATGAAGGTTTATGTTGCTTGATTATCTACGAAATGAATAATTGCATAAATTCTGTATAGGTTAATTCAGTGAGAGAGATGACATCACATCATTTAGTGTTCACATACTTTCCACATCATATTGTTAACAGTTTGTAAGAAATACCATCTACAAAATGTATGAACGAATGGATGTATAATTATAGAAACAATGCCTTGAATACTTTGCAATGTGCAGTAAATAAATAAAACCAACAGAAATATAGAAATGGAAATGTGTAATCTGCTGAAAAGCAGAGTTTCACTCATGGACCACTCTAAAAACAATATGTTAAAGGGATCGTACAGTTTTGGTTGAGACGTAATTTCAGGTTTCAAACATTTTTTGGTGAGATAATGAGAAACCTCTTATGAAATATGAAAGATCATGTAATTCTATGAGGAATTCAAGGTTTATTTGATGAAAATTGGTTTTGAAATGGCTGAGATATCAAAAAAGAGTGATTCTAATAAAGTGTGGGACCCACACTTTATTACGATTGCTTTGTTTTACTTTGTTTTTGAATGTTATTATTATTATTATTATTATTTATTCGGCTTTCAATCACAAATACATTTTTCGAAATCAGAAAATTGTACATTGGAGTGGTAAGGGGGCACCAGGTTGGGTAGCCCGGGTCTGGAAAGAGCCAACTAAATGACTTAGGCCCTCAGGCCATCCTCCCCAACCCACCTGGTGCACTCAAAACAGTCAGTTTACAATATAAAAAATACACATTTCATTAACAGGCATACATAAAAAACAAAAACAAAACAACTGTTTCTTTGCAAGTGTCAATTTGAGATATGTGAACCTACCAATCTTTCTTATTCCATTCAGATATCAGAGGTTATTTTCTAAATAAAAAACTAAGAAAAAAAATAATACATTGCATATAATATGTCAGCTCTTAAATGACTACCGACATCAAAGCCTATACTGCGTGTAAAAATGCATACAGTTAATGAACAATGTATGAATTTGAAATTTCCATGTAAACTATATTCCCTTACAACATTTCATTTTAACTTCATTATATTTGGACAGATAACAAAACAGAACTGCGAGAGAGAGAGAGAGAGAGAGAGAAAGAGCGAAAGATAGAGAGAAAAATAATAAATTCATAGATAACTAAAACTATCTCTCAACGTGAGTAACACCCCTACCCAACACCCATGGAGACAGCTCAACCAGTAATGATCATCTGCATGTTTTCTATTGGAGAGAAAAAAAAGAATACCACGGGAATGTACCGCTCAACATTGAACAAAATGTACACTCTGCTCACTAATACAGCATGTAGTCACGTGTGCCATGTATTGTCTCAATTCAAGTGCTCATAACCCGAGTAAGGTATTGGAATAAACAATGATTTCAATTAAGGAATGTTGTTACCATGGCAACACAATGTTTGACATGAAGATAAAAAATATGGGGAAAATGAAATTTGCACAACTACACAATATATTTCATAGCTGTCACATGTGCCAAAATTTAAATGAAATTGCTCAAATGCTGAGGAAGTTAAATAAATTCACAATAACATTATGATTTTCATTCAAAATATGCTGTTAACATGGCTACACATTTTGTAACAATGACGAAAGATCAATTTTGTACAGGAACCATATATCTATCAGTCATTGACCACACATAAAGGAGAAATACTCGGATTTTAGCAAAGAAAGACAGAGCCATCGACCACGGAATGTTGTAACCATGGCAACACAATGTTTGACATGAAGATAAAAAATATGGGGAAAAATGAAATTTGCACAACTACACAATATATTTCATAGCTGTCACATGTGCCAAAATTTAAATGAAATTGCTCAAATGCTGAGGGAGTTAAATAAATTCACAATAACATTATGATTTTCATTCAAAATATGCTGTTAACATGGCTACACATTTTGTAACAATGACGAAAGATCAATTTTGTACAGGCAAATAGTATATAGTCACGATGTGGTAACATGGGCCATATTTGATACCTTACAAACAAACAAAAAATACATACTTTAGATATACAAATATTATAGTCTAATCAAAGGAAGAGACATGTGATTTCAGTCTTTGTTGCCAGTTTGGAAAGTTCACAAGCACAAAATCTGTGCGCAAGTCCGTGGGCAGCTGATCCCATAAAATGGGAAAAAGGTGCATGGCTGTCTTTGAAAGTCTTTGTGTGCGAGCTTTCAGATGCTGGAAACGTACATCATGTGGGCGTCGAGTAACAACTTTAATAGTAGACACGATGTCGTCACACAATATGAGACGATGCAATGCTTTGGCGATGAAGCTCAGTAGGAGGTATGTGCGGCGGGACTCCAATGTGGACCAGTTCAAGGTACGTCTGTACGTAGACGCTCAGGGTAAGGCATTTGTTGTCTACGCTGCTTCAGAATCATTCGGGTTGCACGGCGCTGGACGCCCTCAAGTCGGTCACACAAGTCCCGATTGTAGGGCATCCATGCAGGTAAGCCATACTCCAAGATTGGCAGAACGAGCGATTTGTACAGGGTAAAACTGGCTGATGATGTAAGGCCGGAAGACATGGAATTAATCAGGCCCAACAATCTATTGGCGCGAGAAATTATGTAATTAACATGGCTTTCCCACGACAACCTATGATTGATCACCACAAGATATTTAACTTCAGAAGCAACATCGATTGGAACTCCCTGTATGAAATACGAAGGTAAGGCAACATTCATTTTCCTTGCTCCAGCGATTCGCATGACTTTTGTTTTCTTGACATTGATTTCCATACGGTTGCGGGTACACCAGCATGACACGTCATTCAGGTCAAGTTGCAGATCCTCGACATCCCTGGCAGATTGAATTGGTCGATATAACACCGTATCATCGGCGAAGAGGGCAACTTTTGATGAAGCAATGACAGGAAGATCATTAATGAACATGTTGAAAAACAGGGGCCCAATAACACTTCCTTGGGGGATCCCGGACGGTACAGGAGACCAGTCAGAGTGGACACCTCTATACAAAACTCGCAGCTCACGTCCGCAGAGGAAATCTTTTGCCCAGTGCCAGAGCTTTCCGGTGATATTGTACTGAGTGGAGAGCTTATGTAAGAGAATATCGTGAGGCATTTTGTCAAAAGCACCGGAAAAATCGAGGAACAGAACATCTACAGGTGAGGCATGTGGGCCCTCCAAAGAGTGAAGCCAGTCGTTCGTCAAGTGCAGTAATTGGGTAACACACGATTTCCCCCTCCTGAATCCGTGTTGGACAGTTGTAATCGGACAGCTTAAAGCGAGATGGTCCTCTATAGCTCTGGCCACCAAGGACTCCATGATCTTACTAGCTATTGAGGTAAGAGCAACCGGTCGATAGTTGGACGGGTCAGATTTGTTGCCTGTCTTAAACACTGGTATGATATTTGATCGCTTCCAGGATGTTGGAACAGAACCAGTCGAAAGAGAAATGGAGAAAATCCGCTGCAAAATATGAGCTGATACTGGAGCTGTTTCCTTGAGTAGGACGGGCGAGAGCCTATCAGGCCCTGGAACTTTTTTGGCTTTGAGGGTGAGCAGTTTCCGGTAGACATCCGCTACAGATATGTCAAGTGATTCCATGGAACTCATGGGAAACTGGCACTTTGGAGGTTCAGCGGGTACCTCTTGGCCTCCAGTAAAGTATCTTTGAAAAGTGGCAAGATACCCATTTGCAATATCAGCTGGGTTCCTGATCACATGGTCGTCAACTACAAGAACCGGAGGAGGAGAGTGTCTTTTCCTTTCCCTGACAAATGCAAAGAACCGTTTACGGTTGTCAGGGAGAGAGAACATATTGTTGACGTAGTGCCAATATGACGCTCTGGTGTGGTATTTCACCTGGTTGCGAATTGCACGAAACGCAGACCAGTCACTCGAGAGCTCAGTCCTCCTAGCTCTTCTGAACAGCTTGCGTTTCCTGTTGATCATATGTTTGATCTCTCTAGTAATCCAAGTTCTGAATCTGGTAGAGCGTTTCTTGGTTCTGGGAATTGCATCCCTAACAGCGGCGTCGAAGATGTCTAAAAATCCTTCCCAGGATGCATTGGTGCCATCAGGGTCCAGATATAGACTCCATGGGACGAGCTGCAGTAGGCGATTTAGATGAGAAAAGTCCCCTTTGTTGAAAAGCATGAACTCACGAATTACAGGATTAGTCGAAAACATCTTTGTAGACTTTATTTCAAAGAAGACACCATGATGGTCACTCGGAACCGGATTTGGACATACATCTGTTTGCAGAAAGACATCTGGGCGGTTGGTAAAGAGATGATCAATCAACGTTCCAGACATAGGATCGTTGCGTGAAGGCCGAGTAATAGAACTAACGAGTTGAGAAGCATCCAATGTGTTAAGTATGGACAGCAGACGAATGGAATCAGGTGAGTGTCGATTCAGCAAATCCACATTAAGGTCACCAACAAGTAGGATACCTGAGAAATCTGACGATACTCTTTGGACATTGTCAATGCATTCTTGCAAAGCTTCTCATGTATCAGCTGCTGCATTTGGTGGACTATACATGGACACCAAGAGCCACTTTGAGTTACCAATGACAATCTCGACACAGGTCATTTCGAGGTTTGGGTGTTCCAACATGTTCAGGCGACGTGGACAGAGTGTTGCATTAACAGCCGTGAGAACACCACCTCCACCTTTGCCGTGCATAACTGGGACGTCTTCCCTGTCCCTTCGAAAGATCACGTAGTTGTCAGGAAAACCTAGTTCAATTGTATCGCATGTGTTGTTGAGCCAACTTTCGCAAACAGACAATATATCAACCGGGTTTGTAGCCATATGAGCTAGCAGATCTGGCATTTTGTGTCGAACAGAGCGGGCATTGAACAGCAGACCAGAGATTGTTTTCCTTTTCGCACCATGGTCTTTGTCAGGACCTGGGTTGGTCTCAATATCCCCAGACTGGGCGGAGAAAGACTGAAAGGCGGAGAAGTAGCACCATGAATCTTTTGAAGTGCAGTTGTATTCAGTGTAAACTTGACGAAGTTCTAGCTGAAAGGTAGATGAAGAGTTAGTGTAGTAGTGTAGGGGAAGTGTGGGAGAGTTGAGCCACCTTTTACATTTAGTGATATTGTTCAATAACTATACACAATTTATGGATTATTCGTTCGCTGGTATATACTACAACTATTCAGGCATAATATGATAGCCCAATAAGACATCTAGCACAAACAACTTTGCGGTGACACTTCAACAAAAATATTTTGCAAAGTGGCTCAAGTCTCCCTTGATGTGGTGAGAGTTGAGCCACGGGGTTGGGAGAGTTGAGCCACTATGCTAATAGAAACCTATCTAAGGAAGGATGGTGTAATGGTAACAGAGAGGGCGGGGCGTCTGTTTGACTTACGGGTCATCGGATGGATAATGTGGGTGTTGTTGGGGTCCACCTACGATCACATGATCAGGATTTCTAGATGCACCCTGATTGGATTTGCGTAATAAGTCAACTGTTGGTGTTAGGAAGAAGAAACAGCCTGTAGGGCGTCACCCCTGGCGAGAACACCACATACCTTTCCAATATTCCTCACCTCATCCAATTGCAGACCCGTTTCTTTGACCAAAAAATGACACTCATTGAGCCACTTGAAGGGAGGGTTGAGCCACTTGAGGGCTGAGCCATTGGAATACAGGGTTTAGCCATGGCACAACTCTCCCTCGACACGTTGGCACAACTCTCCCCACAGTCGCCATTTAAACTAACCCTCAAAACCTACGAAAGTGACCACACCAAACATGTTGAAATTTGCTGAAAGAAACAAATGATATACAGACTATCTGCTACTCCAACTGATTCGCACTTATCCTCTACCATAGGTGTGAGAGAAAACCACATATCTGACAAGTGGACATTCACTTTTGGTGACCAAAAATGGTTTTTCTTTGACTATTTTGTCATGCTTCGTCCAACGTCGCTGCCTCATACACTGGTATATAGTTAATCATAGGCATGAACAAGAAATGGAATCATCTGACTGCTGTCAGTCACTATTAAGGTGTGAGGTGGCCTGGATCAACTCTCCCAGTGGCTCAACTCTCCCACACTTCCCCTATTCTTGAGCCTAAATACCTGGTACGGCGGAACAGTGTAGCATGTGTGTAACATGATGAAGACAGGCTCAGGGGGCTTGCATGTACATTGTATCTGTACAGTACAACCAGCAGGAGGAGTGTGACAAACTTGGCAAATCCCATTGTTTCCAGCGGTCACTTTTGTTGTGATAGTGAGGGTTGAGCGAACATGAATAGTAGCACCACAGCTCCCTTCAGTGAGTGTGTAGACTGTATGCTGTATGCTGTACACGCAAAGATGGCTCAAGTGGTCAGTGACATCCAAGGGGAAATGTTGAATGATCAGCACAGGCACGGAGAAATGGATGTATATTCCTGCTGCAGCTTGCCCAAAGGTATCCAGAGTTTATGAGAAAAGGATTCACAAGTTCAAAACAACACATCCAGGCAGAAAATGATGAAAATTTGGATGGAAACTCAGAGCTCGTTCTACACCCAGCTTCACCCAGCTTCATGTATTATTTTGTATGTTTCAGTCATTCCAAATCCGATTTTCATCAAATAAACTTTGAATTCCTCTTAAAATGGTATCCTCTGTACTATATTTCATAAGTGTTTTCTTGGTATCTCGCAAAAAGTGAAAAGCCTAATTCTCATCTCCACCAATAGTGTACTATCCCTTTAAGATATTACATACATCCAAACTTTATATCTTTACAGTTTACACATTTTATAGCTGATATATATATATAATTATATATATCTATATGTATATATATATCTATATATATATATAGATATTTCCATGTAGAGACCTTTAGAGACCTTTGTAGAGACCTTTATTTGATAAAGGTAATGTAGTATATATATATATATATATATATATATATATATATATTGTGTATCAAATGATATCCAGTAATGTAAAGTTAATGATAATTATATGATTTTTTTTTTGTTCAGAATAATACGTACATGAAATGTTTTTTTTTTTCACTTGTTTGATGGCGTTTCCATATACTTCGTTATTTTCTCAAACAATGTTATATATGGTTGGATATTACGAATTCTATAGTACCATCAGATATGATACTGATTGAGGTTGAAACAGGATTTTTTTTTTTACTCTCTCATATGAAATATTATTTCAGTTATTATATAATGAATGAAAGAATGGTATGGTGAGCAGGTTATTTGAGTTCATTCAGTTAGCCTGTCTTTAAAGGCCCTGTCATTATACAATTGAAAAAATGTATAAATTTGTGTGTTGATTGTTTTCGAGAAAGATTATGATTATGTAATATGATGTGAAATGAAGAATTATGGATTATGCAATATATACATGTGCTGTAACCTAGACACTTCAATTTTTCTCAATTATGTCTCAACATCACTTCTCAGTGAAGTGCAATGTTAAAGATGAATTTATTTATCTATTTTTCTACCTCCACAATACTCAATTATCTGGCCATGTTGTAAGTGTACCGTAATTGTATATTATGTTATTTTTCTTTTAATGTGTCTACAATGTATGTATTTTGTGATGTATGTTATAGTATGTGTAGGGCCTCTGAGAATAACAGTGTTTAGCCACTGATAGAGCTACCCTACTGAAACAAAACAAACACAAACAAATATATATATATATATATATATATATATATATATACATATATATATATCAGATAGCACTTGTTTTAAAGTAAACAGAAATACAGACTTGAAATAACATAAATGTTACAGCACAGACACCTTCCATTTAGCCATGAGCAGCAGTAAAATATAGTGACAAGAACAACAATACATACAAAATAATAACAAATAGTTGATCACGCAAAACACGCAAAAAAAAAAACCGAGAGTGGTAGAGAGAATTCACACAATTTGCGACTAAAAGACGCAATTATTGTAGCAGGAAGAAAGTACACAATGACACTACAAAACAATACGTCAGAGGGAAAAGAAAGGGGAGATGGGGAGAGAAGGGAGGTATGTGAGCACGCCACTCCATCGCCGAGAATTGTTAAGGTATACGAAGGTTATCATTCATAAGCAATTCAATTATCTAGTGTTGCATATAGAAGTAAATATTTTCTAGGTTTATGATATAAACAACCTAAACGATTCCTTCAAAGGGATCGTATAGTTTTGGTTGAGACTTAATTTCATGTTTCTAACATGTTTTTTTTTTCTTTTTTTTTTTTTGGAGGGGGGGGGGGAATTGAGAAACCTCTATTAAAATCAGAAAGAACATGCAATTCCAAGAGGAATTTAACGTTTATTTGATGAAAATTGGTCTTTGAAATGGCTGAAATATCATACGAATCCTAACAAAAGGTGGGACCCACCTATTATTACAATTACTTTGCTTTTACTTTGTTCAGCCATTCCAAAACCGATTTTCATCAAATAAATATTGAATTCCTCTTAGAACTGTATGCTCTTTACTCTTTCATGCTTGGTTTCTTGGTATCTCACAAAAAGTTAAAAGTCCAATTCTCATTTCCACCAATACGATACCATCCCTTTAAATTCCTCCACACCAGTACCCCTTTTCGTTTCGTATTACTTCGGAACGCGTGAACAGCTGAATTTGTTGTATTCATCTCAATGCTATACGGGCTGGTAATTTTAATTCTTTTTTGAATGTCAGTACTTGTATATATGTTCACTCTTTATTAGGCTTCCCGTGTGTCTTCCGAGGACTCGCATGTCTAGTAATTCTTTTTTCAGCATTATTCAAATCGTATTATTACACCATATTGTCAACATTGCTAAATCAACTGTTCTTATGTCTGCAGAATGTGGTTGTCTGTTTATCACTATTTGTATTGAGAAGATTCTGCTACTGCCCCGGGTATTTTTGCCTTTCATTTTTGTTTTCTTTATTTTGGTCCTACGTTGCATCCGTGCTCCTCATCTGTATCTTACACTCTGTTCAGAATTTGGGACCTACGCTTAACAAGCTCGCTTTTAAGTAGGTTCCATCATATTTCTTTAGCGTTATACATACAGCCAAACTTACAAGGATTGACCAAGTGCTATGTTTTAAATGTTTACATCAAATCACTGTGCATCCGAGCCGGATATGAATATGATTCACTTCATTTTATTACATTTTGATGTACATTTCTTCACTGAGAAATACGAAAATAAATTGAATTGAATTGAGGTATTCGCTATTGCATGTCTCATGTTTCGTGACATCAGCCTGAAAGTGATATACAGTGTAAAGTTTTCGTCAGCACTTTAGTTTGAATTGTCACAACATTGACAATATAATGAGGCCACCTTTACGAAGTAGATGTATACGTAGTACGCAAATCTGGACGCTTTCGGTACTATACGCTGGTAATTCTTTCTGTTATGAGACATTTCCATTCATTAGACTCGTTGCCACTTTTCCGCCCAGATACGTCATCATGAAAACCATTGGTACGATCTGGCTTGAAAGATTTCTCAACGTTCCTTTGGTCAATGGCGGAATATCGGCGACCAACTCTTTGGAACAAGATGAATCGGTCCCTGGCAAAGAGTCTGTGGTACACAATGGCAAGACCAAAGAGTGTCGTGGAGGCAAGAAAGATTCCAACATTCCCATAATACGCCATCTGGTAGGAGCCTGTCTTATCAACACTCTCACCTGAAATATTTAGAAATGGACAAATGTAAAAACGTGAATTCTCTAATCAAATGCCACAAAAGGGCACGAAAAGAACATATCCGATCCTAACTGCATTTGGCAGAAATCACACAAGATATCGTTCACAAATGACCGTCGGCCTCCATTGAATTTAAATGTATTTTCTGCTTTCTAGCGTCAGTTAATGCTTGAATATATATCACTACCGCTTACTAGTAGGAATAACTTAGGTGTTTCAGGTGACTAAACGTGCATTTAGAAGGCGACTGTTTGAAATTTACAATGTTGTCTTGGCCAGGACGCGCAGGGGAGAAAGCGATTTTTTTTTTTATAATTCGTCAAGACATCTTGCCGCCTTTTCTTCATCAACAAAGAACGTAGGCGAATCTTAACAAGTCGCCTTAATTCTGGGCGTTTTTGTCTTGGAAAGGCACCTTCGCGAGTTAAAAAAACAAATGCCTTCTTGCTGCAAATTTTAGCTTCCCTCATTAGAATCACGATTTCTTTGAAAAGCTGGATTAGCCGCTTACCAAATACCGCCGCTAGTGTTCCACCCAAACCACATGCTACCTCCATTACTGCCCACGTCTGCAGCCGGTACTCGTCCCCAAAGATTTGCATACCAAGAGAATGTGGTAGGGAATCGAGAGGAGCTAGTACAAATACCCCCTGCACTGTTGGACGGATAAAAAGAGAGAATGATATATAGTGATAAGTAAGTAGATAAATTTTCTCTGGTGCCCCGTTCGAGCTACAGAAATGTTTGAATTTGAAATCATTTGAATTTGAAACAATTTCTTGTTACCCTATTATATATATATATACATATATATATATATATGTGTGTGTGTGTGTGTGTGTGTGTGTGTGTGTGTGTGTGTGTATGTGTGTGTGTGTGCGGAGAGACAACGACTCTTTGTAAATGAGTCTGTCTGTCTGTCTGTCTGTGTGATTTAAGTTTTGTGTTTCTGTGCTATTATTTTTCTCTTCTGATCCCTTTGGCCAATTATATACGATTGACAAAAGTATATTAACATCTTGTTCATTTTACATATTTTTCAAACAATTATTTCTCATCGTAGTAGAATAAAGCTATGTTTACAAATGCATTTATATTGCACAACTCACTTGTTGACTTGCATGTGTAATATCACAATAATTATAGTATTTTTGTTCGATAATGCAAATAGCAATGGCGTAGAAAACACTTGTATCGACTTCTAACTATCTCTCCTGGCAAAGTTCAAGATCACCGTGAAACATGTTTAATTGCTGGGAAAGCAAGTAGTGAATTAAACAATTGATATGCTCTCAACATTTATACGAATTTCTTATTTTATCACCTTATATAATCGCACATTTTTGTGGTACCCGCATTCAAACCAACTCATTGTCCAGTTATGGACTTAACTGACTGCTAAACAGTGACAGAGCTAAAGAATCAGGCACGATCTTAAAGGGGAAGGCTAGTAACTGATCAGTGGGAATCAGTGGAAATGCTGGGAGATGATTGTTCCAATCCTTATGGGATTCATTCAAGAGTTCATTGTATATCTATTGTTGTGTGAAAATGATTTGCTTCAGAATGGTCTCATATTCAAGTAATGTGCAGTTTAATGCTTCCAGGTTAGCGTCCCTGGTCAGTGACGGAGCATTAAACTGCACATTACTTGAATATGAGACCATTCTGAAGCAAATCATTTTCACACAACAATAGATATACAATGAACTCTTGAATGAATCCCATGAGGATTGGAACAATCATCTCCCAGCATTTCCACTGATTTCCACTGATCAGTTACTAGCCTTCCCCTTTAAGGAAAAAAGAAAACTGGCTGAATTCCGTCATGATTCCTCGTGCAAAAATGTAGGCTATTGATATTCAATCGCTAATTCCATGACTATCTTTTGTACCTGTTGCCTGAAAGAAAATGTACGGCTTCGAAGGCGTAATCTGTGTCAACACGAACATGAGCAGGGCACCGACGCAGTTTGCCCCCATGAGAATGAAGATCGTCGGGATCGGCAGACGATCGGTAACCACTCCCAGTACGATCTTCCCGACGACCTCCGTCGAGCCCATCGTCACCATGACCATAGTGGCTGTCATCTTCGAGAATCCCGACGAAATCGTCATGTTGACCTGTGATGTCAAGATTTATGAACGATAGCAGAAAAACTCGCAACGTATTGATCGATATGACACCCCCTCAAAAATACGGGAATGAGTTGTTAGTTATAGAATCTTATTACACATTCAAGTGGATATTGTTTCAAAACCTGCCGATCTCTATTGAATTTGAATTACTTATATACGTTTGTTTGATTTCATCTAAACTTTTACTGTCCTGATGATTTAATTGAGATTATGATATTTTCTCACCTTTCAAAAAGACAGAACAAGTTCCCTTCTGAAAAACCCACGTTTTGTGATTCTTCGAAAAGCAGTGATACATTGTGGTCTGCTTTGCATCTGAAAGGATTTACACTAGTCGTGAACATGATAATAAAGTTCCTTTCATTGAAAAGGAAAGTAGTAGTCCTTTCAGAAATGAATAGCAAACTGTTGAAGTCATCGTAAATATTATGTCAAGATTTGTTACCGTGCTGAAATAGACAAATGAGAGAGCGACAGCCGCGGTGAGATAGCCTAGCTGGATCAGATACAGTTCCGGCATCTTCAAGATCTTGAGTCCATGAAGCCATGTGCGGGGTTTCCTTGTCTGTCCGTTAGGGTTACCCGTCGAAGAGTTGCCTGACGACGGTTCTCTAGGTTCGTGAGGTTCTTCTGAGGTACGATCAAAACGGTGCGGTCTATCACCATCTGCGCGGACAATACCATTGTCCTGGAGGTTATGACTCTCTTTGGAGCTGCAGTTTTGATTGAATGGATGGAGGGAGTTCTTTGCCATTGTGTAATTTTCTAGAAATGCCCTCGATTTACAGCTGTCCAGTTTGTCGGTACAAACACCTTGATCGCTGACGGGTAAGGGTCCTATCCTCAGCTCAGTTCTCTGTGGAACTACATAGTTACTATAATCGCTGTCCTCCATGAACTGTTCTCGCTCAAATTCTTGGACCTTGCAGACATCACCATCTTCAAGGTCATCTACCCCAAGGCGGGGTGTTCGCTGGCATGCCTCCCCTGGAGGTGGAGTGAACGTTGGGATACAGAAGCATCCGACCACGGCAATGATTCTCGACATGATCCTCATCATTCCACGCCAACCGAACCGGTTGATGAGGGCGTAGACGACTGGATTAAAGATCAACACACCTAATAAAGAATCCAAAGATGACTAAATTAAGGATACATCAGTTCATTCTTCATCAATGGATACATGTTCTAATTATTCGCAAATGAAAATAGTTTGCAAATCAAAAACACACACAAATGATAAAAGGCTATGGTAGAATGAAGTGTAGAAAGAACCAGAGCCCTCGTAAAAATCTATGAGCCCGAACAATTATGTATTAATATTAGGAAGTCGATGGATGCTGCAAATCTTCTGAATATTGATGAATGTCGTGATAGAAAACTCACATTACAAAGACAGTATATTCATGCACACATGCATACATACATACATAAGCGGAGAACGGGCCTCTAAAATCTTGTTCAGCCACCAAATTTCGTAAAAAGTTGTCTTTTTGAACGGTCGTATCTGCCAACTAAACAATTAAACAATTTCGGGTTTTTTTTCGTCACCAAGATGTTAAAACATGGCCTAAATGAGCCACCCCCCCCCCAAAAAAAAAGGATACTTAGTATTGAGCCCTGATAATGGTTCTTTATAAAATTACGTAAGTTTATGCTACTTTACAAGCTTAGTTTGACTTTACCGATATTAAATCCAGCTGATATCATCGCAACTGCTAATGATCGATGTTTATTGGGGAAGTGGCCCACTGGACAGTCGAACGCACAGCACACAATGAAACTGCATCCTACTCCATAGAGACAGCTGTAGGAAAAGAACATAACGGAGATACCGGAAGCGAAAGAAGTCGTAATCGAGGCAACGACACAGAAGGTGACGCCCAGACAGCCGGCAAGGCGGTGTCCCAATTTCGTGGTCAGCGGTGAGATGAACAGACACACCATAAACGATATCCCATATGAAGATGTTCCAACATAGCCTGAAAAGACATCACAAGCTACAATATTGTCAACAATACATGAACTACAACTACAGTAATAGTATACAAGCAAGCTAAAGAAATTGTGGGCGGTTATTAGCCGGCTATTTGCCGGCCACCGCGTCACTCAAGCAATAAAACGTTAATTTTCTTGGGACGAGGAATTCACTTTAAAAAAGAAAGGTGGTCTTCATTCTATCGATCTATTCTGTAGTAATGAAATGAAATTAAATTCTATCATATACTGCAATGTGAGAATTTGCGTAGTAACTTTTGCGAACTCATGTGCAGGACTCGATCTTCGGTAATGAATGCTGTATGGCCAGTGACTGGTACGTGGCTCGATGTACATATACGAGGAATGATAATTACGTCAAGTTCCGGACGCAAGCTCTTGTTGATGGAGACTAATAATTGTGCAGTATCCAACCTCTTATTCCTCCTTAAAAAACCACACATTGGAAATACCCCTGCTAAAAACAAAACAAAACAAAACAAAACTGACAAATACATGAAGGATTGCATTCTCCACATCAAAGCCCGTTATGAAAATAATTTGCGAAATTTTATTTTCAATTATTATTGAATGTAATTATTACCATTATTATTATTTATTCGGCTTTCAATCACAAATATCATAGTGGCATAATGACATGCCTGTGCAGAAAATGCTTATATTAAAAGCTAACCCCCCCCCCCAAAAAAAAGAGCAAGAAATCTGTATTCTCATGTTTTCTTTGTATCTCCTGAGAGTATACTGTTCAGAACACAGTGTATGAGAGTAGATGTAATATGTTGACGGGAATGGGGTAGGAGTTTGCTGGTTACTATGGCAACGGGAAGTTTGGAACGATAAGAGACTATGCAAAAGACAAAAGGCTATTATGTGACTGCGCCTTAACCTTCTCATCTTCAATTTACTTGATTTATTAAAAAATAAGAGACTAGCTCGCCAATTACCTACAATGAGGGTAATGCAAGAAGTTATTACAGCGCCCTCTACCCGTTTCAGTCACCCCACTGTCGAAGTCGTCGATGAGGGAGACCATGAGAAGACCAAAGGAATACAGGAAGCCGTAGAAGACGGCACAGAGCATGGACGAGGCGATGACCACTACCCATCTCCACTTGGCCTGAACAACAGTCCTCCATTTGGTCAAGCAACCCATGGTGTTCCGTCTACCAGATATCGCACTGGGTCAGCCTAGAATTGTTCTACATAAGTTTTACTTCCGTCCCTGCAACATAGCACCTCCTTGCTGTTCAAAAAAATGAGATAACCAAAAAAAAAAAAATACATTTTCCTTCAAGACATCTGTGAAATAGTAACGCCTCTGACAATGGCAGAACGAAATTGAAAAAGAAAGAAAATCAGACTGCTTGAATGTAAACCATCTTATGTTATCCGACATGACACACAATTGTTCTGACATCGTTAGTCCGGTTCTAATGATGACGTTTATAACAGGACATGTAATCTGTTATATATTTCGATTGAAATTAGGGGGTGCGGCAATGAGATCGACTCTTGATTTTGGAAAAAAAAATAATCGATTATTCGTCATCACATGATTTTAATAACGCGAAACGCCAGCCCATTTGACAATGGCAAAGGAATGTTACCGCGGTTGTGTTAACGGATACTGTCGCGGTAATGTCAGGGCAATGCCGCGGTAATTACCACAACTAGCTTGGGTAAAATTTGGCAAAAGATACCGCGATAACGTCCGAGCAACAATTTGCTGAGACCGTTTTAACAGGCATGGTTTAAAAAAAAAAGAAGAATTACCCGGATGCTGCCCGGACGTTGTCGCGGTAACTCTGTTTGAAGGGCTCTGTTAAAACAGGGCTTCAGGCCGAAGCAGTGCGTGAAGTTATGATAGTAATAGCAGTGGTATACTACGTAGCAGTTTTCATGGCTACCCCGTCGCATTTGACAACTGACATGCGTAGACCATTGCGGTGGAAACTAAAAACTATATCTCTCTTCCGCTTCCCTGCACAGTTATATCGAGATTCACGGTTATTATCCCACAATCTTATAAAGATTAGGGTAGATACAAAGAAAGAAGAATAAAATGAAGGACCTCTGAGAGAAGCGCAGGCTTTGAACCCCCAAAACACACACACACACACACACACACACACATACACACACACCCGGATCACCTGGGGGACGCAGGCTGTAGCATGAAAGGCATCGTGGGTGAAATATGAAGTCCAGCTTAACTGCTAAAGCTACAGTCACACACGGCCGGGTCACAAAACGGATTTGATCCGGGTGAAAATGAGCCGGATTAGTCCCGGAATGGAGGGTAATTTATGCTACAGTCACACACGGCCGGATTCCGAACCGGGTTCACATAAAAAAAATTAAAACCGTATCGACCCTGTTCGAGCCGTAGAGACCCGTATGGATCCGTATCGAACCGTATAAAAGTCTGCTTTAAATCCTTAACTGAATCCTTTTCGACTCCTATCGACCCGTGTCAACCCGCTGCAACCGTACCGACCAGGATTGTCATCATCCGTTGCATGAAGGCAATGCGGTATACGGCAAGAGTCCAGCGGGTAGACGCGAGTCAATGCGGTTCGATCCGGGTCAATTCGGATACCAATACGGAATTGAAATCCGTGAGAAAATTTTGAACATGACCAAAAATTTTTCACCGCCGTATCGTAGCCCCCGGAATCCATCAGGAATTGAAAAGGGTTACGATGCGGGTTAACGCAGATCTCTACTACGGCTCCAACCGAGTCGATAAGGTTTTAATTCCTTATGGACCCGGTTCGAAATCCGGCCCTGAGTGACGGTAGCATAAGGCTCCGTGCACCCTCGAACCGTCCCTGGTTATTAAAGGGATCGTACAGTTTTGGTTGAGACCTAATTTCAGGTTTCTAACATTTTATGGTGAGATAATCAGAAACCTCTTATGAAATATGAAAAAGCATTATTATAATTCTATGAGGAATTCAACGTTTATTTGATGAAAATTGGTTTTGAAATGGCTGAGATATCAAAAAAGAGCAATTCCACTTAAGTGTGGGTCCCACACTTTGTCACGATTGCTTTGTTTTACTTTGTTTTTGGATGTTTCAGTCATTCCAAACCCGATTTTCATCAAATAAACTTTGAATTCCTCTTAAAATGGTATGCTCTGTACTATATATAATAGTGTTTTCTTGGTATCTCGCAAAAAGTTAAAAGCCCAATTCTCATCTCCACCAATACTGTACTATCCCTTTAAACTAGGCGATGTGTCCGAGATCTGTCGGGTACACGCGGGTAATTTTGACGTTTTGCGTGATTATTCCGCAACTCGTGATGCCCTCGCCGCTTGAGCATACCGTTTCAAAGCAACGCCCCTTTGAAAAAAAATCGTCAAAAAATTTGCTCAAAAACATGATTTTGTGTACAAATCCAATGTAAATTGTGTTTTTGTAATAAATTCATACAAAACTAAATATTTTTAATTTCAATGGATGGTAATGATTTATTCTAGCCTGATTATGCTTTCAAAACTTTCTGCGACAAAATTTGACGAAAAAAAAAAACACCCAAAAAGTAAAAAAAGGAAATACATGAGAAATTCAATAAACAATAGAATACATAAGAAATGATTATGAAGCCTAATTTTTGCCTCAATATTATTGTTGAGGATATTGAAAAAATATGTTCACCAAAAAATAGAAGTCCAGGAGCTTTATTTTTTTTGTTTATAGCAAAAAAAAATGTATGCATAAATTAGCATAAATTAATATAAAATACATAAATTAGAATTTGAAAAAAATTTAACTGCAATGTATATGGTATTGAAGAATACTTTGGCCTCTACCTTAAAAAAATTAACTACAATGTATATGGTATTGTAGAATACTTTGACCTCTACCTTTCAAATTTGTAAGTGCAAATTTTCGCTTTGTTGTTCAAATTCATGAAATTCTTCCGCCGAGGTGTTTTCATTGCAACTAATCGACAAATTGCCCGACATCGACGTAAATAAGCACTGAATTGATCAGTATTTTAGTAGTAGCCATGATAAAAAATCATGGGTGTACATACTCGAGCAGGATTCGAACCTACGACCTCCTGATCACCGGACAGGTTGGACTGGCGTCATCTCCACTAAATCACCGAGCTTTCGCCCGACAGCATGTGTTGGTTCTAATCCTTATAGCATTGAATAACAAAGCAGTACCCGCTGCATGCTATAAGGATTAGAACCAAAACTTGCGGTCGGGTGAAAGCTCGGTGGTCTAGTGGAGATGACGCCTGTCCAACCTGTCCGGTGATCAGGAGGTCGTAGGTTCGAATCCTGCTCGAGTATGTACGCCCATGATTTTTTATCATGGCTACTACTAAAACACTGATCAATTCAGTGCTTATTTATGTCGATGTAGGGCAATTTGTCGATTAGTTGTAGTAGGGTTAAGTTGTAGCATAAAAGAATATCGCCTTGAAACTTTGGGAACTAAAAGCGAAGGTTCTAAGTAGATCAGTATACCAACAACACTCGCACATGCGCCATTGCGTGTATCATTGGCACTGCAGAAAAATGAGAGAGAGAGAGAAATTAATGACTCCGGATTTTCTCTCGCCTATGTTCCTCGTTGGTTTCCCCGTTGTTCGATGGGCTCATGCCAGCTCCTTGAGAAGTATTTTCCTGTCAGCCTGCCTCGTTGAGCAGGTTGATCGATCAGCAAGGCAAATGGCCTTGATTTGAATATACTCTTTCGTGAAAGTACATTAAGTAATGACAAATTCTGTTAACTGAGCATTTTGCACATTACTTTATACATTCATGACATTGCCAATGCCCATCTTATGTGATTTCCATTGCACTTGAGACGAATCTTCTTGTCCTCTGAATACGTTGAACGAGAGCTCCAATAATACTTCGTAGTTTGGGTTGGTAGTTGGCACCAACGACAAAATAAAAAAGACATCAACTTTTTGAATTTCTACAATACTCCGCTTTGTATGTTGGACATGAAAACAAGAAAGGGATTGTTGTTTCTAAATCGCCCCTGAAATTACTTGTTTTGTAGCCACTTTAATGGCTATTCTGCATTTATTATTCTACTTAAATTCTAGTTTGATATGTTCTTGATAATATTTTACATTGCCATAATTGAAAACCATTTTATAAAACGATAATCTCACTTCACAGTCACTTTGTCTCTTTATCCTCAGCCTTTGTCATTAATGCCGAAATGGATGGATATACTGATTGAAAATTTACGATAATTCTTTTATATCTGTATTCCAATTTCGTGCATCGTATTCAAATTTCACTTACATAACCTTTCAGCTTATTTGTACTTATTGTCCGCAGGTACACAACAGGTAATCATTACAGTACAAGTTCGAAACCTGTTCCTACTATTAAGCACCCAATGAGGGGGAATGTACTGTTCACGGGAAATATCTGGTAATACTCACTGGATCAATTTCTCTGGCAACTTTGACATTAGCATATTTTTATCTATTATGGTAGAATGATCATTTGAAAAGTCAAAGTTGCCAGAGGAAGTGATCCTGTGTTACCACTCATTTCCCGTGAAAAGAGTGCACTGCCCCCTGTCATTAAAATACTCAATGGGAACAGGAACTGCGCACAGGAGTGAGTGTAGGCCCCTATTAATAATTTCACATCATGAATAATGCATAAATCGATAGCTCCATGTATAGATTTGTGGAATTTCGATAGGAACAGGAACTGCGCGCAGGAGTGAGTGTAGGCCCATAATAACAATTTCACATCATGTATAATGCATAAATCGATAGCCCCATGTATAGATTTGTGGAATTTAATGGTCTTTGAGCAGAAAAACCAATACTCTGAAAAATCTCAAACAATAATTAATTACACTAAATAGCGTTGATGACATAGAGCCTCACGTAATATTTCAGAAATGTAGCAGCGTAATTCCATTACAATACGCTTGATTGACAAGTTCATCTGTGTAGAATGTATGCATACCTGCTTCTTTTGTTTTGTTTCCTTGAGCCCCAACTCATGCATTCTTATGGTGAGGCTGCCATGTCATCATCCTTGTTCATTGTAATTTGTTATAAATTTTGAATACATCTTTATTCCTCATCCCAATCACTACTAATTCTGAAACAAAGAAGAGCACTGTCTTCTGTATGTTCACAGGACCGTTCTGTTGTAAACGCGGTGCGCTTAGTCTTTATTTAAGGCAGCGAAGGGAATATCCAAAGGTTATGATGTCCACAGCGCTTAGTCTTCATTCAAGACGGCGAAGGGAATATCCAAAGCTTATGATACAATGTATATCCCTTTATCTAAAAACAACAACAAAAAAAAGCAATTCCTCCTGAATTTTACCGTATTTTTCAATTATTTATCATTTTCCGGTGAAAACGCTAATACCACGCCAATGTTACTTTATTTCCATCCAACTACGAAAGATAATGCAAAAACACTGTACCAGTACACTACAATACATTATAATGAATAATATTGTAAATGAACAGAGTGATATTTGTTTAAAACTGATGTATTTGTTTAGAGGATAGTATGAAAACAGTATAGATAATCCCTTTTATTAGGAACTTAAGATATGATAACGGTACATTGGTCTAGATAAAGACTAAGCGCACCGCGTGACAGCTGTGGACATCATAACCCTTTGGATATTCCCTTCGCTGCCTTGAATAAAGACTAAGAGCACCGCGTTTACAACAGAACACCTGTGGACATACAGAAGACAGTGCTCTTCTTTGTATAGCGGTTAGTTTCGATTCAGAAGTATAGGGATATAACAACGAGACCAAATTGGTTAAAAATTCATTTATTATGACTAAGCTACTCATTTGGAAATGCTATCATAGCTTGATAAGCATATCTATGCCCGATAAACAAAATGACACCAAAAAGGTTTTACCACCTCAGGTGGTACCAATAACCCATTTTTCGGGTCGTGGCCCATGCACTATAATGCCTCCGCCACGACGCATCGCTGGAGGTACGTCGTGTACGATCATGTGTTCGGGTTTTCCTCCCGCCGCCCGTGATGATCAACTTTTGTGGACGGCGTAATGAAACTTGGCATAAATATTATGTGTGTATTATGAGTGGACGAAGCCGCACCGATGAACTTGTGGGCGCATGCGTTCAAGATTGATGGTCAGAGGTCAAGATAGAGATAAAGATTCTGCATACATTGTATTTGTAGAAAAAGTTTGCAGGTATGGGGTCAAAGGTCAAAGGTGTAGTTAACTCTGATACAACTGGTTCACATGAGTATGAACTTTATACTGACAAAATTTTCTAGAGACGTTTATGGTCATGTGGGAAGTTCAAAGTTGATACGTCGGGTTAAAATAAAATTACATTTTATGCTGAAATTACACCTATTCCATATCTACCTTGAACATGACTAAAAAATTACAGTTGAGTAAACTTCGTATATACAAGACAAGATTCTGTATCGAAATATTTGGCCTTGATCAAAGATCACGTAAAATGCTTAAATTCACTATTTAAAAATATAAGAAAATTACATAAAGCTCAAGAATGGCTCGTAATATACATATTCGTGTATAGTATACATTAATATGAAATTATAAGTGTTTATTCACGAAACTTCTTCTATAAGGATACGAAGAAAAAATGTAAAAAGAAAGCACAGTTATAGTTCTCATGTCGAAGTCACACTTACCTCTCTACTCTCTTTGACTCTGCCTCGCTTGACAACTCTATGGCGTCGCGTCCACCCTGTGGTCGCGTCTCGTACTACAAGTATAAATAAAGAGAGGGCATTGACAACGCGGACTTTACGACAAAATGAGTGCAAGGTCCAAGGAACAATGTACAAGATACCCGGATTTTTATTTCCCATCATGTAGTGCATAAATCGATAGCTCCATATATAGATTTGTGGAATTTATTATGGTCTTTGAGCAGAGAAACCAACACTCTGAAAAATCATATTACAAATTACACTGAATAGTGTTGATGACATAGAGCCTCACGTATTTCAGAAATGTAGCAGTGTAATTCCATTACAATACCGCTTGCTTAACAACTTAACCTGTGTAGTATCTACGCATGCCTTCTTCTTTTGTTATGCGTCCTTAAGCTCCTATGGTGAGGCTGCAATGTTATCATCCATGTTTATTGCAATTTCTTAGAAATTTGGAAAACATTCTTTTTCCTCATTCCAGTCACTATGATCAATTCTGAAACTCTGTATTCAGTATAACTATTATGGTTTATAGTTGTTCAATTGTGTAAGTCTGAAAATAATTCGGAAGTCTCCTTTTGATGTATGTTTTAGGCATCTCTTCTCGTTGATGACTTACCTATAGTCTGGGATATCCACGATTTCCCCGGCTCCTTACCCACCCTTATGTTACCCACATCCAAGTCAAAATAAAGAAGGTGATGAAATCATAAAATTTCACATAGATTTATGAAGTACTTACCACATCTGTTTTGTTTTTTCGCCATCCAACATTCAAGTCAAAATCCCAAAGAAATCACTTCTTTACAAGTCTTCCAATGGCTTCATACACGCAAATTCCTATTGTTTTTTTATAACGTACTAGATGAAAAAGGATAAAAACGTCCCTCGCGTTCCATCATGTACAATTTCAAGAACTACCACTCAGCATTCCTTCTCATCTTTAAAAGGATGGTCATGATTGCTTGATTGAAATATAGAATAATTTGACAGGAAGTAGTATTATATGCATTGACGGTATAAAGCATTTTCTTCAAGATATTACAGTCATTGTATGATCTTTCCATAATGTCCTATTAAAAACGAAACACAGATCGGCTACCGGTTGTGGCCTCAGATTGAATAGTGAAAACGTATGTCAAACTTTTTCATGACAACCTAATGCACAGTATCTGACGCACCAGCTTCAGGCTAGCACCTCACCTTTTCTGTGCCTCCGACAGTGATACTGGTTCTCTTCACGTGTATCAGCCTGACCCTGTCATCAACTCCGTACTGACTGTGATACCCTCACTGAATGCAGACTATAACATAGACCTATACACATAATGATGATAATATATGATGTTATCGTGACCGGAGATATCCAGTACACGCTGGAATAGGTTGATATCTGACAGTCATGTATAAATGAGTGTCAATTAGTCGTCAGTAAATTTGCGTCAATTCAATTCAATTCAATTCAATTCAATCATAGTTTATTTCCAATCAACGAAAATCAAAAACATAGTACAATGTATACATGTCATTAAATGATATTGTTCAAACGCTTGCAAAAGATTCATGTAATATACGAGACAAATTATAGAACAACATATATGTACAATAATAAAGAGGAAAACTGTACAAATACTACGTGGGCGAGCGGAAAATAAATTCGATCATGGAAAATAGTGATCCACTAAAAAGCAAAGCTTGTCGGACGTGGATCGCTAGATAAATAATGAGTGAATGATATACTATTCTATAACAATATACATGTAGTTATTTTGAGATACACAGGTCGGGAAAAAAATATAGAATACCAATGCTATAGTGCCCGGACACTGTTCATTGAACCACGTGTACCGGGAAAATATGACAAGGACAATACATTCGTACACACATTCAATTACCCACACGCATATACACTGTTGGACGCGAGACAGTACCGAGAGGAGAGAAGACGGTAACAATACAAGTCTACGAAGAACAATAGACAGGAAAGGAAAAGGAGAGAAGAAAGAAGAGAGGTCTGCACACAGAACACGCCAAGTGCTGCGATATCAGGACAGGTGAAAGCTCAAGCATAAATTATAACAATTTAGATTATCTAAGATTATAAGTAAAAAGTAAATGTTTTCTGAGTTTATATTTAAATGTGACAAATTTGGGGGAATCTTTTAAACTATTATCTAATTTATTCCAAAGTCTGGGTCCGGTATAAAGAAATGTATTTTGGGCATGTGCGGTTCTCATTAACGGAAGATGGAATTCGTCGGATCGTCGCGTGGGATAGTTATGAACATGACTATTTCGATGAAATAAATCGTGGAATATTTTAGGTAAAAAGGTACTGTTGTAATTAAACATAAACATAAACATCGTCTATCAATCCGGTGGCGTAAATCAATGAAAATACACACCAGTGGCGGAGATTTCATGTAGACGGGGTGAGGGGAGGGGGGGGGGGATTCGACGGAAATATTAATTATATCCTCTTACGGGAGAAAAGCGCCAAAAGATACACGTATTCACTGATCAAGTGGGAGTACGCAAGAATTTTTCGGGGGGGGGGGGGGGTGACGTACACGCAAGCGGTGCAGTGCAGCTAGAGGAGAGGGAGGCATGGGAGGGGAGGCTATTGAGGCGGTAGGATGCCCTGCCACGCGAGGGAGCATTTGCATTTTTGAAATGAACTTTTGCACTTTTAGTAGTGAAAAAAAAAAGCCAAAAAAATTTGGGAAAGTTTTCAATTAAAAAAAAAGTGTAAGAAATGGGAAAATTCAGGGACGATTCCCTGCTGGAAAAAATACAGTGTCCCTCAGTGTGAAGTACAACGTGAAACACAGTGTGAACACACTAATTGTGAACACAGTGTGAAATCTCTTCACACTGTTAAATTCGAGTGATTTACTGTGAACACATAGTGAACCATCAATTCACAGTGTATAGCCTAAATCGGCTGTTCACAATGTGAAACAGAACATTACAATGTGAACTCTCTGTGAAAAACCACACCACAGTGTGAAATCGAGTTTTTTTTTTCACTTTAGCCGACTACGTGAACGCATTGTGAACATATTGTGAGACACTGTGTTCTTTCCAGCTGAGTTGCAATACAATTGTTTCCTGGCAAGCTGTAATCTCTTCTGTCTATGTCTCTCGTTGAGAGTAAATGCCTTTGGTTACTAAAGTCAAAGAGAATAGAAAAGTTCTAAGCTATTAGTTTAAGCAATTACAAGCAATTTCAGGGTTTAGCAGCGGTTTACCTCTAAACGATGGGAAATATGCAGTGGAAAATCAAGGAATATAGCAATGCAAGAAAACATAATTACCTAGTTACCTCCGCCAAGGGAGGAGGTTATGTTTTCGTTACCGTTGGTTTGTTCGTTAGTTTGTTCGTTAGTTCGTTAGTTGGTTTGTCCGTGTGCAAAATAACTCAAAAAGTGGAGAAGGAATTGGGATGAAACTTGCAGGAAAGGTTGAGAATGACACAGGTACCAAACGATTAACTTTTGGTAGTGATCCGATAATCTTTGGGGAATTTATGAAGGATTTTTGACATTTTGGCAGGTAGGGTCAATGAACTTGGGAGTTCAGGCTGCGCGTATCTGAGGTTTGCATGCGGGTACTTCTTCTTCTTCTTGCTTATGAGGCAGCAGCAGCTAAGTAATGTCCCTCAATTGTTGTAGCCAAGTTACAGTCTGTGGAGTAGGGTGTGTCAGGTCCATGTTGTCAGGAGGGCGGAGATCAGGGCACTCACTCAAGATGTGTTGAGCAGTCTGTTCTGGTGCACCACACTGGCAAGCTGCTGACGGGCGTAGCCCCCAACGATGCATGGCTGCATTGAAACGCCCAACTCCCGTTCGAATCCGATTTAGAGACACCCACTCACTCCTTGGGAGGTTTGCTCCTGGGGGGACAGATGTATTGGGCGTGACAACGAGTTGGGCAGGTCGTTGGGTGTCTTCCCAGCTTGTTCTCCATGTCTGGCAGATGTTGAAGTCTGATCCTCTCAACGTTGCTGCATGGCGGGAGAAAGGGCGGCGAGACTTCAGTCGCTGATGCCGCTGACCCAGAGTTACAGAGCCCTCAACTACGTCGTGGAGGAGGTCGTCCGGGTTGCTGGAGGCCTTGGTTACCAGCCTATGTGTGTGATGTTCTCGGCGCATGGGGGCAGGAGCGATGCCTGAGAGAACAGGTAGGAATTCTGTTGGTGTAGGCCGGAGACATCCTGTTATTAATCTCATGGTGTCATTCAGAACTGAGTCAAGTTTCTTGGTGTGAGAGCTCCTACACCACGCAGGGGAGGCGTATTCCGCGGCACTGTATACCAGTGCTAGCGCACTAGTGCGGAGAGTGGTTGCACTGGCACCCCATTTTGAGCCTGCAAGTCGGTGAAGGAGGTTGTTCCTTGAAGACACTTTTGCACTTATGGCCTTGAGTTGTTCCTTGTAGGTCAGCTGCCTATCCAACTTCACTCCAAGGTAGGTTGGTGTAGCATTGTATGGAAGAGGTGTTCCATCAAGAATGACACTGAGTTGCCGATTAGCCTCCTTGGTGTTCAGGTGGAAGGCTGTTACCGTTGTCTTGGACATGCTAATCTTGAGTCTCAAGATCCTGAAGTACTTCGCGATTTGCGACATATCTGCAGTGAGGGTATTCTCTACATTTGACCAGGCTCTGTCAGAGTGAAGAAGGGCAAGGTCATCTGCATAGCCATACTGTCGTGAGGTTGTGAAGGGGATGTCACTGATGTATATGTTGAAGAGCAAGGGGGATAGTACAGAGCCTTGAGGAACTCCATTCCGCAGTTGGCGTGGTCTGCTGGACTGTCCATCACTAGTCTTCAGAACAAACCTCCTGTTGGCTAGAATGTTGCAGAGGAACCTCACCATGTGGCGATCAGGGATTGTCTTTAATAATTTCAGAGTCAGACCCTGGTGCCACACAGTGTCGTAGGCTGCAGTGAGGTCGACAAAGATGGCGCCAGCTTTGTGATTCTTCTCAAAGCTGTCTTCGATGTCATTGGTCAGCTTGACAATTTGGTGGACTGTACTCCGACCATGGCGGAAGCCCGCTTGTTCATCTGGTAATTGTGGGTCAACTACAGGTTCTATCCTCGCCAGAAGGAGACGTTCCAGAAGCTTGTAAGGGACACAGAGAAGGGAGATTGGTCTGTAGCTCTTGGGGTCATCAACTGGTTTGTTTGGTTTTGGGAGAGCAATTACAGTGGCTTTTCTCCATATCTTAGGGATGACTTGGTTGGTGAAACAGCAAGAATAGAAATCTGTTAACCACTTCTGACATTTGACCCCGCAATGAATAAGGAATTCCGGTGGGATGTTGTCCGGACCTTGGGCCTTTCCACTCCTAAGTAGGGCTAAAGCATTAGCTAACTCCTCCTGAGAGAAGGGGGCCGACAACCATCCATCCACTCCCGGGGCCTGCCATAGGTTGGTAGTCTCCTGTTTCACAGATCGAGTGTGGGCCTTGTCACAGTCCTTGAATCGCCCATTGCTAACAAGTTGTTCCGCGATGGAGTTGGCTGACACAGGACATGTTCTAGGTTTGGTACTGTTTCCAGTGAGGCGTTTGAGAGTCTTCCAAGCAACTCTGCTAGAGTGAGTGAAGTCTATCCCTTGCACGGTTTCTTCCCAACGTTTACGACGCTTCCTGTCTAGACAATCAGTCAGTTCTGAGGCTTTGGTGGAAGCCAAGTCTCCAGGTTCAGATCGCAAGAACTGGTTGTAGATAGCATCACATTCTTCGTCCCAGGTGGGGATGTAGTGTCGGCGAAAACCACGCGGGATGGAATTCGTTGCTGCCTTGATAAGTATATTGCAGAAGTCTGAGTAGGCTTGGTCGGTGCCACGGGGTGTTGGTGGAGGGAGATTGCATACGGCTTCATCTACCAAGTTCGAGAATTTTTTCCAGTCGGCCTTGCGGAAATCCCAACGCTTAACAGGCTTCGTTGTGACTGGTCGGACTGGGTTTACTGGTATGAGCAGTGATGGCCTGTGTTGTGACTTGGGAAAGGGGTCTAAGATGATCCGGTGAGGTGATGGGCCTTGAAAGTTGACAAAGGCTAAGTCAGGATTTGACGTTGTATTCCATCTGCAAGAGTGGAAGCTGTCTGGCTGTTTTGGGTCAAACAGTAATTGGACACTAAAGTAATAGTGCGGGCACTAAAGTGCGTGCTCTAGTTTCTGCTAGGGCGAGCCGCGCCGTGCAGCTTAGGTTTTATGACATAACAAAGGTTTCTATATTGGGAAATCGGGCGACTCTCAGCACACAATGCTGTAAGTACGTATGGGTTGAAATCACTGATATCTTTATGGAAGAACAAGATTAGTGGTGGAAATGAACTGCATTCTTGGCGGAGGTCTGCGCTCTCAGAGTGCTTCTCTAGTTACCTCCGCCAAGGGAGGAGGTTATGTTTTCGCTACCGTTGGTTTGTGTGTTCGTTTGTTAGTTAGTTAGTTAGTTTGTCCGTGTGCAAATTTGGATGAAACTTGCAGGAAAGGTTCTTCTTCTTCTTCTTCTTCTGATTAAGCCTGCCTCCTTCAATAGACTCTTAAAGCCCAAACAAAGTTCTGGTAGGCCTGCAAAAGTTGTCAAATTTCGCTCCCAAATGTGAACGTATGCTTAGGAAATGTGCAGGATAACGATGTTATTACAAGATATTCGATGGGTAACGACGAAAATGCGAAATATTAACCAAAAAGGTTCAGTCTCAGAACTTACCCGAACGGAGTCAGGCTAAACTCGGACTCGGGGATAACTCGGCTTCGCTTTGACGGCGGGATGAGTTGTAATGGTTGTCCATCTGATTGTACAGTGTTGTCCTATGGGAGCCGCCTGTATAAACTAGCGCTTCGTGTTCTGGCTACTCGCAGTAATGGTCCGAGTTGCTACAACGCGCGCATCAAAAACCTCTTTTGCGCGCAAGCAAAATTAGTGTGCGCCTATCAAGCACCTCTAAAACAATCAAAGGCCCTTGATAAACAACAACAAAAACTCCAAAGACCGCGCGTCTCAGCAACTGAGGACCGCGCGCTGTCATTTTTGTTTCAAGTGTTTTGTACAGGATTACGTTAGCACGCACTTTCCTGTCCATTCAGTTAGGCCTCATTTGGTACTTTGCAGTGGCCAGTAGAATGTGGCGATCACTTACTGCGTGTGAATTGTCTGAAGTAGGGTCGAATTTTTCCCGATACCGAGTTAGTCTGGAGCCTTCTGGAATAAAAGTCGGTTTTCCTACTATTATTATTTTTCTCAAAATACTCCAAATCGACTCATCATTCCGGCAAACCGCGTCAGCCAGGTAAGTTTCTTCGTGGACTCTTTCGAAATATTGCAAGTAAAAATGAAATGGTGCTAGACGGGTTCTCCAGCACTTACCGAAACTTAGTTTTCACTTTAAGATTCTTGCAGACTGGTGCTATTTACATTATGATACAATTTATTTACAGATATTTACAAGCACATAGAAAATATGACGAAAATAACTAGCCACTGTGATCAACCGTTAGACGGTTTCGAAATGATCCCACAGATGGCGCTGAAACAATTTCTGACGACAGGGAATTCCAGTTCCTTACAGTTCTTGGGAAGAACGAATGGCGAAAGGTTTAGAATGATACAAGTAACAGATGATAAATTTTGGTAATGATCCGATAATTTTGGGGAAATTTATGAAGGATTTTTGACATTTTGGCAGGTAGGGTCAATGAACTTGGGAGTTCAGGCTGCGCGTATTGAGGTTTGCATGCGCGCACTAAAGTGCGTGCTCTAGTTTCTGCTAGGGCGAGGCGCGCCGTGAAGCCGAGGGTTTATGACGTAACAAAGGCTTCTATATTGGGAAATTATTGTGACTTTCAGCACACAATGATATAAGTATACGTATGGGTGGAAATCACTGATATCTCTATGGCAGAACAAGATCAGTGGTGGAAATGAGCTGCAAGCTTGGCGGAGGTCTGCGCTCTAAGAGTGCTTCTCTAGTTTGTTGATGAAATCAATGTTTGTTTGTTTTTGTTTTGCATCGACATATCTTAGTGGTGTAACGAAATCGCATTTTGACATTGCTCCAGTAGATTATTACTTTTTAATCAATGAACATAATTGACTTGATTGTCACGCAATGTACTGATAGATTTTCAAAGTAGGCAGCGTACACATTTTAAGTGAACACAATGCAAATCAGTTAAAATCTGCTTCATTTTTGGAATTTGTGTGTATCTCTTATTTATATGCATGACTATTCATTTGAATCACATCCGCACATAATCTATCTATCAGATGGTGTAAACAGTACTTTTTTCCCCTAATTTTTCATGTAATGACAGCTCTATGGGAAATACAACTACAGCAAAGGAAGTATCATTAAACGAACGGAGCGAATCCAAGAAAATTGGGAAAGTATATGATAGTAAAAGCCACGCAAACGCGCGGTTTATAAAGGATTGGCAATGCTCCGCTGGAGAATTACAAAGATGAGATGAGATAATGACATGAGATGAGATGACATCATGAGATGATGAAATGATGAGATGAGATGATAAGATGAGATGAGATGATGAGATGAGATGAGATGAGATGAGATGAGATGATGAGATGATGAGATGATGAGATAATGAGATGATGAGATGATGAAATGATGAGACGAGATGATGAGATGAGATGATGAGATGAGATGAGATGAGATGATGAGATGATGAGATAATAAGATGAGATGAGATGATGAGATGAGATGATGAGATGAGATGAGATGATTGAGATGATGAGATGAGATGATGAGATGAGATGATGAGATAAGATGATGAGATGAGATGAGATGAGATGATTAGATGAGATTAGATGAGATGATGAGATGAGATGAGATGAGATGAGATGAGATTAGATGAGATGATGAGATGAGATTAGATGAGAAGATGAGATGAGATGAGATGAGATAATTAGATGAGATGACATGAGATGATAAGTTGAGATGATGAGATGAGATGAGATGAGATGATGAGATGATGAGATGATGAGATGATGAGATGATGAGATGAGATGAGATGAGATGATGAGATGATGAGGTAAGATGAGATGAGATGATGAGATGAGATGAAATGAGATAAGATGACATGGGGTGAAATGGTGAGGTGAGATAAGATAAGGTGAGATAAGTTGACATGAGATGAGATGAAATATATTTGCCTAACAAGAACATGATAAACATTGTCAACATAGTCAAAATAGTCATTGTTAAAGAACAATGTTGATAAAAAAGAACCGGCAATAGTGTAGTCGAGTCCATACAGTCCTGAATATATTGTTTAATAAACAATATATTAATTATACGTATTTGCAATATTTACAGAAGCATTGTCATATTACATATTACAGGTTTGCATAAGGGCTGATTTATATATCATTAGATGAGAGATGCTTTCGTAATGATTTTCGAAAAGCGTTACGGGTATTTATATTTTTTAGATCTTGTGGAGATCCTCTCCAAATTATACTGCACGCATATGATATGCATCTTTTTACCAGTTCTAGATCTGATTTTTGCTGATTACAATACAGCCATTAGCATTCATGAAGCGATGGTTACATAGTCACTTTAATGTCTAATGTTACAGCATTACCCAGTTTCAAAGAAGTGCAGAGTGAAAGTGCAATAGAGTGTTACTCTTTATAAGTACACTATTTCACCAGGATGGACGGAAAGGGAGGAGGTTATGTTTTCGTTACCGTTGGTTTGTTCGTTCGTTCGTTTGTCCGTGTGCAAAATGTTAACTCAAAAAGTAGCTAACGGATTGCGATGAAACTTGCAGGAAAGGTTGAGAATGACACAAGTAACAAACGATTAACTTTTGGTAGTTATCCGAGAATTTTTGGGGAATTTATGAAGGATTTTTAATATTTTAGCAGGTATATAGGGTCAATGAACTTGGGAGTTCGGGCTGCGCAAATTTGAGGTTTGCATGCGCGCACTAAAGTGCGTGCTCGACTTTCTGCTAGGGCGAGCCGCGCCGTGCAGCTGAGGGTTTATGACGTAACAAAGGCTTCTATGTTGGGAAATCGGGCGACTTTCAGCACATGTTTGTCATGCTGTAAGTACGTATGGGTGCCGGGTGGAAATCACTGATATCTCTAATGGAAGAACAAGATCAGTGGTGGAATTGAGCTGCATTCTTGGCGGAGGTCTGCGCTCTCAGAGTGCTTCTCTAGTTATACATGTAATTATATATATATATATATATATATATATATATATATATATTATTTTTTTTATTATTCTTTTTTTTTTACTGTGGACTTGCACGTTGTACTCTTGAACTTTGAATTCACTGTGCTGTGTTGCACTGTTTGTACTGCATTTTATGGACTTGCAAAACAGTATCCGCTGCCTGTGCAAATACCTGTTATCATCGCCCTGAAATAAAATCTAAGTGACAATAAAATTCAATGAAAGCATGTATTTGGTCAATAACTTTGCAACTACGCCTCTCTGTCCGATGAAAGTCGTCACTTAGTTACAAAATCCAGCAATGCATTGATGCAAAAGATGTCATTTCGTATCCCTTTAGTTTCATATTCAGAAGGTTATATAGTTTATGAGCAATGTTGAGATTATTGAGATACTGGTATCGCGTATTGGGATCAGGTTTTTAGATGGCAATCTAAACTGAATGAATGGCTTGTGACACACAGGATTACACTTCAAAGCGTGTTTTATTGCAGAGGTATATATAGCTCTTATATCCTGATTCTGATTTTATTTCTGAATTTCTTTTTCATACATAAATGAAGTACAAAGTCAATTGAGCGAACAAATTGGGCACAGTATAAATTGAATCTGACAATTAAAGCAAATAGATGATTAATTCAAATATTCAACTTTTTTTCCCCTGATACAATTCAAAATGAAAATAAACTATTTTGTGCATACATTTATGCAAACATAAGTTACAGTATATCTCTTGCTCAAAGACAAATTAGGCAATTCTTGATGTACAGAAATTCAGGAGACCATCGTCATAAGCAAGCTCTTGACGAGGACAATGGCCTCAGAAATGATTGTCTAGACAATACAACATTGTAAGAATATCACATAATAAGTCACCATTCACTGAGTGGCGATAAGGAGAAAGGGAGGGAAGAATGAGGGGGAAAAGTGCAGTGGTGCATTGTGCATTCTGTTCTCTCACTTCAAATCCCAAGAAGACCGAGTTTCTTGAATAATTGTAATTACAGCACATATCCACAACTCGTCAACATACAATAAAGGGACTTAATGGGGGTGGAGTCTCGATGTTTGCAATTGGGTAAAAGTTAAGTTGTTATAATTCGGAAGCAAAGGTGGGACTACTTTTTAGCAAGAAGGTAATTGTTTAATTGTCTCGCTCTGATGAGTTGATTTTCTGGGACCTAAGTAATACAAGCTGTGCTTTTAATCTCAGCTAGCCTATACATTGGTTCTTATTACCATTAAGTATTTACTTTTTGGCAAATGTGTATAGTACATTTATTTATTTCAATCAAAAGAAGTCAAAAAGTAAAAAAGACAAGATGTTATTGTGTAGGGATGGTAACTGTAACTCGGTTATGACTATCTTTTTCTTTATGCTTGTGAACGCAAAGTGGAAATAAATTCAAATCAATCAACTGATCAAAACATCAATTCGAAGAAATGACTCAGGGTATAGGCTATCAGGATATTATGGGTTGACTCACTCTTGTCGTATGGGGGTAATGAGAGCCTTATGTTGTCTGATACTGTGGGGGAGGGGGTTGCACGATTCTTACATTTTAGTGGTATACTCAAGTGCTGATAGAGGTCAATTACTTACTGGAGATGGGTACATTTCACTTTAACGGACAGAGGTAAATGACTGACTGGAGGTATAGGAGATAAGTGTGGCGAACAGTAATGGAAAGGAAGTAGGGCCTAGGTAGTAATAGATTTTCTTACATCACACAACAGTGACAACACCTTAACGTCACCTTGTTTCATGTCCATGATTACGATTGTGTCCAATTTCTAGCATACGAAAGTTGTTTATTTCATAGCTATTTTGTGTGTGTGTGTGTGTGTGTGTGTGTGTGTGTGTGTGTGTGTGTGTGTGTGTGTGTGTGTCTATTATGTCAGCGTTTAACGAAACTTCAACTTAGGAACAATTCTGTTTGGGTTTTTTTTTTCGCTGCAGAAATCCTCTTGAACAAGAGAGTGGCATTTCACTTTAACGACCAGCTGTGACTGATGAGAGTGAGTTGAACTGTTACAATGTTCGTAGATGTACTTGAAAAGCAGGAAGGGCTACTTCGGTGTCTGGTTCCTAAGTGCAAATAATCCAAACATAAAGGGTCAGATGAACAATCTTTAGATTGTGAATATAGAGTATTCTAATTCACTCACGCATACACACACTGATACACCTGTCAACATAGCTATAAGTTGTTCAAGATCACGTTTTCATGATTCCCGATCCATTGTGAAATTTGTTTAAAAATTTGCTCGTTTCGAATCACTGTGTGTTTGTTGCTGTTGTTGTAGTTGTAGTTTTCTACGCCGCGAGACGTCCTTCATTACGCATCCTTTTTCTGATGAGTGTGGGTGGTGGAAAGGGTGGCCTGATTTGCATTAGTGCACTGGCCTGGGCAGAGGTTCACGCACTTCGCGAAAAATATAATCCCTGTATTAAGTTGCACTTCAGTAGGATATAGAAGTGAGGTAGTACCCCTCCCGCCTCCCTCCCGAAATAAGGCTCGTAATATCGAGTTTGTTTGTTTGTTTGTTTGGTTTTTTTTCTATATACGCACCTTCTTTTTCATTTCCAGATTAACAAACCTTCAGAATAACGAACCTCACCTGAATTTTTGAATTCAACCAAAATGCGTAATAATAACCTTCGGGATTATTCATAACTCCACAAAATGTTCATCTTCCGATTTATAAACATCTACAGGTATAGAGAATTAGTGTTTTTCGGAGTAACGAACCATCAGAATAACAAACCTTATTTTCTTTTGGGATCAACGAATTTGAGGAATAGTTAACATCACTTGATTGAACCTACACTGCTCTGTTAGATTTAAGAGCCCCTTTATCAACATGATACTGTTTATCTGTTGTGTTCTTGTATTATTTACTTTGATAGTATTATATTCATACACCTACACACCACACACTGTTATAGTCAAATAGTAAATATGGATAAAGACTTGGAAAAGCCTGTTTTCTGAAGGAGCCATTTGTTTTTCGCGACGAATTTTCAGTGACGTATAGAAGTAGTAAAAAAAAATAAAAACAAAACAGACATATAGCTGAAAGGCGGACTTTGTGTCTGGTTGGTGATCATAATTTTGCTCATTACAATGTGCAGAGGTCCTTTGGGCGCATGCAAGTTGGCACTTACATGCCTATAACGTCCAGTGTATGCCAGGGCGTGTGTGTGTGTGTGTGTGTTTAATTGTTTGATTGATCGACCACTGGTTTTCACTCTCTACCAGGGTTCAAGGGTACAAACAGTGGTGACGACTTAACATTCATTATTGACCAATTGCAGCGAGTAGTACCGGTTCTCTCCGGTCACTCCCTTAACCTACCATGGGTAGCTCCATGCTCCATACCCATCATGGAGCAACAAAATGCGGTATGCTCGCCTGCATTCAGTGATGGTACAGCACAGCCAATACGGCGTTGATGACGGGATCAAGCTGACGTGAACGAGGACCAGACGTATCGGAGTCGGAGGCACAGAAAAAGGTGAGGTGGTAGCCTGAAGCCGCTGCGTCAGATTGTGGATAAGGTATATTCCTGAACAGGTTTAACGTTTTCATGAGATAGTGCACCATGACACAACCGATAACCTATATAATACAGTTCATGTACTAGTATACGCCATGAGGAAAAATCATACACCTGTCAATGCCTGTACAATTATTATTACAGTTTGAAAATTCGGTCAATACTCCTATTTACTCATATTCCTTTATTTGTTTATCTGACGACCACCCCTTTAAAAATGATACAGATTTTTAAATGATTATCTTAGATGATTTAAAGCAAGGAATTCTGTCCTTGTTCGTTCAGTAGCAAAAAAACCGAATAGAAATATGTAGAAATCATTTAAAGCAAAGATGTGACATTAATTTAGACGGTTGATGGTTTTAATATTCAAATAGGCTATTGTACATTCTTGATATGGGTCCTCTATTGCACAGTTTGGAATTCCTGATTATCTGATGAACTGAACATGATGTGACATTTATTAACAGTCACCTGGATGCCATTCGGATAGAAAGCCTGATCTGACTACTTTTATGGAGAGAGTAATATAAATATACCATCATGACTGAGACATTTACTAAAACAAAAGGTAAAGGGCACCTTACTAAATAATCGAAAATGCGAAAACCATATACCTCGTGAAGGCATCTCACTTCTTGGAGATAAAACATAAATTGACGTTTACTGCATGACTCTTTTTTTAGTAAGACGTAGTATGGCCATTTTGGCATTAATATCCGGGGACATGCCAATCTTTAATGGTAACCAATGGTTAAGTAAAAGTAGAGGGTCTCAAAATTTTGTCGCCGTAAGGAGTTGGTCTTATTAGAGAACATTGTACCCATTGCATTTTGGAAGTCCATTGGTAACACCACGCAGGGTAACAGAGGTTATAAACAATGTAGTAAGATGCGACCATAATATTATTCACGTAAATCATCTAAAAGCAAAGTGAAGTATTTGTTTTTCGCTCTCTTGCTCGACCTTTGCACGTCATGACTGAAGATCAAAGTCAAGCAGACAAAATAATTATTGTAGGCCACAACCGTTGCCCTACTCTATAGGCCTGCATAAAATACTAACTTGAATGGATGGAAAGATGACTCCGATTTCCATGCCAGGTGATATGATATGTGTGTGTGTGATATGGCATGCGTCTCAGGCATGCTGACATCAACACAATGTTGAAATGGATTCTTATTGCACAGATAAGAACCTATTGGTTGAGCTTCGTTTTGTTTGCCCAATAGTTAACCCCCTCCCCGCGCTTTCTTGTTTGACGTATCCCTGTAGCTTTATAGGTGTTGAAATTGGCAATGAATGCATATTGGATAAACCTTATAATCCAACAATCAGTCGAAAAGTACCAAATACTGGACTGGGATGGGGAGCTGACAGAATGGAAGTTGAAAGGGCCATTCCAGACGATTTTCATAATTTCACATCATGTAGTGCATAAATCGACAGCGCCATGTATAGATTTATGGAATTTATTGTGGTCTTTGAGCAGAGAAACCAATAGACCAGTTCGTAATTCCACTTTGCGCATGAGCAGAAAAAGGTCATTTGTACCAACATGCATTTTGGTTTATTAATTCACTGAGATAAGCATCTGTAATGTGATGATTATTCATGTGATCCTTATCTAAATAGTGCTTGCCAGCACATCCGCCTGACAGCAAGCCTGGTATTTGGCAATATCAAAAGAAAAAGGTTGTTATTGCATTCAATACGAAACAATGAATTAGATGCCTGCTAAAGTGTCAACTGACGGACTATTCTGGTCACCTGGTCTAAACACAAGTTCATACTTTGTTTGAACACGAATTCCATACATTGTATGTTGGGCAGCTTATGCATTATACCGCTTTGAAAACGAGTGATGTGCTTAACCAACTGAGAAAAAAATAAAGGTCATTTGTACCAAGGTGTACATGAGCTAATTACGAACTGGCTTCTGAAAAATCTTAAACAATTTACAATGAATAGCGTTGATGACATAGGAGCCTCACGTATTTCAGACAATAATGTAGCAGTGGAATTCCATTACAATACCGCTTGACTGACAAGTTCACCTGTGTGGGATGTATGCATACCTTCTTCTTTTGTTTTGTTTCCTTGAGCCCCAACTCATGCATTTTGATGGTGAGGCTGCCATGTCATCATCCTTGTTCATTGCAATTTGTTATAAATTTTGAATACATCCTTATTCATCATCCCAATCACTGTACATTCTCAAACTATGTATACGCTCAGTATCGTTGTTCAAATGTAATAGTCTGAAAAATCATCCGGAGGTCTCCCTTGATAGGAGCGAGGGTAATTATGGACACCTCAGACTCTGTAGCAGTCACTGTCACCAACATGTCGCGAAGCCAACGAGAAAAGATTCCGCCACAATATGTTGGACTCGGTTACCTTAATCGTACATGGGACCTTGCACCTTGCACTCATCTCGTCCTTGAACTTGAAGTCATACTCCCTTATCAGATAACGTCATTGTCATCTTAATGGCTATAGACCAAACAGCGCAAAATTTCTTTAACAGTGTTGTAATATAATTTTAGAAATACCCTTTTCTGCTGCGATTTATGTTAATGAGCTGACGAGCCCAACAGCCCAATATATCAACTGGTAATGTGCTGACATACGCGTGGGTATAAGAGAAGACATACCTTGGGTATAGCCGTGTGTACAGCACATCTGTAATGCATAAAAGGGGAGGTATTAAATTAAACGTCAAAATGCCAGTGTGCAAAGCGATATATTATGTATAGTAATCACTGTTAACACTGCCAAGGGACATTTACCTTTTTTTTTAAATCCTCAATCCAAGGAAAGAAAGGTTCCGCCCATAATGCCGATATGGCTTCGATATCTCGGACCAACCAAACTGAATATCAGAACATTTGAACATTCGAAGTTTCGTGTATTATCATTGTAGCGGATTCCAATTAGAGCCTACTGCCTACAGGAATCATCTTTCGTTGTCGCATTAACGAACATCATAGGTATACGAAATTTGTGTATTATTTGTGTGTTGAAATAAAAACCTTCGAAATGACGAACGTTTGTCCGTTTTCCGAATAACGAACCTTGAACTGTTCAAAATATTTACGAGTGTATCACCCACCTCCTCCATATGGCATTATTCTCCCAATAAGTCTAACAATACATTTTGACGGTGCGAGACACAGCAGTTTCACGTGACTGGCGAGAAACTGAAATCGCATGTTCGAAAGTTTGATAGCACAACCCTACATTGCATTGAGTTGTTGAATCAAGTTCAATTGGGATGACAAAGTTGTTTCAGAAAGCAGTATTTGGAAATTTCAACAAGTTTCATGATTGAACCTGCTCTGCACTGTAAAGGTTACAGGCTGTATAAACAAAAACAAAACCATAAAAAAAATGCTTCCAAGGACACTTCGTGGCGGAGGCATATGAAAAAAAAAAAAGTTTGGCAATGTAACATCCACTTCGACACGCATTCTTCCATTTAAAATGTCAAACTTAATTGCCAGAGGAAGTGACCCTTTGTTATCAGTTATTTCCCATGAAACAGTACATTCCCCTGTCATTTGGTGCTTATTACTAAGAGGTTTTGAACTTGTATACTGGAGTATTGTTTTTTTCGCACTCCTCCTGGTTTCGCTATAGTATATAGTATGGCATGTTATTTCTTTTTTGGACTGTCGAAAACGAACCTTGGAGATTTCGTTTTCGGATTAACGCAAACGGTCGGAGTATAAAACCTTCGGAATGACAAACCTTATTTCATTTTCAGACTCTCGAACCTTCAGACTATCAAACCTCATGTTATTATCGATTTAATGAATCGACGGAATAATGGACCTTCTTAATTTCTTGATTAACAAGGCTCACAAATTCCAATGCTTCGTATCAAAGCCACAAAATTTCATCTTAATGAACATCTAGGTATATCGGCTTTTAGTATTTCGGAATGGCAAACCATAGCAATCATAACGGGCATCATCCGCCCGTATCCGCTATATCGCGTTCTACTTCCAATAGGTGTAGGCCTACAGTATGTTTTGACGATGTGAGATGACAGTTTTTCATGAGTAGCAAGAAATTGAAATCACTTGTTTGAAAAATTTGATTGCAAAACCCTTGGCGGTTACATGATTATTATACATTCTTGAACAAGTTTCGTCGGGATGACGTTATTGTTTCAGAGAGCAATAATTTGGGAATTTTGACAAGATTTAATTTCTATGCGGTGTTAGTTACTTGGTTAAGGTGCAATTTTGTTGATATTGGACCTCATTACAATGTATATACTACCATTTTCAGCGATGACGAAAAATCAATGTCCCTCCCTTTTATATCACGGCCCAAAACTGCTCTAGAGATTTCAATTCTCATGATACACGACTTTATTGGTCTATATTCAAATTGCACGAAGAGACCTTGAGCCTTGCTTACAACTTATATGTAAAGAAATAGTATGACGTAAGTAGCAGAGTTACGGCACTTTCACTTGATATCTACCCTTTGAGCTGAATGACCAAAATACTTTCTCCAAATAGTCATGATCATGACGTGATATACACGTATGCCAATTTTCTGCTTTGCTTTGACCCATTCTCAAATTATGGGAAAAGTAGTGAAATTTTAGCCTTTTTATTTGACCTTTGACAGCCATGATCCCGTTTCTTTCCCGTACAGAATTACTGGTGCAATGCACGTATTACCAAGTTTAATTAGGTGTATGCATCTTTTCCCAGGTATGGAGCAAATGATAATTTCAGCGTTATACAGCGTAATCTCAGCATTTTAACCTGACCTTTGACCCTTGACCTTTGACCTCGATCATGACCCGAAACTTTCCAAGAGAATCGTTGTAAGACAGTATGTTGTAATAAGTTTCATAAAGACACCATTATATACACACTAAGAAAAAAAGGTTCAATAAGGGAGCTAAAAGGGTTCGAAGTCGCGGAAATGGGTGCAAATTACACGATTTGCGAAAATGGTGGAACTTTGCTTCTTATATGGTTCATTTGGGGTTCGATCTTGCCCCGGTCATTGACGGTGCAATATTGCGCCCCAAACTAGTCTCAAAACAAAGACCTCCTATGGTGTTGCTCGACACTAAAATGCAATATTACATATCCTTCTGCTGATATTATGAACATATATTTTTTGATATCAGGAAACTTAATTTTCTTTCATATTCTATAATCATTCATCGAGAGTATATTTTCAAATCAAGTTGAGTCCATGATGAAAGGGGTCTACTAAAAAAAACTAACGTAGAATACCTGATTGCTTGTCTGGTATTGACCAATCACATTGTACGAATAACCTAGGAGGTTTAACAGATGAAGTTCCAACTGGCTGTAATTATTCAAATAGTCGTCAGGTTTCCATTGCTGTACAAAACAATTCCACAGGTGCATTTGTGCCTTCACTGATCGGGATTCGATGCCGCCGTCTCGCTGAGCAATCTGAAGATTCATTTTGGACGTTCACATAATTTTGGCTATATTTTGCTTGTCTATCTATTAAATGAAATGAAATCCTATACTTTAAGATAAAAACATATAAAGCAAAAGTCAAATCTGAACAGAAATATTATTGTGCATAAGTGTTACTCTTAATCAGAGCTGTTTCATGTGAAAGTGTGTAAACTGTACCCCGGATAGCCGGTTTATTTTATCACTTTTCCTCATGATTCTGACAAAGCAAACTGACATGAATCTTCAAATAGAATTCTTTATCAATAGATACATCAGATTACTGCCCAGGCATGCCTATTAGAATAATGTTCGTTTTATTTTTTTTTTTGCGCAATTTCTATTCGTGTATCCCCGTGTCTTTAACATTCACTTAACCTATCTCTTATTGGTTGGGATGTCGAAACGTAATTACCATTACAAAGACATATCTTCCTGTTTGTGGGTCATTCTTGCTAAGGTGCAATATTGAGCCCATAACTAGTCTCAAAGAAAGACCTATATGGTGTTGAGCGACACTTGAATACAATATTGCATACCGTCGTGGTGCTACCATGTACATGTTTTTTTTTTTAAGATATCATAAAACTTGATGTTCTCCCATAATTTCATAATCATCCATTGGAGCATTTTTGAATTAAGTTGAGTCTTTGATGGAAGGGTCTGCGAACAAGCTAACGAAGAATACCTCACTGCTCGTCTGGTATTGACCAATCAAAATGGAATATGTCACAGCATTCCCTGCATGCTTACTGTGCGATGATAGAGTCAAACCCTACTATACACCCTAAAGATTTTCGTTGCGACTCGATCTCGGGACAGCAAAAAATATATATATATATTTTTTTTCAAGGCCCTCAAATCTGGAATTCCATCCACTCTGATGTGAAATGTAAGAAAACGGTACAAAGTTTTAAGAAAGCTTTCAAGCGTATTTCACTTGAAAGGTTTTCTGGAAGTTACCAATATCATTTTACGAATTTATAAGAGACTAGCAAGATAGGGTGTGTTTGTGAAAATGACATCTTGCGTATTGTTAATGTGCGCTGGTCCATGTTTTTGTCTGCGTATGGATGTGTGTGTATGTGTGAGTGTGTGTGTGTGTGTGTGTGTGCCAATGTTTTTCTCTGTATATACAATGTATTTACTTTTCCGGGATTAGTTTTGGATAAGGCCAATTGCCTTCTCACTCACCTCTTCACTTGATATCTTTTGCTGTTTGTTTGCTTTGTTTATTTGTTTGTTTGTCACATTGTCATTTTATACTAGTCATACTATTGTCACATTTTATGTATGCATATTTTATTAAGTGAAAATAAATGAAATGATAAAATAAAATCATTTAGAGAGCAAAATCGCGGATATGATAAGGGTGCAAACTACGCGATATATTTTTAAGGGTTGATTTTTTTTCCTTTTTTTTTCATGGATTCATGCACGGTAAAGCCTAAGGGTAAAATGCATGCACATGAAAAATGTAAGCATATGTTTCCATGTGCTTGCAAACACCACATTTTAGAATGAATAAAGACTAGCTGTGATAGTGGAATTTCTCATGAATAAATGATAAAGCATTCACACCCTGGCCATTGTTCAACACCATTGTCAGGGTGTTAACCACATACTCCCATACACACCCATTGACCCCTGTGCAAAGTGAAAGTTTTGTACAGAGGGTTGGAAATAGAGCAAAATCTGTAACCTAACTGTGAAATTAATCATGGATTTCATGAAACTGATTTATGTTTTAAACCACCTCCAACAAAATTGTGCACTATACAACTATCACCCATATCAATGACAGTGTTATCTGATATATAGTTACTGAATTATTAAGAATCAAAAGTGGAAAATGTTTTTTTTTTTAAACGCCTATTAATCCATAGAATACATTCGATGCAAAATAATGACATGGATGTTTCCTTAAGTGTCAATTCACGGACCCAGTCGTTTGGTCACCTGTTGTGGGCATGTTCATTCTTTTCTTGAACATGATTTATGAATTCAATGAATTGTTGAGTCGTGCGAACTTATGTGCACATAAGTTGACTCCCAGATGGCTCATTGTACAGCTCGTGCATGCGTAGGTGAGCTGAGCATCTAGCTCAAATTCCATTTCCACAGCAGATCAGCTCTTCTGAGGCTTTTCGTAACGGCTTACTGCAACTCTGACTTCAACATTATTTTGTCCACTTCATAATATCAAGACCCCGTAGATTCTTACTACGTGGAAAATGGTGAGTTCAAACATCATCGTAAAGCATGATTTTAAATATCCACAATGTTCTCGACCAAGGCCTTACTCTCGATATTACCCTTCATCAAATATCTTGTATCTGTTATGTTTTTGGTTGAATAGCCATGTCTTATAATGTAGGCTTGTAGGCAGTAATATTGAAATGTTCATTTTAGAGTTCTGTTAAAATTGGCTAGTTTTATGCGTGCTGTTTCTGTTTTATTTTGTTTTTCGTAACCATTCTGTGGAATTATATCAGCTTTAACGATAAAATGTCTTGCTAAAGACGTCATGGCATTCCGATTTCCGATTTCAGATTTCAGATTCATTTATTGTTCATTTAGGAAATTCTTTTTGTTGGCATATGGGCGTGCACACAGGAATCTCTACGTACATGCATAAACTTACATATATTATTCATGTACATGAACACATTATAAATGATACAATTTTCACTGCATACACAATCATACAAGCATAATTTATACTCACAATACAGTGAACACATACATCATCACAAATTTCAAATAATTCTTTACATTTACCGATCAACAACAAAACAAAATAGTTAAGAAAACGTGGAATCGGATATTCCTATAGGAAGTGTATCCTTTACATAACCTTTACGCCCCCCCACACACACACACACACATCCCCAAGGATAATACATCGCGTCGTGCCATACCACATTTGATTAATAACGAATAAAAGGAACTGAAGTTGATGAGTAATTGTTGATATACTTATGGATAAATAGACCAGTGCACTAACTAACCTTATAATGGCAAACATTGCACGCTTATTTTAATGCTGGGATAATTCTCTATAGTCAGGTACAGTAGTGTTAGTGGTGGACTTAATTACACCCTGTATGCAGCAAGGCAGTGCATAAAAATTGAACTATACATTAAGCTGCCATGGAGAGAGTTATGTAGTCACATTTACATAAGTCAGCTCTTCTGCAAAATTATTACACACGCATGAAAAGTGGCCTTGAACTCATGACACTTGATTTTTTTTTTTTCCTTTTCAGGTATTCAAGCAAGATACAGTATGATGAAGTTGCGCGCATTCTCCTGATCACGTAAACTTATATGCAATTCTGAAGGACAGAGTGATTCCTCAAAAGAATATGTAAGTTTAATTAATGGATTAATCCGTAATATATGTATTTTCAGGTTATTGATTCATCTAGATTTTCAGCATGTGATATCCGTGAAGTATATTATATTAAAGCTTATTATTACACATGAACGCAGTTTTATCTGTTTATCAGTTACTATAACGTAGCCACCGTTTAGTGGGTTGTGGAAAATTTGATAAGAATATAGTGCAATTTTTGATACCATCTATAATTGAGAGTTATGTTACTCAAGTGGACCATTGCGATCATTTATTCTTGCCTTTTGCGTTCTATGTCTTCTCTGTTTTTTGGATTTTTTCCTGAAAACTCCATGATGGATTGTAACTCATATACAGGCAGCATCTCTCTCTCTCTCTCTTTTTTTTTTTTTTTTTTTTTTTTGGGTGGGGGGTAATCTTCTTTTCTGTTACCAGTATTATTAAAGTAAATCAAGTCAATGTTATGAATAAGTAGAGAGGGCTATATTTTCACTTTTTTGCGTGTGTGGTAACAGGATTAGAGGTGTCAACCATAATGGGCATCATTACATCCACTGCCATGGCCAGCACCCGGACCATCATCTGTGGCAAGCTCAGCAACGGCTGAATGGCTGAGTCTTACTCCTTTCCTAACTGTGTAAAATATACAGCAAACTGATGTTAAATTGGCATGTAATATGATGCTGTCTTACTTTGTTATTTTATGTTATGAAGACTTTGAGTTGGTTAGGAAAAATGTGGGATTATTTGAATATGCCCTATGTCATAAATGTATGCAGGCCTACATAAAAGGTGTGTGTTTTCATCTCAGTCCAAATTCGCCACATTTGTTTTCAACATGACTTTACTCAGGCTATTCCACATCTATTCTTTTTCTTTTTCAGCTCTAACTTAGTGATGTTTGCATGCTGTCTCCTAATTTCCCGTCTGCTTGGAGACGACATGCTGTATGTCTGTGACAAAGTAAGTGCTGCATTTTTTTTTTTTTTTTTGTGGGAGACGGGAATTCCATCTGCTTTGTGACTAGAACTATACGAGGGATATTTCTTTGCAACATTATCATGTTTTACTTATATGACAACGAGCTGAAATAAATCTATCCGACCGGATTTGTTTGTAACCAATATCAAAGCTTAGAGGGATGGTATAGTATTGGCGGAGGCGAGGATTTGGGCTTTTAACTTTTTGTGATATACCAAGAACCTACTTATGAAATAATAGAGAGTATGCCATTCTAAGAGGAATTCTATTTTTTATTTAATGAAAATTGGTTTTGAAATGGATGAGGCATCCAAAAACAAAGTAAAACGCAGCGATCGTGATAAAAAGTGGGTCCTACTTATTATTGCTCTGTTTTGGATATCGCAGCTATTTCAAAACCATTTCTCATTATCTCAGCAAAAAATGTTAGAAACCTGAAGTAGATCTCAACAAAAACTATACAATCAATTTAATTTTCCATTTTCTGGTCAATGGTCTTAGTTGCAACCTGTTAGTTTATGTAAGCAACAAAATTGCGTAGTGTAAACGACCTATTTCCTTCGAAATTTTATTCAGTCATTATTTATTCATGCCAAAATCTCTTTCAGAACCTGGCAGGACTAAATCCCACAATCTCCACTGTGAATGCTGCGCACTAGTGACATCACTATTTGGCTGGATGGTTGTGAAATCTGCCCGAATTCCTGTATACAATCGTGTCTTCCTTCGCTACAATGTTTGCGGCCTTCTGTGCTCTGTGGCTTTGAGTATCCCAAACAAGGAAGAAACACTCGATGCATTCTTCAGCAGTACATTGCAAGCCTTGATCTGAACAGGCAACTATCACGAAAAAAAAAAAAAAAAACCTACGGCATTTCATTAACAATATTGTTCAATAATTGTCTTGATATAGTTTACCAGCCTAAAGTTTTCATGGTGTAAACTTTTACAAGGAATTGTCACCAGAGAAATGATGTTGTTCAGGTTGTCCCTCCGTTCGTACATCTGTCTGTAATCGATTATGGCAACGTTGAATCACGAAGGAAAATGAAACGAAAAGTACAAGTGGACAAGTTAATGCAGGGAGATTACTTTAGCAGTTTAACACATCGTGACAAATTGAGGAATATCGGAAAATCCGTTGAAGAGCTATATATACATATATATTTAGAGTTTCAGTGCCGCCATTTCGAGATGAGAAAGCTACATCTTTGACGTCAACCATGGATAATTGTATAAAGAAATGTAAAGAAAATAGGCATAGTTTCACGTTTCTAGCATTACAAAAGGAGCACTTGATTTACTTCTTCCAGAAGGGGGGGGGGGGGGGTAATATTACCCATAACATTGTGGCAACGACAAATAAGTCGAGGCAATTTGTACTTTTCATACAGAATCAAATTTTATGGAATTCCCTTGATATTTTCTTCATGTACGTTTCCATACATGAAAGTGACACTGAAACGTTGAAAAATGCATAACTTCCACTGGATCATACGATTTTCCATGTTCACTTATGTGTTCTTATGATATTGCTCCAATCCACGGGTACATTTGGATTTCATTCCCCTTTTATACTATTTGAGGTATCCAAATTAAACTTTGCATATGTATGTACGATTGGACGAAGTTACTTCTACCACCTTGTGGGTGCCAGCGTTCAAGGTCAAATATTGTAGGTCATTGTCAAATTCTACAATGTCATTTCGTGCTCTTTCTTTGTATCTCACCTGGTAAGCACTGCCCACATAGTATTGTGGTGTTCTTTTAATAACTTTCAACACTTTAGAGCTATATGACCACCAAAGTCACTCCTCAGATCATCTAAAGATGGATGTCAAGTGTTTATATTGGGGAAGTCCGACTCCGTCAACAGTCAAAAAGTGAATGTCAATGAGCTTACATTTGAAAATCAGTGTAATCACAAATTCGATATGTGGGCAAGACATCACTTCGCTTTTACCATGTTAGATGGTGAATATTAACATTTTGTGAAGCTTCCGTTTCTAATTCATACAGCATCAGCATACCTCATGTCTGAGAATAGTGGTAAAGAAGATTAGAGACTTTGGCAACAGCGTGTAAAATTCGCAAAATTTTATTTTGTGCCTTATATTTGCTGAACAAACGTCGTAGGAGTACTACAATCTGTTAAGCAATAAAGCGGAACAATAACTCTATTATTAGCGTTATAGAATAAAAATGACAATGATGTAGTTCTGAAGCATACTTTTCATTAGATACTTTTGCAATGACTCCATGTATACTTTTAATCGAACTAGGTATATAATCACCAATGACTTGTACTTGAATAACGACAGAATGATTCGGTGAGGAAAGTTTTCTGTCACGTCATTAGGAAGAAGGGAACGTGTCAATATTATGCTATTTGTTCCGTAGTTATTTCTGAAGTGGTTAAATGTATTTTCCTAAAACATTTTTCATTTTATATATACCTACGTTGCATCCAGATGCCTATTCGTTGAAAAATGTGGGCAGTGTATTCAAAGGTCAAAGATCATACGTATGGGCCTAGGGTATACAACATTTCACTAGTTGTTGTTGTTGTTGTTGTTGTTTGGTGTTTTTTTTTTTGGGGGGGGGGGGGACACGGTTCAAAGTGTCCTGAAACCTTGTATAATACATGCATTTAGTTATGTATGATGCCAAACTGTTGCCGCTCATACAAATGCAGCCGTTTCAAGGAAATAACATAAGATTATTCTTATTCTCCATGATTTGGTAATGCTAATGTGGTTCATAAGAGTCCAGTGAAACTGTGTATAGAACAAAAAATGGATTTGACAATGGTATACGATATCCGCAATTTACTCTTTGACGGGGTCTATCATCCGATTAATATGTATAAGCACGGTAGTCCCCTATTCGGAAACTACAAGTTAAGATAAGCTGCATTCATTTTGCACGCGACCATGGCGTTATAGCCAAAGGTGATCTGCAAATCACTGTGTGCCTACAGAGGATTGGAAAATGTAACAAATTTCTGTGTATGGAACAAAAAAACAGAAACTGGTGCATGTATAATTGTCAGTCACTTTGTTAGTCGTTATGATGATTTGCTCATTGCAGTTCCGGAATCTCAGCTCGAGGGACTCGAATTGATCCCAAATCAGTCGGAATACGTGTATCACCCAAGACAAAATCTGAATACATAACTGCGATTCTGCCTAGTCTCCATTGGTAGCCCATAAGAGCTGGTATCAAGTTTGATTTTCATATTATAATCATACCTTGTATTTAGATGTTTTCATCGAAATGCCCGTATACCTGTATACGGTACACTATGCGGATGTCAATTAAGTATCTAAACGATGATAAATTGTAGTCGTAATCTAAGTGCCAAGAATCTCATGATTTAAATAAGTGTGAACCCCAAGACATGTCGTGATAAGGACTTTAAGACAATTGGCATCGTCATTATAAAACAAACTCCTAATTGTAAGACATGTAGATTCATATCTATGCTGGAAACATATCTTTTTGATGATTCATGATGACGTCACTGCTACATGAATACTGTACGCATGGAAATATGTAGGCCTATTCGTTTAAATGCATACAAACAACTTGTTAAATCCTCTTAACATCTTTTTTTTTTATAGATATGGTGCATACTTTAGAAATGTAAGTAGCATGCTCTTGTTTTTGAGGCTTTGTGTACTGGTAAGAAGCATATCTTATTCATATAGATTATGTGAATAAGTACGTATTCAAGTACGTTTTGAATAAAACGTATCCAGACAAATGTATATCATATTTTTACCTCTTCCTTCATGCAGATGTATACTCTTGCCTAGAGGGTTTGTTTGATAGATAGTGATAGTGCTCACCTTATTGGAAAGGTAATTGGGTAAATATTTGGTTTTAGTATGTCATTCAAACACAACTCTAAGTTAACTTCTATATTAACATTTCAGAACTCACAAATTCCACATACACATTTCATGATTCAAAGGATCCAAATTACACCAATCCTATTTACTGTGCAGAGTGCAACAACAGCATAAGTTTGATATACTGAGCAAACAGGCTTGCATTAGTTCGCACTATTCAAGGTTTAAAGTAGTTAAGTAACCAAATTGTACCCGGTTATGTGATGCTAAATATTTACCTTATAGGTATAATGTTGCAAATATGTGGTGCTTATTTCATCCATAACTGCTGCAAAATTGCTTCTTTAAAGGAGCCAATCAGTGTCACTGCCTGTTCCTCTAGAGACGCAATATTGCCCAGTAATCTCAAGGTGCACTTGAGGTTACTGGGCAACATTGCGCCTCTAAAGGCGTAGACAGTGACACTGACTGGCTCCTTTAAAGAAGCAATTTTGCAGCAGTCATGGATCAAATAAGCACCACAAAGGTGCAACATTATACCTATATATATGGCACAAAATCGCACCCTCAAGAGAGGCTACAATCTTGGAACTTTGGGTGCTTCTTTGCACCCTCACGAAAGGTATAAAGTTGCACCAAAAGTAGAGGCAAGAAAGGGTGCAAAGTTGCGCCGAAAATTAAAGGGGGAAAGATCACACCCTCAAGAAAGGTGCAACTCAGCACCAATTAGTGTGGGTGGAAAGATGCACCCTCAAGAAAAGGGTGAAACTTAGCAACACTTAGTGTGGGTGGAAGTATGCACCCAAGGGAAGAACTTCGCACCCTCAATAAAGGGTGCAATGTTGCAAAGGTGCGCCCACAGGGTGCACAATTATACCATTGCACCATGGTGCAACTTTTGCACCAATTTCTTGAGGGTGCAAGATAACACCCATAGGGAGCCACCAGTGTGACATCACTTTGCACCCTTAAAAGGTGCAAGAGTGAACCATTTTTTCTTAGTGTGTAGACATACATTTCCGAGATATGAAGAAAAGTGAAATTTGATCATTTTCACTCGACTTCGCACCCAAGAGCACATGGTCTAATTTTTCCTATACAGTGTATAGAGAATCCTTATCTGATAGAACGATTTACAGAAATACTCTAGATTCATCAGAATACCTTCAGGTATTGCAGAGGACGGGGGAGCGCGTGCGCCCCCAAGCTAGGCGCAGCTTCGTCCACTCAGTGGCGGATCCAGAGCTGGGGGGGGGGGGGGGTGGGGGCGCAACCGGCGCAAGCCCCCCTTTATTTTTCGTTAAAAACAAAAGAAATAAAAAGACAAAAAATGAAATGAAACCCGGAAGTGGTACCAGAAATATTAGTTGCGCCCCCCCCCCTCCTTTTACAGAATTCCTGGATCCGCCCCTGGTCCACTCATATACATTTCAAATATGCCAAGTTTCAGTTGGATTTACCTCAAATTGTTCTTAAGGTGTCCACAAAATTGATAACGGACCCATAGGGACGGACAGATGGACGGATAGACGGACAACCCGAAAACATAATATGCCTCCAGGACAGCAGGAACTAACCGAGGCGGAGGCATTTATAGAAAAAAGAAAAGCAGATTGTCAATGAAAATACCAACCCCGACGCGCAGTGTTATTCCACCATTTGAAAAAAGTCAAACTTATTTGTCAAAGGAAGTGACCCTTTATTACCAGATATTTCCCCTGAAACAATACGTTCCCCCTGGCAATGGGTTTGAACTGGTATATTGGATTATGCCTTACATTAAGACAACATAAAAAAATGCCTTACATTAAGACAACATAAAAAAAAATTAAGACAACATAAAAAAAACCCCGAAAGGCGCCTCTTTTTTTTTTGTTATGTTTTTTATCTCAGTCAGCCGATTGTAGTGGCACTAGAAAATTGCGCTGAAGCCTTTTTTTTTCTTATTTATTTGTTTATTTATTTTTATTTTACTTTTCTCTTTTATTCATTCATTTATTCATTTATTATTTTCATTTTACTTTTCTCTTTTATTCATTCATTTATCTATTTATTTATTTTTATTTCATTTTTCTTTTTTCTTTTTGCTAGTCACCCGCCGATGAAAACTAGAAGTGACACTAGAAACGAAAGAAATTGCACGGGAGCCTTTTTTTTTTGTCAGCTAATTAACCCCAGAAGTGGCACCAGAAATATCCCCCCCCCCCACGGAATTCCCGAATCCGCCTCTGTACAATGCACGCAATTGAAATGCTAATTATGAATAGTTGATCCTAAATTATTTTGAATAGGTACAGGGTCACTGCGGCATACATGACTCTGAGATGTGGACAAAGAAGGAAAACGTAATGTTTCCATAATAAAAATGGTTGGAATATACATGTGACATTGTGAACATATTTATCAAGAACATAATTTCACTAAAAAATTACAAAGACAATGGGAAGAAGCAAAATCTCCCCTCCCCCCCCCCCCAAAAAAAATGCATATGATTAAAAACAAACAAACTGTGATAAAGACTTTTAATTATCCTTACAGTGCACAATGCACACAGTGGGAATGGGGACATTTCCTTGAATCACGATTTATTCAAGTCTATATTGAATGAGTATTCGATGTGCCCAAAATGAGCAGGAAACAAAGATTCATTTCTTCGATAAATGTCCAAATTATACAATGTATGAAGAGTATACTATTAGCAGAAACCGATGACATTGATGTCCATCATACTTTACCGTTTGTGGGAGCTAGTTACCCAAACCATAAATTATCAAAGCCCTTTAGTTCAATGTGTTCAAAGGACAAATGTATTCATCTTGAGTGTTAAACTCATTAGTGAACACTGATATTGAATCAAGTAATCCGCACAATGCACATATTATAGCCTTGATGTCTGCTCAATCAGCTAAAATTGTTATTACCTAATGTAGTTTCATGGTATTAAAATACGCGATATGGCCTGTCATGTGTTTGTTTGTACGTGAACTCTCACAAGCTCACCACTGAGGGCGGTAATCATCAAAATAGGAAGAAATACATTGGAAATATGGTAAAAACCACAGGTTTTCCTTATAATTTCCCCATCCCAAGTATGTATGCCTCTTTTTACACCAATTACTTTCATATTCGCCACAAAAGAAAAGTTTGTCAAATTTCATCGTGTTACGGTTTAAAGACATCACATGTTATGGGGGCGCTATTCATTACAATATAAAAAAGTATATGACACCTACTGTATGATGTGTTGTTTCGGATAGGTACATATATCACATTTCATATCTGCATCAATTTGGATTTTTTTTTTTGCAGATTGGTTATATCATAAAAAACTATGATTAGGGACAAAACTTGTGTGAAAGATTCAGAGTGACATAAAATTAAAGGGTAATCTTTGAAAAAAATTTTTTAATAAGTTCGGATATTTGATTAATCATTTATCTCTTACTGTTAGATTCAAATAACATTGTACTCAGTCAGTTTGCTCAATCAATTTTGTATTACATCCATGTATGAAAAGAAATTCAGAAATAAATTCAGTCACTCACGATACTTTTTTCAAATTATCTGCCTATTACATTTATTGTTTGTTATCGCACGAAAAATAAGGTAAGTAATAAGAAGACAATCTCAGTGCCATTCAGAACTATGATTACTTCCTATTTTGGTCGTTCAGCATAGTATCATATTATCAACTGAAATTGGAACAGAAAAAAAAAACTCGTTTAGGGTTGCCATGGCAACCAGCAATATCGGACATAGCCAAAGTATTATCATCATCAAAATGTTGTCAATAAAATTTCAGGAAAAGTCACCAATAATGTGCACCCTCCCCGTCCCCTTACGTTTTATAGGGTTAAATATTGAGAAATGTTGTCAACTTTAAGAGTGCACTGATCGAGACTATGAAACGGGACCATGTGGGGATGGAGGGAGTTTACTGTAGGGGACTATTAAAATTGAACAAATTTTCTGTCAAAAAGTGCTATTCGATGAAAATCGACTTTCTTCACTTTTGTGAAAGCATATCTTTATAAATGCAAAGGATATTGTACAGATAGCCAACGATCTTCATTGACTGATCACTACTTTCGCGATAGTAAATGGTTATTTTGAAGCACTTTCAATATTTAAGGTACAAAGATTTTAAGAGGACAATGAACAGATGAGTAATACTTTCTATGCAGAAAAATATGTACCATTTTCTTAGTAAATATAATGTCCCGTTAGTGGCGTATCTAGGGAAAACGGCGCCCGGGGCAAGCGTGAAAATTGCGCCCCTAATTTCTGAAAAAGACGTTCAACCCCAACGCCATCCGTGTCGTCCACATAATATGCTTTTTCAAGCACTTAAAAGGGGTCTTTTGAGGGTGATTTAGATGTGATAAATTTTGATAAATTTTGGCGAGCGAGCGCAGCGAGCGAGCCGAAAATGTTTGTATTTCAGCTTACAAAACATGGAATTCTTGTCATTTTTTGCTTATTAAATCTTACAATTCTAATCAAGATATGACGGCCTTACAGATAACGATTTGTACCAACAAGCTGAGAACTTGAAAAAACACTCAAAATCAGTACGAGAGAGTGAGCCGCAAATTTGTATATTTCCGCGTCATCTTCACGTTTGCTTCTTATCTTGTTTGATTTGGGGGTTTTTTTGCGCCCCATCCCCCCCCCCCCCGTATGTTCGAAACCTTTGGCGTCCTCTTTTGATCCAATCGGCAATCGCTTCAGAACGAAAGAAATTGCAGCCGCTGCTCCGTGTATCATTTTACCTGCTAAATATAAAATGACATGTGTGAACACCATAGATATCGTCATTTGTCCGCGTCATCATCACGTTTTGTTTTTATTTTTTTTTTGTTGATAAATTTTGGCGAGAGAGGGCAGCGAGTGAGTGAGCCGAAAATTTGTGTACTATTTTTTTCAGCTTACAAAACATATAATTCTTGTCATTTTTTGCTTATTAAATCTTACAATTCTAATCAAGATATAACGACGGCCTTTTAGGTAACGATTTATACCAGAAACCTGAGGACTTGAAAAAATACTCGAAATAGGTTACGCGCGAGTGAGCCGAAATTTGTATATTTCCGCAGATCATTACGTTTTGTTCATACATTTTTTGGGGATAAATTTGGGGAGTTTTTTGATAAACTTTGACGAGTGAGCGCAACGAGCGAGCCGAAAATTGTTATATTAACTTCAACGTACAAAACATGGAATTCTTGTCATTTTTTACTTATTAGGTCTTACAATTCTAATCAAGATAGACTTTATAGTGACTGCCTTATAGATAACGATTTACACTAACAAACTGAGAACTTGAAAAAATACTCTAAATTAGTACGAGCGAGTGAGCCGAAATTTGTATATTTCAGCGCCATCATTACGTTTCGGTCTTATCTTGTTTGATTTGGTTTTTTTTTGCGCCCCCCCCCTCCCCATCTTCGAAATCGTTGGCCGTAATATATAAGTGGCTATTAGCAATGGAAGTGGAATATATAAAAATTAATGCTTACACACGCAGTTAAACGGAAGTACTGTTCAAATTACTGAGACCATTTATACAAAAACCATAATAACCGGGGGGCCAAAAGCTAAAAACAGAGGTCGAGTTCCACTCTCTCTCCAAACTAAGTAGACCATGCTTATATTCAAGTTTTTATTGTAACAAACAACATTCCACTGGTCTACCTCAAAAAATTGGTTGCAAAAGCCTCCAAATCCAAGATGGCGTCCAAGATGGCCGCCATATTTACTAAATTTGTTATTTGAAGGATAGACTTTGATAGAAACATCAGATTTCAAAAAATGTGATGTCATATGAAAGAGAATAATTTTTTTTACAAGTTGATACCATTTTTGTGGATTATTGTGATAACTGGATTGAGATTTTAAGGAAAATGCACTCATTTTTTGATATTTTTTCTCAAAAAAGGAAAAAATGAAAATGCTTGATTCAGCATAAATCAGAGAAAAACCAAAGTATTATCTTGAAACGTTTTAAGAATTTTATTTGACATATAGTTAACATTTGGAGAAAATTAGGGGTCAGTTTCATTTTCGGTTCAGGAGTTATAATGTCTCAAACTTGAAAGCTCACTATGCAAAAATGGCCACTTTAATTGTGACAAGACCTTGTTGGTCGTAAACAGAGTCTGCGCGCGCCCAGACTACTACACGCACAACTGGCACTGGCGCTTGTAGAGGCTGCAGTGCCAGTGGTGCGTGTAGTAGTCTTAGCAAACGCAGACTTTTCTTTGACAAACAAGGGTTTGTGCCTGCAAACTAACTTTTCATACCAAGTGGTAGCTCACAGGTGACGCTGATCGCTATTACTTCAAAGTAGATTGTTCTGAAGCAGATGAGATGAAGCAAAAATCATTTTTCAAACAGAGGTAGTAGCTTGAAACTTGGCACCAATCTTGTTATAGATAGTTTAACAGAATTTACATCAACCACTCAAAAAAAAAATCATCAAGATGACAGCCATCAAACTTGACATAGTGTATTGCGCCCAATTAAATGTATTATTTCGATTTTGATACAATTTGGTCTGTTGTGCTATCTATTCACATGTTTTTATATATTTTGAACATTGTAATGCTATTTTAAACCGTCTTAGGTTTTTATGGAGACATTTTTTTAAAACCAGTGATATTCTGCTCTGAAAAAGAAAAAATAAATCGAGTGGAAGTTTTCACTTTTGAAGGAGTGAATAACAGAAAACAGTGAATTTAGAGTGAAATTGGAGTGAATTTTGAGTGAAAATGTTCATTTTCACTCATTTTAAAGTGACCTTAGGGATCACTTGTCACTCTTCGAGTGATCCCTGAGGTCACTCTAAAAATGAATGAAAATGAACATTTTCACTCTCGAGTGATCCTGATATCTAACATGGGAAAGCATCTACCAATGGCATAAGTTCAGATCAATTGTGACACTATAACCCACATGAAATCAGCCTAACAATGTAAGAAAAATCTAATGACAGTAAATACAGTTTCAGCTTGCTGTTTTGTAAATGTGAATATACAGCACGAATAATCAATTTGGACAGTTTTATTCGAACAATATACTGAAAAGTAATTTCGCACAACACATTTAAGAGCAAATTTGAGAAATTGCCGCCATGTCGGATTTTTCGGGAGGGTTCTCGGATCAGAAGGGCTTTCAAGGACATCCACGGATCAGACATTATTACACATATACCATCATCATTCACGTTTCTACAACAGCACAGTAACATACAAGTAAAAAAAAAACACCATATCTTTGATACAGAAGCATTTTTTTTTTTTAAATCAAAGATCGGGCGTTACCCAAACACTGGAATGAGCTCCACCACCCCCCCCCCCAAAAAAAAAAAGAAAAGAAGAAAGACCCTCAATATGGTTTACACTAGTACAATATCGTTCGGATGTATAGAAATATATAATAGACAGCAATATAAGAAGATTAAAAAAATATATCAAATTATAAGTTGAGATTTAACTTTGACGCAACACACTAAAGGTATTGTCTACCATTGGGAGAGATGTCACATTCGATTTATATGTGCAGGTTAGTGCTATCACAAAACATTCTACTATGTAAAAAAATTATAATAAAGCCTAAAACTACGGAGATATCACCAATTCCTTTCAAAAAACTATAACCATGATAACTGTTGACTGCTTTTATAGTATAAAAAACATTCTTATCACATCTATTTGGTATATCTAACAATATTTAGCATCAAACATACTGATTCAAGTTTGTACATTAGTTGTTCTATCCCTAACTCACAGTTTAGAAATAGTTTGAGGAATTAACTAAAGCTGGGTTTTTGTTTTACGTGCACCAATGGTAAATAATGCCTTGAACGACAACCTCGATTAATAACCGCCATCTTGAATTTTGTGTGGATACTATTTTTGTCGCTAAATATGACATCTTGGCAAAATTTGTGCCAAATTCCAAGCTCCTATCTCTTTTTGGAAAATACTTTCTGTTCAATCTTATCTGCCTCAGAACAATCTACTATGAAGCGCTACAGCAATAGCGACCAGCGTCACCTACCACTCAAATACTAAATCATGCATTTTTACATTTCTTCCTTTTTTCAAAGCATTATAAAAATATGGATTTCCTCCCCTCCCCACCAAAAAAAAGAGAAGCAAACAACCCGCCCCCCCCCCCCCATTTATCACAATACTCAGCTAAAGTGTTATCAACTTGTAGGAAGTTTTACTCTCCTTCGTATGACATCAAATTTGTTGCAATCCAATATCTCTATCAAATTTTATATTTGAAATGTTAAATTCAATAAAAATAGCGTCCCTATTAGACCGCATTTGTACTTTGGGGGTTTTTGCAACAAATCTACTGAGGTGTACTTACCGAACATTGCTTAGTATGTTTGATATAATGTATGGTCTTGTTTATAGAGAGAGTGGAACTCGAAAAGTAAGCACGAGCTTGGATTTGACCCTCTGTGACATCTTTGGGAACAGATGCGTGTTAATATATGATAGTATGTAAAATGGGATTTCAAGTTTGAGACATTATATCTCCTGAACCAAATACAATACTGACCTCTAATTTTCTCCAAATATTGATTATATGGGAAAGATGTTAATTTCTACATGGTTTTCATAAACATTTTTGAATCTATTTTTTTTTAACCTTTTAGAGAAATATTCATGGTGCATTCTGAAAAATGTCTCCATAAAAACCTTAGATGGTTTGAAATAGCATTACAATGTTCAGAATACATAAAAACCATATAAATAGACAGCAAAACAGACAAAATTTTATCAAAATCGAAATACTAGTAATACATTTACTTTGGCGCAATACACTATGTCAGCTTTGATGGCCTGCAATCTTGAATTTTTTGAGTGATTGATCCAAATTTTTTGTTTTAAACTTTCTATAGCACGGTTGTTTCAAGCTTCTACCACTATTTGAAAAATATTTTTTGCTTCACCTCATCTGCTTCAGAACAATCTACTTTGAAATAATAGCGATCAGCGTCACCTGAGCAACCACTTATGAAAAGTTAGTTTGCAGGCACAAACCCTTGTTTGTCAAAGAAAAGTCTGCGTTTGCTAAGACTACTACACGCACCACTGGCACTGCAGCCTCTACAAGAGTTGTGCGTGTAGTAGTCTGGGCGCGCGCAGACTCTTACAACCAACAAGGTCTGGTCACAACTAAAGTGGCCATTTTTACATAGCGAGTTTTCAAGTTTGAGACATTATAACTCCTAAACCAAAAATGGTACTGACATCTAATTTTCTCCAAATATTAATTGTATGTCAAACGAAATTCTTGAAATGTTTCAAGATTATCCTTCATTCTTTCTTTTATTTATGCCGAATCAAACATTTTCATGATTTTCCTTTTTTGAGAAAAATATCAAAAAATGAGTATATTTTCATTAAAATCTCAATCCAGTTATTACAATAACCCACAAAAATGGTATCAACTTGTAGAAAATTTAATTTTCTTTCATATGACATCACATTTGTTGAAATCTGATGTTTCTATCAAATTCTATCTTTCAAATAACAAATTCAGTAAATATGGCGGCCATCTTGGACGCCATCTTGGATTTGGAGGCTTTCGCAACAAATTTTTTGAGGTAGACCAGTGGAATGTTGTTTGTTACAATAAAAACTTGAAAATAAGCATGGTCTACTTAGTTTGTAGAGAGAGTGGAACTCACTCGTTAAGTAAGCGAGTTTTTGGGGTTTGGCCCTCCGGTTTCAAAACAATATTATCATTTACCAACAATTTAGGTACATACCTATAGTTTATAGTATGTTTATAGATTAAGTTTAAAATTTTCCCCATGAGTTTTAACCCGTTGAGGACGAGTCCCGAGCAAACTCGGGCAAGCATCTATGGGAAATGCGTGTTGTAGCAAAATCAAACCGTCCTCAACGGGAAGATAAAACAGTGGAATTCGCTACACAGGTTTCAATTCGTTCCTGTGACAGTTATGATAGGTAATTCGAGGGGTCTGATATCGATTGCTGATAGTCGTCGTCTTTGGACCTTGGGAATCCCTAATAAAAGAGTCCTATTATTTAATATCCTTGGAATGGCGAATGTGTATCGGTAATGCATGCGCACATTTATTGCACAACGTAATCCTCGGACACGCTCGGGTTGCCGGTGAGAATGTTTAGCCATATCAAGTACCTCAACCGTATCGTCTGTCTGCACGTAACTGTACACAAGACTCACAAGATCATAACAAGGAGCTAGTAAACATACACAGTACAGTACACCAGAAGCTCATATACCGCATGAACTGGTATCTCCATAATACTCAGACCGTGATAACCCCAGCTAGCAGCGTGGCCAGTGATAGTCCGGGGAAGGTTGGCCCGTAAACAAATTGAAGGGAGCTGGCTGTGAGGTGAGCAGCATTGCGTTTTTATTTTTGGCTAGGTGTAATAACCCACTCGTATGTATGTATAGATAGTCAATTTCATCCCAAGTTGAAGTTGAACTTGCAACGGGTTCTTAACCCTTCAAAACTGGGAACAGTCCCGTTGTTGGTTTCAATAGGGAAAATGGTTTATTGGTCAAAAAAATACCAATAGAAAATGTCTTGTTCGGCCGATACAAATCCAACAGAAATCCAACAAACACCAATAGAAAGTCCTATAATAGGGTTAATAGAATACCAATTTTTTTTTGTTGGTCCAAAGGAATACTTTTTGTTGGACGAATAGAAAACCAACAGGCATCAATTGAAAGTTCTGCTAGGAATCTAGTGGGACCTATACAAATTATTTGAAAGTCTTGATAAGCATCTTCTTTTTTAATGCAGTTACATTAGCTAATTCTTTCCTTCACATAGACTTCTAAATTGCACATGACACATCCTCACTAGCTATAACTTATTGCTATACGGACTAATACAATACCTGATATCTAGTTCGTTATGATATTGCCGAGTATAGTTGTTGAGGTTTTAGGGTTGGTTACTAACTAGATCACACATTCGATATCATGAAAATACCACTTATTAACTAACATAAGTTAAAATTCTGAATATTATAACAATAACAATAATGTTTAGTTAGTGGCGGATGCAGATGGGGCGCACAGGGCGTGCCCTTCTTTAATTTTTTGTTAAAACAAAAGAACTAAAAAAGAAAAATTTGGGCGCGTCCGTCCCCCTTTAATTTTGTAAAAGCACCTCGATCCCCCTTTACGGAATTCCTGGATCCGCCCCTAAATATGCTTTACAAATACAATTAAATCTCTAATAAAGTTCAAAGTTAAATTTTGACTTCAAATACCGATAATAACCCAGTTGTCGTGCGGTATCTTGCAGACGGGACACCATGGTTTGCTTGGCCAGCTTGAGGACTGTTGTTCATGCCAAGTGGAGATGGGTGGTGGTCATTGCCTCTTCCACGCTCTGCGGCGTCGTCTACGGCTGTCTGTATTCCTTTGGTCTCCTCATGGTCGCCCTCATCGACGACTTCGACAGCGGAGTCAGTAAAACGGGTACATGACGTTTTATCTTGTACGTAACGATCACCATCGCTGATCGGCGAGCTCGTCTTTTTTTTCAGCTTTAGTAGAATAATAAATTGAAGATGGGAAGCTATAGGGCAAGGGTGCATCCCATTTTCATCAGCATTATACAGCATCTACTCTCTGGAGTGTGTCGTAAATATGACTCTTAATGAGATACGAAGAAGTTTGGTTGTGGTTTTTTTTTTCTTTTAAGATTCGATGCCTAAAAATTGCCAAACTCTTCCGAACAATTTGTAATAATTGGTATAGAACATTTTGAAAAGGATTTTGATCTAGGAATTTTGAAAAGCCAAAGCATTTGCAATCACTTATGTGTTTGTCATCGTTTTTCTTTTAATGTTAATGTGCTGTGCTTTGACGGACAGCACGATGGACATTATAAAATGATTGTTTAGGGATTGTATTGTTTTGTCGAGACCTAACTTCAAGTTTGTAACATCTTTTGGTGAGACAATAAGAAACCTCTTATGAAACGTGAAAGAGCATTTGATTCCAAGAGGAATTCATCGTTTATTTGATGAAAATTGGTTTTGAAATGGCTGAGATATCCAAAACAGAGTGATCTTCATAAAGATGGGATCCACCTTTTATTGCAGTCGCTTTGTTTTGCTTTGTTTTTGGATGCCTCAGCCATTCCCAAATATGTTTTCTTCAAATAAACTTTGAATTCCTCTTCAACCCGCTCTATTCTGTTTCATAAGTGGTTTGTTGGTATCTCGCAAAAAGTTCAAAACCCAATCAACATCTCCACCAATACTATACCATCCCTTTAAGTCAAAAAAGAGCTCGCAAAGGGAGCAAAACATAAAATTTCACCGTATATACAGACCGAACCTTCGACGTTCCCTTACAATCATCATAATGGATATGATCAAGGCGTCCTTTTAATTTCATCCGATTGCGTAGACTCTTTATACACTGTACTTTGTAATGTTCAGTGATGAAAAATAGATAATGTTGGTTTGTTTTATATTGAATGCATCGTCGTGAGGACATCAATATCTAACTGCCTGATGATGCTGACAAGTGGATTTCACGCAGCCGGCAAATAGCTGATAAGTACAAACATGATAAAAGTTGTAAGAGATCATGTTTATTGTTGCCAGTTGTATACGTTGTGATATCTTTCCAGGCTATATTGGAACATCTTCGTATGGGGTATCACTGGCGGCGTGTCTCCTCACATCACCGCTGACCACGAAACTGGGATACCGCCTTGCCGGCTGTCTGGGCGTCACCTTCTGTGTCGTTGCCTCGATTACGACTTCTTTCGCTCCCGGTATCTCCGTAATGTTCTTTTCCTACAGCTGTCTCTACGGAGTAGGATGCAGTTTCATTTTGTGCTGTGCGTTCAACTGTCCAATCGGCTACTTCCCCAATAAACATCGATCATTTGCACTGGGAACGGTGTCAGCTGGTGTTAATATCGGTAAAATCAAATGTAGACTGTAAGAAGAAAAAAAAAAGGTGTATGCATGCGTAATATATACATGTACATATATATATATATATATATATATATATGTAATATATACATGTATATATATATATATATATATATATCTACTATGTTTGCATTCTTTGTTTTGAATAATGAAACTCGTCAATATCAAAAGGAACTTATTGCATCAGTCAACTGACCCATTACACACGTTGCTCTGGTGTAAGAACTATTACAAATTTTCATGAGGGCTTGCTATAGGCTCTCCTTGGTACAGTTCGAGCTTAGGAGCCGCAGAAGTCACAACTCGTAGTGGTAACACGAGGCTTTCAAAAATTACGATTTAAGGGTTATTTGGGACTGGAGACAAAATTTCGTTTCCACTCTAATCTACATTAGTCTTTTATCTGTTTCTCTATTAAAGGACAAGTTCACCTTCATATACATAAGGATTGAGAGAATGAAACAATATTAGTAGAACACATCAGTGAAAGTTTGAGGAAAATTGGACAATCCGTTCAAAAGTTACGAATATTTTAAGTATCTGCGCAGTCACTGCTGGAAGAGAAGACTACTATAGTGTATGATGTCACATGCGTACAACTACATAAAGAAAATAAAAAGAGAATTTCACAAAACTTTACTTTTTGAATAAAGTGCACATTTTTTCGACTTGCTACTGACGTATGTTAAGGGTAATATTATTCCCCCTGCCTTCTGAAAGAGAGAAGTCGAGTGTTCTTTTGTTATGCGAGAAAAATGGAAATATGTTGAACTTTCTTTATTCTTTCTTTATATCGTTGTACTAATGTGACATCACAAGCTATAGTAGTCTTTTCATCCAGCCGTGACTGAGCAGAAACTTCAAAAATTAATAACTTTTTAACGGATTGTCCGATTTTGCTCAAACTCTCACTGATGTGTTCTACTAATATTGCTGCATTCACTCAACCCACATGTCTATGAAGGTGAACTTGTCCTTTAAGTAAACTATTTACACTCAGGGATTAGAACATGTATTCAATGCAGACGAAGAAATGAATAACTCATAATGTCGGCCTAATTTCGTATTTTACTCTCATAGTGAAAGTTTGTTTGTTGAGCTTAAAGCGATCTATTTTCGTTGGATTCTTTATTAGGTGTGTTGATATTCAATCCGGTCGTTTACGCCCTCATCAACCGGTTCGGTTGGCGTGGAATGATGAGGATCACGTCGGGAATCATTGCCATGGTCGGATGCTTCTGTATCCCAACGTTCACTTCTGCCCCAAGTGAGCCACGTCGGCGTTCTCCTCCGGAGGCAGATGGTCATGAAGATGGTCGCGTACTCAAGGACAAGGAATCTGAGCGAGAACAGTTCTTGGAGGACAGCGGTTGTGACCACGTAGTTCCTATTAGAACTAAGCCGAATGTGCAATCAGGTACCGTCAGTGATCATTGTGTTTCTAGAGACAAACTGGACAGCCGTAAAGCGAGGACGTTTATCGAAAATGATACAACGGCAGAGAAGTCGCTCCCGAAATTGCATCAAAACTGGAGCTCCAAAGATAGCCCTGAATATAGACTCCAGGGCAATGGTTCTGTCCACGAAGATGTTGATAAAACGCGTCATTTTGATCGTACCCCAGAAGGACTTCACGAAGCTAGAGAACCTTCGTCAGCAGACTCGCTGAAGGGTAAAGCTCACGGACAGACTGGCTCATCCTGCTCTTGGCTCCATGGACTCGAGATCCTGAAAATGCCAGAATTGTGGCTGATCCAGCTGGGCTTTGTAACGGCGGCTGTGGCTGTCTCATTTGCCTACTTCAGCACGGTACCAAATTTCGACCGATAGGCAGTTTTGCATCGTTTCAGTGAAGCAAACTATACCATGCATCGCTGCTTGTTCAAAGGTCTCTCTTTTTTTTTGTTCGTTCCAGTAGGGACACCGTGTTTTTGGTAAACTGACCTTCAGCGTGAAAGTGACGAAGAACTCCATTTGACACCATTTTCTGTTCAGGAATAGAATTTTGATCAATGAAAGAGTTAGAGGTTCAACCTGTTCGAAGAAACATATCGAAGTTAACGAAATTCAATACAGATTTACATGTTTTGAAATAATGGTAACTGGCGGCATACCTTTGATAAAGCAGTGTCATGTCAAAATAGGCTGCATCAATAATACTCTCCCGTAGGGCACATCAATATCAACACGGGAGTATCTTTACCACTTTCAGGAAATGAAATGTGAAGAATATGCCAGGTAATCAGTCCTTTGGTTGGGTTAAAGGCACATGAACAAACTTTGGAGACGTACACCACACGTGACGTCGTCGTCGCATTTACTAATAATATTCGTTTATTAAAGTGAGTGTCACGTTCATGAACAAGTGTGAACAGTTATACATTTAATTTACCGTTTTTCATGGGGGTCTCGGGTCTCCTATTCATAATCAATGCCACTCATGTTTATTTTTTTTTTCTAGCTCTATCTTTATCGTTAACATGAATACGTTGCGGAATTTTTCTTTAATGGTTTGAAACTGTTGACGTCACAGGTCAACATGACCATTTCGTCGGGATTCTCGAAGAAGACGGCAGCTCTGGTCATGGCGACGATGGGTGCTACGGAGGTCGTCGGAAAGATTGTCCTGGGCGTGATAACCGATCGTCTGCCGATCCCAAAGATCTTCATTGCCATGGTGGCCAATTGCACTGGCGCCCTGTTCATGTTCTTGATGACACAGATTACGCCATCGAAGCCGTACATTTTCTTTCAGGCAACAGGTACAGACTCCAGCAGACCGAAGCTACGTTCAGACGGTGATCCCTATCAAACCTCGAGGATAGCTCTCTTCGAGGATAGGCTCGTAGTTAGGCACCGTGTTGGTGCACTCATTGGTAGCTATCTAGAAGCTAATTCGAAGATAGCTATCAACGAGATCAGGGTTAGCGCTCTATCAACGAGCCGGGGTGGGGGGGGGGGGGGGAGGGGTTCCACTCGTAGTTCAGCTTCATGTGGACAGAACTTGATAGGGGTTTGTAGATAAGCGTGGTTACGGTGACAGTTAGCCTATCCTCCAGTATAGCTAATTTCAAGAATAAGCTTCGTCGTGTGAACGCCCGCCAGAGCTTATCCTCCAAGATAGCTGTTTTCGAGGTTAGGGATCACCGTCTGAACGTAACTTAATGTCATTTGCGAAATTAGCAAGTGCTGATGTAGTGGCTCTTATTTCGTCCTTTGTCTCGTTTGTGATGACTTTCTGTTAAAGGGCTGTTGATAGAAGATTCGCAGCCTACCGCGTAATCTTGTAATAGGGTTGTAAGTACTCGCAGTCCTGGGCCCTTTTGCATAAAAGTTATGATCAAACGCAAGTCAAGAAAATCATACGCAACTTGATATTCAACCAATCAGAATGGAGCATTTGGGACTTGCGTGTGATCGTAACTTTTATGCAACGGGGCCCAGATCATACGGGACTTGCGTAATCACAACTTGATTCATCCAGTTCCTTTTCAGGTCTGTGCTTGATACTCATATTAGGCGTATAATTATTGGAGTATTATTGGAGTCAGTATCTCCAAGTATCTTTTTGTAGCACCGAGACAATGACCATGTTCACTTGTATGTATGCCCTGCGTGTAATTCAAATGATGAATAAAGAGAGTCATGTTTTATTCAGCACTCAATTTCCAGCCAACACAACTTGTTTCTGAAATCGATGTTTCTGAAACCGTAGTAAGAGAGGACTTTTTTGTTGTTGTTGCTAAAATATCATGAGTTTTTGGGGCTGTCGCCATATCATAATTGTAGGAAGATGTTTTGATTATTGTGGCATTACATGCAAATCTGTGAAAGAGTTGTGCAATATTCTTTTTAATTCATTTTTACTGATTTAAATGAATGAATCTATCAATCTATCTATCTATAGTATCTGTCTACGTAGTATTTATCTATCTATCTACTTAGTACCTACCTGTTTGTCACTATCACAATCACTTTTTATTTGTTCAACAGTGCAGGGGTTATTCGTACTGGCTTCTCTCGACTCCCTACCACATTCCATTAGTGAGCAGATCTTCAGGCACGAGTACCGGCTCCAGATGTGGGCAGGAATGTCAATATCCTTCGGCTTGGGTGGAACACTTGGAGCGGTATTCGGTAAGCGGCGATTAGCGTGGTAGAAAAATAAACCCTTTTTTGTGTCAGAAATTTTTGGCAGAATTCTATGAGGTTTCCAGTGCCAATTTCACATGATTATTTCTTTGTACATTCTGTTGAAAAAAAAAGTGGAAATAAAGTTTGAATCGATTTATTGGCTCTCAAAGTACACTCAGAGATAATGGAAGCTGAAACATGTGACGAGAAGCTATAGGCGGCTTTTGAAACTCACGAATGTGCCTTTTTAGGACGGGAACACTAGAATGCAAGAAGGGGTCGCCAGAAATCAAGAAGGCAACTTGTTTAGACTCGCCTGTTAAAGGGACTATACAGTACTGGTTGAGGTGAGGATTCAGGTTTATAACATTCCTAAGTGAGATAATGAGAAACCTCTTATGAAATATGAAAGAGCATGTAATTTTAAGAAGAATTCAACATTTATATGATGAAAATTGGTTTTCAAATGGCTGACATATCCAAAAAAGTGATAACAATTAATAAAAGGCGACATGCCACGTCTTTTATTAGGATCTCTTTGTTTCACCTTGTTTCAGGATATCTCAGCCATTTCAAAACCGATTTTAATCGAATAAACTTTTGATTCCCCTTAGAATTGCATGCTCTTTGACATCTCATAGAGTGGTTTCTGAATATCTCGCATAACGTTAAAAGCTAAATCCTCACCTCAACCAGAACTGTACAGTCCCTTTATGTTCAGGAAGAGCAGAAGACAATCATAAGGTGCCTTGACGAATTACAAAGATTCCCTTTCTCTCCCCTGCTTATCCTAACCAACACGGCGTGGTAAGTTTCAGGAAGTCGCTTTCTCAACGCATGTTTAGCCACCTGAAACGGTCCAAGAAAAATTGTGCAATGCAATATTCTGAGCAGTTCTTGCCAGTCAAATTATGCTACATGTATTATGGTAGTCAAATATACAAAGAGTTACTTGAGGTTATATGGCTAAAATAATTATGGTCAAATCTTGTGAGGTGAACAGCCATGTATACGATAATTGTGTTTTATAATTTCATTACAGTTAAGATTTTATGTTCTATATTCAAGTCTTTTCATGGAAATTGATTTGTATACTCCTGTTCTTACTTTTGTCCGTTTTCTAAATATTTCAGGTGAGAGTGTTGATAAGACGGGCTCCTACCAAATGGCGTATTATGGGAATGTTGGAATCTTTCTTGCCTCCACGACACTCTTTGGTCTTGCCATTGTGTACCAGAGACTCTTTGCAAGGGACCGATTCATCTTGTTCCAAAGAGTTGGTCGCCGATATTCCGCGATTGATCAGAAGACTATTGAGAAATCTTCCAAGCCAGATCGTACCGATGGTCTTCATGATGACGTATCTTGGCGGAAAAGTGGCAACGAGTCTGGTGAATGGAATTACCTCGTAACAGAGAGAATCACCAGCGTGTAGAATATCAACTTTGAGTTTTCTGCTCGCGACGCCATACTACGAGCTTATATTCATAGAAGGCAAAATATAGAATTACTGAAACTGCATCTTCTCTATACACTTTACACTGATAATACGTATACTTAAAAAGACAAGCAAGCAAGATACAAAATATAGCATACAGTGGACCTTGACTTGAAAGTGTGTCTGCGTACGATATCTATACATAGGTACATGTGAAAGACTATACGCTCAATCAGATGTGAAATACATGTATGATGGAAAGGTAATAACCACGGGTTCCAGGAACAAATACCAATGTGAATACGTTTCGCAATGGAGATAGGACACAGAATACTGATGATGCATAGACATATGAAAGCTGAAATAGCAAGCTACAAAGGGCACAAGAAGTTATCAAAGGAAAAAAGAAAGAAGGAAAAAGAGAGACAGGAGAAAAAGAATTAGAACTGTAGAGTGAAATTGACATACAATAAATGTTGTATTATAAGCACATAATATTATACGAGCATATCCAACAAGTTCGTATACAAATTCAAGGTATAAGAACTATATAGTGTAATGATCATTATTTGATGGGAGCACATGTATAAACGTTGAAACCAGAAGTAAAGCAAGGGTACACTTCAAAATGACCCGCATGCATTAGGAAAGGATCACGTGAAATGAAGCAGGTTGAAAGATTCTAGTCGGGCAAATTGTAATCATCACGTAGCATTGATTTAAGTTTTTCTTTTAAAATAAACAGAGAAGATGTACAGTGTATGTCGTTCCGCCCCTTCGTGAAGCAGCTGATCACATTAGATCTCACAGTCAAAACGGTTCTGGATCATTTTACCTTTCGCCTTCAAGATCAAGTTCAGTTCATAGCATTAACGTCGTCAGCCGAAAACTCGCTTAATGTCCAGAGTTAGTACTACCAAGGTCTACTGGAGGTCCCGCGTTGTTATTTATACTGTCAAAAATACATTTTACATCATCATTTTATGTGGCTACAAAATGGCAGATACTGATACAATGTTGATTAGAGCATTAATGAGAAATGCACTGTATGTCGACATTTCTAAGCTCATATCAATCGAAAGGAAAACACGACGCAAACAGCAAATTTGTTGAAACACAGCATTCTAAAATTTTGATTTGATTTGATTTGATTTCTTAAGGACATAAATTTTATTTACAACAAAGTCAATTATGTTTATATATTACAAGTCACAATAATCTTATTACATGTATTATCATGTCGTATCACAGTATGCATAGGGTTATTTTTTTTCCTCAATTGACAAAATCAGTGCATGGCCTCAGAAATGTCAGATGAAGTAATTTGTTTCCCAACTCTGCTCACTCGTCAAAATCGAATTATTTGGCAAGGAATTGGAAAGAATTATTTGAAAAATGTCTAAATCTTAAGTCTTTGCAATGTCGCCCATTAGTGAGACTAGTTATCATGTAACAAGCTTGTCCTGTATGTGATGGTTGAAGGTTATGAACACTTTGATATCACTATATTATTTACCTTCTGTTCGAATTTCAAAGGAGATATTTGGGGATATATGCGACTAAATTTCCGGTGCTGATGTGTGTGTGTGTGTGTGTGTGTGTGTGTGTTAAATGTAATGTATTGCTATTCTGTTTCAGTGAGCATACCACGTATCACGCGAATGCGTGCAGTCCATACATGTTTGACTGCATTATTTGCTTAAAACTTATACACGATACTTTGCCACAATAGCGGATTGATGCAAACAAATAGTATCCCCTATACACTGACATGAAAGCATCGTATAATCAAGTCTTTGCCAGACCTTCCAGAACGGATTATTATCAGTGGTATTTTGCTATTGGTTGAAAACGTATCTTCTTTAAACTGGGACTCTGTCTCTCTATATATATCTATATTATAAACTTCCTTACGAAATATAGATATTTTTACCAATTAGCCTAACGTCCAGTTTTCTCGACCATAGTTATTATATCTTTATCTTCGATTCTCCATATATTTCAACCCTGCGTGTGGTTACTGAACCGATCCTATATATATATATATATATATATATATATATATATATATATATATCATATAAGTGTGTGTGTGTGTGCAAACGCAATTAGGACTGTTAACAAGGTGTGATTTTTTTTTCACACATTAATAGATAAAGCAGTTCAGTTACTGCAAAGTCGGTAGAAATCATTTATTTTTTATTAATCTCGGATGAGAATTCGATTTGATGACCAAGAGATCTAATATACCCCTATATTTTTGATATGCGTGCAGCCTAAATAGAGATGTAGGCGATAATTTGTAACATATAGGTAGAATCATTTAAAAAAAAAAAGTGCAAGTGCTTTTACTTTTGCTAACCTTATTAAATCAGGACAAAGTGAAGAGTGATATCAAAAATTAAAAACATGTTCTATTTGCTTTAAAAAAAATTATAATGGTGCCATTCCTAGACTTATTGGATAATTTAAAATGTAGGCCCTACACACACACACATAGGCCATATATATATATATATATATATATATATATATAACATTATGGTGAAAAATCAGATTTCATAAGTCAGATATATTGAAAGAAATCAGAAATTATAACATATTGCACTTATTACATCATGGCACATTATGTCATTGTTGCATCTTGTTGCGTGTTTTTGATACGCAATGTACATTATAATCATGGTCCTTCGCACTAATTTTTTCCGCATTCCCTAGAAATTTGCTTTTAGATGCTCTATAAACGCGATTTTTGTACTTTGTTTTTACAAAAAGTTTCAATCAACCGTGGTACCCCCTCTCGGTCGCTTCGCTCCCCCGCTGAGGATTTCACACCATCACATAATGTGCCCTCGTCGAGATCCCCCCCCCCCCCAACCAACCAAAAGTGTTCCAGCGCGCTTGATTGCACAACATACTCCTTGGACACGCTCGGGTTACCGGTGAGAATGTATATCTAGTAGGAGTACTTCCTTAACCACATTACCGTCTATCGTAATGTATAACTAGTACACAGCAATCGCATACCAAGGAGCTAGAGAGCATTATAAGCTCGACTGTACACAGAAACTCTTACCATGGATCTGGTAGCTCCATATTCATATCGTGATAATCCCAGCTAGCAGCGTGGCGATGATAGTCAGGGCAAGGTAGGAACCAATTGAAGGGAGGTGAGCTGCATTGCGTTTTTATCTTTGGCTCCTTACATGAACCCACAGAGTACTGTATGTTTGTATGTTTGTATATTATGTATGTGTACATCTAGGCGATTTCACCCCAGGTCGAACTTGCAACATGTTTAACCCTTCAAAACTAACAGTCCCGTTGTTGGTTTCAATAGGGGAAATAGTTTATTGGTCAAAAAGAATACCAACAGAAAATGTCTTGTCGGACTGACACAAATCAAACAGAAATCCAACAAACACCAATAAAGGTCCTATAGGGTCAATAGAAAACCAATAAACAATTTGTTGTTGGTCAGAAAGAATACGTTTTGTTGGTCCAATAGAAAACCAACAGGCTTCAACGATATTAAAAGTTCCGTTGGGGATTTATCGGGACCTATACAAGTTATTTTAAAGTCTTCGAGAAAGCTTCTTTTTGTGTGTGTGTGTGTTGTATTGATTTTCAAAAACAAATCATACATAAAATTAAAGCAATCAAAGCAAAAAACCAAAACAAAACAAAACAAACAAACCAAAATAAAACAAAACAAAACAAAACAAAAAAAAGCAGCCATACCAAGCATTTCACAAATAGGAGTTGTCACCCATTTTCACAAATCATCTTAAGCAAAATAATGTAGGATTACGAGAGATGTCCCAAGCAAACCGCCGACAAGCCCGCGAACATGCCAGCCGGACCACCGCTCACTCCACCAGCACCAATTCAGGCCGCTGGCAGACTCCATTCTTTATTCGAGTGTTACATTTTTAGTTAAACATGACAAATCATCCACCCACAGTTACGATACTCTTTACTCAACCCTTCTTTCTTCATACACTTACGCAAACATGCATACACACACACAATAATCAATATACAAAATGGAATCTGCCCACAGAGCCGATCGGGTTAGGCCGGAATAGAGAGAGCAGCAAACCCACCCAGCAGGCACACAAGGCCGCCAACGGAAAGCCGGAATCATTCCCGAAACCTGCTGGCAGTATAAACTGTATGTGACTCGCTGGAATGGATGACAACCTAAAAACAGTACATGTAAACAAATTTTGCATAATACTCATACAAAACCAAAATAAGTACATGTATGTACTATTGTACATAACATTCTTTCAGGTTTAACAAATAAAGCTTCTTCTTTTTTGATGAAGTCAATAACTTATTCTTTCCTTCACAGAAAGTTCTAAATTGCACATGACACATCCTTACTAGCTATAACTTCTTGCTGTACGGACTAATACCCGATATCTAAACGCATAAATCATTCAGTGACTTCCTAGGTGCGTCAAACCCCAATTCAATATTCTTTGTATGAACTCATAGAGAAGAAGTTTTCCAATTTATGGATCTTCATGATAAAAGTTCTGATTTTGATGGTATTAATAACCGTTTACGGAAAAATATTATTGTTTATGTCGTTGAACCCCTTGTCCCACATTCTTGATTCATCTGTCTCGACTGGTGTTGTACCCGACAATATGAAAATAGCTAAGGTTCTCCCAGTGTTTAAAAAGGGGGATGAAAGTGATGTTAATAATTACAGGCCTATCTGATTATCAAGTATGTCAAAGGTTTTAGAAAGAATTGTATATGTTAGAACATCTAGATTTTGCCAAGCAAATCATAATGTTCACAATTTGGTTTTCGGGAAGACCATTGCACATCACACGCTCTACTTTCATTTGTAGAAAAAGCGACACAAGCACTAGATATGTTTTGTCACATAATTATTTCTATGGTTAGTATTTTCCTGGACTTCTCCAAGGCCTTCGACACTATCAATCATGAAATACTACTCAGCAAATTATATCATTATGGAATTCGTGGGAAGGCCTTGGAGTGGTTCAGGAGCTACCTATCTAACAGAAAACAATTTGTGACTTTCAACAATATAAACTCTCAGATGTTGGATATAAATTGTGGTGTTCCACAAGGTAGTCTATTCTACCCACTCCTCTTTATAATTCATATTAATGATTTTCAAAAATCTTCGAAATTATTATCGTTTATACTGTTTGTAGATGATTTCATTTTTTTTTGCCCACCCTGATCCTCATACTCTTCTTCATACCCTGAATTCAGAATTGATAGAAGTTTCATATTGGATCAAGGCTAATAAACTTTCCCTCAATATTGCTCGATCTAAGTTTATGATTTTCAGTAATTCAATAGAAATATTGCCTGGGGACATATTAATCGACAATATTCTTCTTGAACAAGTCAATAGTATAAGAATTCTTGGTATTTGTGTTGACAAACTTGGAGAGATCATGTCAATTGATTTCTGTAAAACAATTTCACGAAATATAATAAAAAATATAAATATAATAAATAGACTGAAATATTTTCTATCAACTTCTTCATTAACTATGCTTCACTCCAGTTTTATTTTACTGTATTTGAATTGTGGGATTTAAGAGTGGGGCAACAGGCATCAATTCAGTTTGGGAAAAAAAATCATTAAAAAAAAAGGCGTTAAGAGTAATCTCACATCTAAATCCGTGTGCTCATACTGATGATTTGTTTTTGTGACAATAAATTATTAAGCATAAATGATTTATATTTATTTCAGTTGGGTCGATTTATGTTCAAATATAATAATAAAAGTTTACCACAAATATTTGATCAAATCTTTCGTCGCAAAGATGCTGTACACAACTACTCGACGTTCCAGTGAATATCATTTACCATTTACTACGTACAATCCTCGCCCAAAATACATTTGTTTTCACTGGCCCGAGGTTCTGGAACAGCCTTGATAATACTCTATATAGGACCCCGTTTACAGTAAGTAAAAAGACCGGGCTCGGCCGCGGCCGAGTCCAGCCTTCATTTCACTGTACATAAACGTGCAAAAGACCATTTAATGCGGTACCAAAATCGGCAGCGCATTTGGCCAAGTTTTGGAGGTAATCTCGGCCACGGCTTGGCCGCGACCGAGCCCGGCCTTTTCTCACTCTAAACGCAAACTGGGCCAATAATGTGGTAGCAAATTAAGTCTGGCTTCTAGACCCTTACCTCTGCCCGTGCTATTTCGCTATTCAGGATATTAACGCCCTCAGTGTCGAAAACTAGTGTAGTCTAAGGTGGTTTTGTCCTGCAGAGGTCTTTGCCTTCGGCAAAGGCGGCGAATACGTCACCGCGGAGTCCAGTTTGCAAAGAGTCTGGAAACCAGACTATACCACATTGCGACCAGCGGCGCCCTCCCAATAATAGTGTTTGTTTACAAGCAGAGCACCACTACGACAAAATATTGAAAGGTTTGAATCAAAAGCCGGGCCGCGCCTGGCACTGTAAACGGACAGAATTGTGGGGCTCGGCCCCGCAATTGAGGCTGGGCTCTGCCGCGGCTCAGCCCAGCCCCGCCTGTGGGGTCTAAAAGATGCTCAGACTTTTCCTTCTTTTAAATAAAAGCTAAAAAAAAAATCTTTTGTCATCCTCGCGTAATCAAACAAATAGATAATTTCTTTTTCATAAAATAAATGAATAAATTAATGATTAGTATTTTTTAGATAATTAAGAGTTTGTGTTTTAAGCCAAATTTGTATAGAATTTTAAGTTCTTCCTCATGCCTTGGTGACCTTTCGAGTTATTGAATGTAGACATGTCTTGGTTTGTTTCCCTCCCTTTCTTTTTCATGCCTATCTTTAGTTTTATTTTCTCTCTGTTCCGTCCCTGCTTTTGTTATTGTCCTTGTCATAGTCTTTTTTTATTTTCTAATTATTTCGCCTGACATCAGGATATCAAAATTTTAAACATGGAGTCGTTGACGGATCTTGAGATGCCATCACCTCCTAGAATAATTAACAAATTTTACAAGCTATGCTTTTCTTGTAAATTCCTCTTTTCCATGTAAAGTTTTTTCAATTAAGATTTTATTGCTTACTTGTTTATTCATCGAAACCAGAGTTGATATCATCAAAATAATATATTCATGGTTTGTTGAAAATTACGTGATTCAAAGTTCCTTTTGAGATTATGTACTCGTGTAAGAGTTATAATACTCTGTATTACTTTATATGGAAATAAAATAATATTGGATTGAATTGAATTGAATTTAGTTCGTTATAGTTTTGCCGAGTAGTTGTTGAGGTTTTAGGGGTGGTTACTAACTAGATCACACATTCATTATCAAAATATAAAAATACCACTTATTAACTAAAAACATAAGTTAAAAATGGGAATATCATAACAATGTTTAATTAGTGGCGGACCCAGAGGGGGCGCACAGGGTGCACCCCTCTTAGTTTTGTTTTGTTTTTTGTTAAAAGAAAAGGAATAAAAAGAGGCGCGCTCCTCTTTATGTTTTGTTAAAACAAAAGAAATTTGAAGAAAAATGGAGGCGCGTCCGTCCCCCTGTACGGAATTTCTGGCTCCGCCCTTAAATATGCATTGCAAATACAATTAGATTCCTAATAAAGTTCAAAGTTGAATTTTGACTTCAAATACCGGTAATAACCAAGTTGTGCGGGATCTGGCAGACGGAACACCATGGTGTGCTTGGCCAGCTTGAGGACTGTTGTTCAGGCCAAGTGGAGATGGGTGGTGGTCATTGCCTCTTCCACGCTCTGCGGCGTCGTATACGGCTGTCTGTATTCCTTTGGTCTCCTCATGGTCGCCCTCATCGACGACTTCGACAGCGGAGTCAGTAAAACGGGTACATGACGTTTTATCTTGTAGGTAACGATCACCATCGCTGATCGGCGAGCTTGTCATTTTTTTCCATCTTTAATAGAATAATAAATTGAAGATGGGGAAGCTAGGGCAAGGGTGAATTCGAGTCGGGTAAAAATTCCAGAGTTATAGCCTTTTATCATTTCTAACTTCTCACTGCCGCAGCATCCAGCAAACGTCTATCCCATTTTCATCAGGATTTTGAAAAGCCAAAACATTTGCAATCACTCATCATTGTGTTTGTCACAGTTTTTCTTTTGATTTTAATGTGCTGTGCTTTGAGGGATAGCGCGGTGGACATTGTAAAATAATTGTTTAAAGGGATTGTATAGCTCTGTCGAGACCTAATTTCAAGTTTGTAATATCTTTTTGTGAGATAATGAGAAACCCCTTATGAAATGTGAAGGAGCATGTAATATTCCAAAAGGAATTCATAGTTTATTTGTTTAAAATTGGTTTTTGAAATGGCTGAGATATCCAAAACAGAGTGATCTTAATGAAAGGTAGGACCCACCTTTTATTACAGTCGCTTTGTTTTACTTTGTTTTTTTGGATATCTCAGCCATTCCTTAACCGATTGTCATCAAATAAACTCTGAATTCCTCTTGGAATGGTAAATATGCTGTACTATTTCGTAAGTAGTTTCTTGGTGTCTCGCAAAAAAAGTTAAAAACCAAATCCTCATTTCTACCAATACTGTCAAAAAGAGCTCGCAAAGGGAGCAAAACATAAAGTTTCACCGTATATACAGACCGAACCTTCGACGTTCCCTTACAATCATCATAATGAATATGATCAAGGCATCCTTTTAATTTTATCCGATTGCGTAGACTCTTTATACTGTGCAATGTTCAATGATGAAATAAAGATAATGTTGGTTTGTTTTATATTGAATGCATCGTCGTGAGGTCATCAATATCTAATTGCCTGATGATGCTGACAAGTGGATTTCACGCAACCGCCAAATAGATGATAACTACAAACATGATAAAAGTTGTACTTGATCATGTTTATTGTTGCCAGTTGTATACGTTGTGATATCTTTTCAGGCTATATTGGAACATCTTCGTATGGGGTATCACTGGCGGCGTGTCTCCTCACATCACCGCTGACCACGAAACTGGGATACCGCCTTGCCGGCTGTCTGGGCGTCACCTTCTGTGTCGTTGCCTCGATTACGACTTCTTTCGCTCCCGGTATCTCCGTAATGTTCTTTTCCTACAGCTGTCTCTTCGGAGTAGGATGCAGTTTCATTTTGTGCTGTGCGTTCAACTGTCCAATCGGCTACTTCCCCAATAAACATCGATCATTTGCAGTGGGAACGGTGTCAGCTGGTGTTAATATCGGTAAAATCAAATGTAGACTGTAAGAAGAAAAAAAAAGGTGTATGCATGCGTAATATATACATGTACATATATATATATATATATATGTAATATATACATATATATATATATCTACTATGTTTGCATTCTTTGTTTTGAATAATGAAACTCGTCAATATCAAAAGGAACTTATTGCATCAGTCAACTGACCCATTACACACGTTGCTCTGGTGTAAGAACTATTACAAATTTTCATGAGGGCTTGCAATAAGCTCTCCTTGGTACAGTTCGAGCTTAGGAGCCGCAGAAGTCACAACTCGTAGTGGTAACACGAGGCTTTCAAAAATTACGATTTATGGGTTATTTGGGACTGGAGACAAAATTTCGTTTCCACTCTAATCTACATTAGTCTTTTATCTGTTTCTCTATTAAGTAAACTATTTACACTCAGGGATTAGAACATGTATTCAATGCAGACGAAGAAATGAATAACTCATAATGTCGGCCTAATTTCGTATTTTACTCTCATAGTGAAAGTTTATTTGTTGAGCTTAAAGCGATCTATTTTCGTTGGATTCTTTATTAGGTGTGTTGATATTCAATCCGGTCGTTTACGCCCTCATCAACCGGTTCGGTTGGCGTGGAATGATGAGGATCACGTCGGGAATCATTGCCATGGTCGGATGCTTCTGTATCCCAACGTTCACTTCTGCCCCAAGTGAGCCACGTCGGCGTTCTCCTCCGGAGGCAGATGGTCATGAAGATGGTCGCGTACTCAAGGACAAGGAATCTGAGCGAGAACAGTTCTTGGAGGACAGCAGTTGTGACCACGTAGTTCCTATTAGAACTTAGCCGAATGTGCAATCAGGTACCGTCAGTAATCATTGTGTTTCTAGAGACAAACTGGACAGCCGTAAAGCGAGGACCATCGAAAATGATACAACGGCAGAGAAGTCGCTCCCGAAATTGCATCAAAACTGGAGCTCCAAAGATAGCCCTGAATATAGACTCCAGGGCAATGGTTCTGTCCACGAAGATGTTGATAAAACGAGTCATTTTGATCGTACCCCAGAAGGACTTCACGAAGCTAGAGAACCTTCGTCAGCAGACTCTCTGAAGGGTAAAGCTCACGGACAGACTGGCTCATCCTGCTCTTGGCTCCATGGACTCGAGATCCTGAAAATGCCAAAAATGTGGCTGATCCAGCTGGGCTTTGTAACGGCGGCTGTGGCTGTCTCATTTGCCTACTTCAGCACGGTACCAAATGTCGACCGATAGGCAATTTTGCATCGTTTCATTGAAGCAAATTATACCATGTATCGCTGCTTGTTCAAAGGTCTCTCTTTTTTTTTTGTTCGTTCCAGTAGGGACACCGTGTTTTTGGTAAACTGACCTTCAGCGTGAAAGTGACGAAGAACTCCATTTGACGTCATTTTCTGTTCAGGAATAGAATTTTGATCAATGAAAGAGTTAGAGGTTCAACCAGATCGAAGAAACATATCGAAGTTAACGAAATTCAATATAGATTTACATGTTTTGAAATAATGGTAACTGGCGGCATACCTTTGATAAAGCAGTGTCATGTCAAAATAGGCTGCATCAATGATACTCTCCCGTAGGGCACATCAATATCAACACGGGAGTATCTTTACCACTTTAAGGAAATGAAATGTGAAGAATATGCCAGGTAATCAGTCCTTTGGTTGGGTTAAAGGCACATGAACAAACTTTGGAGACGTACACCACACGTGACATCGTCGTCGCATTTACTAATAATATTCGTTTATTAAAGTGAGTGTCACGTTCATGAACAAGTGTGAACCGTTATACATTTAATTTGCCGTTTTTCATGGGGGTCTCGGGTCTCCTATTCATAATTAATGCCACTCTCATGTTTATTTTTTTTTTCTAGCTCTATCTTTATCGTTAACATGAATACGTTGCGGAATTTTTCTTTAATGGTTTGAAACTGTTGACGTCACAGGTCAACATGACCATTTCGTCGGGATTCTCGAAGAAGACGGCAACTCTGGTCATGGCGACGATGGGTGCTACGGAGGTCGTCGGAAAGATTGTCCTGGGCGTGATAACCGATCGTCTGCCGATCCCAAAGATCTTCATTGCCATGGTGGCCAATTGCACTGGCGCCCTGTTCATGTTCTTGATGACACAGATTACGCCATCGAAGCCGTACATTTTCTTTCAGGCACCAGGTACAGACTCCAGCAGACCGAAGCTACGTTCAGACGGTGATCCCTAACCTCGAGGATAGCTCTCTTCGAGGATAGGCTCGTAGTTAGGCACCGTGTTGGTGCACTCATTGGTAGCTATCTAGAAGCTAATTCGAAGATAGCTATCAACGAGATCAGGGTTAGCGCTCTATCAACGAGCCGGGGGGGGGGGGGGTTCCACTCGTAGTTGAGCTTCATGTGGACAGAACTTGATAGGGGTTTGTAGATAAGCGTGGTTACGGGGACAGTTAGCCTATCCTCCAGTATAGCTAATTTCAAGAATAAGCTTCGTCGTGTGAACGCCCGCCAGAGCTTATCCTCCAAGATAGCTGTTTTCGAGGTTAGGGATCACCGTCTGAACGTAACTTAATGTCATTTGCGAAATTAGCAAGTGCTGATGTAGTGGCTCTTATTTCGTCCTTTGTCTCGTATGTGATGACTTTCTGTTAAAGGGCTGTTGATAGAAGATTCGCAGCCTACCGCGTAATCTGGTCATAGGGTTGTAAGTACTCGCAGTCCTGGGCCCTTTTGCATAAAAGTAATGATCAAACGCAAGTCAAGAAAATCATACGCAACTTGATATTCAACCAATCAGAATGGAGCATTTGGGACTTGCGTGTGATCGTAACTTTTATGCAACGGGGCCCAGATCATACGGGACTTGCGTAATCACAACTTGATTCATCCAGTTCCTTTTCAGGTCTGTGCTTGATACTCATATTAGGCGTATAATTATTGGAGTATTATTGGAGTCAGTATCTCCAAGTATCTTTTTGTAGCACCGAGACAATGACCATGTTCACTTGTATGTATGCCCTGCGTGTAATTCAAATGATGAATAAAGAGAGTCATGTTTTATTCAGCACTCAATTTCCAGCCAACACAACTTGTTTCTGAAATCGATGTTTCTGAAACCGTAGTAAGAGAGCACTTTTTTTTTTGTTGTTGCTAAAATATCATGAGTTTTTGGGGCTGTCGCCATATCATAATTGTAGGAAGATGTTTTGATTATTGTGGCATTACATGCAAATCTGTGAAAGAGTTGTGCAATATTCTTTTTAATTCATTTTTACTGATTTAAATGAATGAATCTATCAATCTATCTATCTATAGTATCTGTCTACGTAGTATTTATCTATCTATCTACTTAGTACCTACCTGTTTGTCACTATCACAATCACTTTTTATTTGTTCAACAGTGCAGGGGTTATTCGTACTGGCTTCTCTCGACTCCCTATCACATTTCCTTAGTGAGCAGATTTTCAGGCACGAGTACCGGCTCCAGATGTGGGCAGGAATGTCAATATCCTTCGGCTTGGGTGGAACACTTGGAGCGGTATTCGGTAAGCGGCGATTAGCGTGGTAGAAAAATAAACCCTTTTTTTGTGTCAGAAATTTTTGGCAGAATTCTATGAGGTTTCCAGTGCCAATTTCGCATGATTATTTCTTTGTACATTCTGTTGAAAAAAAAAGTGGAAATAAAGTTTGAATCGATTTATTGGCTCTCAAAGTACACTCAGAGATAATGGAAGCTGAAATATGTGACGAGAAGCTATAGGCGGCTTTTGAAACTCACGAATGTGCCTTTTTAGGACAGGAACACTAGAATGCAAGAAGGGGTCGCCAGAAATCAAGAAGGCAACTTGTTTAGACTCGCCTGTTAAAAGGACTATACAGTACTGGTTGAGGTGAGGATTCAGGTTTATAACATTCCTATAAGTGAGATAATGAGAAACCTCTTATGAAATATGAAAGAGCATTCTAAGAAGAATTCAACATTTTTATGATGAAAATTGGTTTTCAAATGGCTGACATATCCAAAAAAGTGATAACAATTAATAAAAGGCGACATGCCACGTCTTTTATTAGGATCTCTTTGTTTCACCTTGTTTTTGGATATCTCAGCCATTTCAAAACCAATTTTCATCGAATAAACTTTTGATTCCCCTTAGAATTGCATGCTCTTTGACATCTCATATAAAGTGGTTTCTGAATATCTCGCATAACGTTAAAAGCTAAATCCTCACCTCAACCAGAACTGTACAGTCCCTTTATGTTCAGGAAGAGCAGAAGACAATCATAAGGTGTCTTGACGAATTACAAAGATTCCCTTTCTCTCCCCCGCTTATCCTAACCAACACGGCGTGGTAAGTTTCAGGAAGTTGCTTTCTCAACGCATGTTTAGGCACCTGAAACGGTCCAAGAAAAATTGTGCAATGCCATATTCTGAGTAGTTCTTGCCAGTCAAATTATGCTACATGTAGTATGGTAGTCAAATATACAAAGAGTTACTTGAGGTTGTATGGCTAAAATAATTATGGTCAAATCTTGTGAGGTGAACAGCCATGTATACGATAATTGTGTTTTATAATTTCATTACAGTTAAGATTTTATGTTCTATATTCAAGTCTTTTCATGGAAATTGATTTGTATACTCCTGTTCTTACTTTTGTCCATTTTCTAAATATTTCAGGTGAGAGTGTTGATAATACGGGCTCCTACCAGATGGCGTATTATGGGAATGTTGGAATATTTCTTGCCTCCACGACACTCTTTGGTCTTGCCATTGTGTACCAGAGACTCTTTGCAAGGGACCGATTCATCTTGTTCCAAAGAGTTGGTCGCCGATATTCCGCGATTGATCAGAAGACTATTGAGAAATCTTCCAAGCCAGATCGTACCGATGGTCTTCATGATGACGTATCTTGGAGGAAAAGTGGCAACGAGTCTGGTGAATGGAATTACCTCGTAACAGAGAGAATCACCAGCGTGTAGAATATCAACTTTGAGTTTTCTGCTCGCGACGCCATACTACGAGCTTATATTCATAGAAGGCAAAACATAGAATTACTGAAACTGCATCTTCTCTACACACTTGACACTGATAATACGTATACTTAAAAAGACAAGCAAGCAAGATACAAAATATAGCATACAGTGGACCTTGACTCGAAAGTGTGTCTGCGTACGATATCTATACATAGGTACATGTGAAAGACTATACGCTCAATAAGATGTGAAATACATGTATGATGGAAAGGTAATAACCACGGGTTCCAGGAACAAATACCAATGTGAATACGTTTCGCAATGGAGATAGGACTCAGAATACTGATGATGCATAGACATTTGAAAGCTGAAATAGCAAGGTACAAAGGGCAAAAGAAGTTATTAAATGAAAAAAGAAAGAAGGAAAAAGAGAGACAGGAGAAAATGAATTAGAACTGTAGAGTGAAATTGACATATGTTGTATTATAAGCACATAATATTATACGAGCATATCCAACAAGTTCGTATACGAATTCAAGGTATAAGAACTATATAGTGTAATGATCATAATTTGATGGGAGCACATGTATAAACGTTGAAACCAGAGGTAAAGCAAGGGTACACTTCAAAATGACCCGCATGCATTAGGAAAGGACCATGTAAAATGAAGCAGGTTGAAAGATTCTAGTCGGGCAAATTGTAATCATCACGTAGCATTGATTTGAGTTTTTCTTTTAAAATAAACAGAGAAGAAGTATGTCGTTCCGCCCCTTCATGAAGCAGCTGATCACGATAGATCTCACAGTCAAAACGGTTCTGGATCATTTTACCTTTTGCCTTCAAGATCAAGTTCAGTTCATAGCATGAACGTCGTCGACCGAAAATTCGCTTAATGTCCAGAGTTAGTACTACCAAGGTCTACTGGAGGTCCCGCGTTGTTATTTATGCTGTCAAAAATACATTTTACATCATCATTTTATGTGGCTACAAAATGGCAGATACTGATACAATGTTGATTAGAACATTAATGAGAAATGCACTGTATGTCGACATTTCTAAGCTCATATCAATCGAAAGGAAAACACGACACAAACAACAGCAAATTTGTTGAAACACAGCATTCTAAAATTTTGATTTGATTTGATTTGATTTCTTAAGGACATATAAATTTTATTTACAACAAAGTCAATTATGTTTATATATTACTAGTCACAATAATCTTATTACATGTATTATCATGTCGTATCACAGTAGGGTTATTTTTTTTTCCTCAATTGACAAAATCAGTGCATGGCCTCAGAAATGTCAGATGAAGTAATTTGTTTCCCAACTCTGCTCACTCGTCAAAATCGAATTATTTGGCAAGGAATTGGAAAGAATTATTTAAAAAATGTCTAAATCTTAAGTCTTTGCAATGTCGCCCATTAGTGAGACTAGTTATCATGTAACAAGCTTGTCCTGTATTTGATGGTTGAAAGCAATCAACTAATGTTCAGGCGGCTTATTAACAGTGATATTGTGGGTACAGACTCACAATCGGTTTTCACATCAGTACAATAATGATCACTAGAAACAAATATAAGTCAGTAATGGAATCACGTACATGTATTGCAGGCACATAAATCATAAAATCCCTACAGTTCCCTGGTAGTGTCCAAATACGATGCTTGATGCACAGGTGAATGATCCGCGATGCACCGATGAATGATTCCTTCGACGTAAATCCAGAGGCAGAGGTTACAATAGTCCGCGTTATAAATCCAGGGTATATGTCCACAATAGATCCACGGTATAATGTTCACAGCGAAATGTGCAGAATCCAACGACCACGTCCAGTCGATGCGTTGAATGATGATTCGCTCAATAATGTTCAGCTAGGAATCCAGCCCGTCACAGCTTTTCCGTAGCAATGTCCATTGACACAAAAATGGAGTCTATCTCCAATGCAGGCAAATTAATTATCTGCAGGCAAAATGTCTCCCAGGCCTTATCTCCACAAACATAACAGGTCAGTAGGTAACACAGGACTGACTATAAAGTCGCTTCAGAGCCAGAAGTGACGTAACTCTCAGAGCAGAGGTGTTGGGTACTCTGCCTAATGCAGAATTTCTCTGGCTTATATACAATCCATTCACCCCCTTCTAGCACATTCTGTAACTCTCTCCAACCTGGGGCCACCCACCTGAACATACTAGCAAGTCCTAGTTCCAGGAATCCTGGATGACTCACTGCATAACATCATTGCCAAAATTAACTACCAATCACATTGGGCTACAGGGACAGTGCCTCACTCAGCCAAACATGTAAGCACTTCCTTGAACATTCTGGAAAGGGTGAAATCATTCTAGATTGAGTGAGCTATAATGTTTTCCTGTTGCATGCATGTACTGTATAGCTACATTGTATACCACCTAGAAATAGTCCGGGAGCCAGCGGGGGTCAGCCTAGCTGAAAAGGTTACCAATTTTTATGTGTATAGCAATTTAGTACATATGCCCCTGAGTATGGAAATGCACGTCTGGCTGGTCATCGGTGGTGGGTGTGGCCAGGAGGGCCACAAAAAGGACCCCCAAAATTAGGCTAGCCTAGCTGGAAAAGTAACCCCATGAAAACAACTGGAACTTGTTCGTTACACTTACAGGATAAATGAATGACCATTGCCAGACGTTTTAAGTGGTGGGGAGTAGCCGCCAGACGCTCTTAAAGGCCCAACTCCAGCTAGGCTAGCCTAGCTGAAAAAGTAACCTCATGAAAACCACTGGAACTTGTTCGTTACACTTACAGGATAAATGAATGACCATTGCCAGACGTTTTAAGTGGTGGGGGGTAGCCGCCAGACGCCCTTAAAGGCCCAAATTTTTCCAGCTAGGCTAGCCTAGCTGAAAAAGTAACCTCATGAAACCAACTGGAACTTGTTCGTTACACTTACAGGATAAATGAATGACCATTGCCAGACGTTTTAAGTGGTGGGGGGTAGCCGCCAGACGCCCTTAAAGACCCAAATTTTTCCAGCTAGGCTAGCCTAGCTGAAAAAGTAACCTAATGTAACCCACTGGAACTTGTTCGTTACACTTACAGGATAAATGAATGACCATTGCCAGACGTTTTAAGTGGTGGGGGGTGGCCGCCAGACGCCCTCAAAGACCCAACGTTTTCCAGCTAGGCTTGCCTAGCTGATCAAGTAACCTTGTGAAACCCACTGGAACGATACACTTACAGGATATATGCATGACCGTTGCCAGACGTTTTAAATGGTGGTGAGGGGGGGGGGGGGGGGTAGCCGCCAGACGCCCTCAAAGACCCAATTTTACCAGCTATAGACTAGCCTATATATAGCTGGAAAAATAACCTCCTGAAACCCACTGGAACTTGTTCTTGTGATACACTCAAAGGATAATTGAATGATTGTTGCCAGACAATAGCCGCCAGACGCCCCAAAGACCAAACTCTTACCAGCTAGGCTAGCCTAGCTGAAAATTAGGAAAGTAACCCCATGAAACCCACTGGAACTTGTTCTTACACTTACAGAATAAATGCATGACCGTTGCCAGACGCTTTAAGTGGTGGGGCGTAGCCCCCAGACGCTCTCAAATACACAATTTTACCAGCTATAAGGTTCACATATTTCAGAAATGATAGCAGTGTAATTCCATAACAATAGCGCTTGCTTGCGAGTTCACCTGTCTATAATCTGGTTCCATGACATTTGCTCCTGCGACAATTGCTCCCATGAAATATTTGTACACTAAGCCAAACATAAATTGTAGCCACAGACATAACCCTGTCCATAATCCTAATCCTCACGTCAAACTAAACTTAAAACCCTATCACAACTCTAACCCTAACCTATAAGTCTTTGGAGAATATAAGACCGGAGCAATTGTCGCAGGAGCAAATGTCGTGTCACCCTATAATCTATGCATGCCTTATTCTTTTGTTCTGCTTCCTTGAGCCCCCAACTCATGCATTCTTATGGTGACTCTCCCATGTCATCATCCTTTTTCATTGCAATTTGTTCTATTTTTTGAAAATATTCTTATTCTTCATCCCAATTATCACAAATTCTGAAACTCTGTCCTCAGTATAACTAATTCATAGTTGTACAAATGTAAAAATCTGAGAATCATCCGGAGGTCTCCTTTAATGGGGGAGTTTCTTGAGCGCACAGGGAAACATGCTTTGAAATATCAATAGGGCAAGTGTTGAGACGAAATACTGTAGAAATATGAGAATATACAGTGCTGTGGTTTGGGTAGAAGAAATAGGGTATCTGTATTTGTCCTCAGTGATAACCAAAAAACTTATTTGGAAAAAATGATAGACATCAAAAAAGAATTGCCCCAATCAAACATGTCGGGATTTTTCTCAAACATCAGTGTTCTCATTTTCTTTGCAGTGTAAAACAAAAAAAAAAAAAAAAAAAAAAAAAAAAAAAAAAAAAAAAAAAAGGGCCGGATACAGTATCCGGATGGAAATTGGTGGGATGGGCGTAAACCCGCGGCTATTATAACATACTGACGTGGAAAAAAAACAAGACCAAAAACTACTTTCTTTCTGTGCCCTGGGGAGAAATATTAATCAAATGCATTTTGGAAATGTTGAAAATCACAACTTTTGATGAAATTGTCAGTATCTCTTCTTATATGAAGGCTTTTTTTATAATTAAGTTTCTTTCCTCTATGACCATGATAAAACAAACCCCTGATGATTAAAACAAAAGACAATTAAAACTTGGCAAATGAACTCTTTGGACATTAGCAAAAGGGAATACATTAACAGTTTTTGCAAACACTTTATACAATTGTCTAGTACTCCATCAAGCTCATAAAAAATACAATTCTACTGCAACAAGAAATCCATTCAGTAAGACTCGTCCTCGGTGTACATAGCTTAAAATGCCAACCTTTTGAAAATAATTCCCCAGCTCTTACATTTACTTTAAAAAGGGGAAGTAAAGCTCAACACCTTTGGCCTATGACTTTTTAGGTACCGTATCACCTTACGGTTGAGGAGATTGGTAAAGAAAAATTATTAACGAAATAAAACGTATAGGAACATGCTTCACATGACCTCACCGTTTTCTTCTCTTAAGAAAGAAACGAAATCTGAAAATTGTTTAAGAGTGTTTTTGAACATAGTACATTGCAAAAGCAGAAAAAAAATCAGTGTTTTTAAGAAACATAACTCACAACAACAAGGAATTCCTGTCGTATCTAGTATTGCACGTTTTGGGTTTGGAGGGTTTTGGATGCTAATATTTCAAGACAAGTTTATGCTCCGGCACTTCAATTAACTTAAATGTAAAGTAATGATCAACCTCTCTTGCCAATAAACTCAACATTTGCTGTTCTTCAGTAAAGCATATGACAGAAACATATGAGAAACATGTCTAAAATTCATATGAATAAGCTCACAGCAACAACAAAAATATTATGTTATCTATAAACTAATACTGCATGTACTTAATTTCGAGGGATTAAGATGCAAAATGTTATGACAAAAGCCCCTACGTGGCTACCAGGAATTAAACATCCTTCAACTTCTTTAGCAAATGAGCTCATGTGTATCATCTTCTTGTTGAGAAGAAGAAGATGAGTATTGATAAAATAACCAAACTATCAACTTTCCTTAATATGTTTCACATGAAATCATTATTGCCTTCTCGCAACGAAATTAAAAAAAACAGAACATCTGAAATTGTTCAAAATCGCTTCTTGATAACGATGAAAGCAAAGGAAACTTAGTGTTTGTAACCACTATGACACGTGTCTATACAGACACCATGCTCATAAGAAACGTAACTCACAGGAATATAATCTTATACAGTAAGTACTTGGTTTGGAGGACATTTAGATGCCAACTTTTCAAGAATAATACACCAGCACTGACATTAACTGATGACAAAAAAAGGAATGCTCAGCTTCTTTATCCAATTAGCTCATAGGTAATTCCTTGTAGTTGAAAAAAACGAGTACACATAAAAATATAGACTTCCGGTAACATGTATCACAGGTCATGATCTCCACATTTGCTCCTCTTAACTTAAAAGAAATAAATATATATTTAAATTTGTTTTAAATGACCTTTAAATAATATGAAGAAAAAAATCTGTGTCTGCAAAGGCTTGACACGTGTCTAATGCTGGGTCACGCTCATATTAAACGTAGCTCACAGGAACAAGGAAATCACGTGTGCATAAAATAATACTGCAGAGAGGGTGCAAAGTTGAACCCTTTATTGAGGGTGCGAAAATGTTCCCTTGGGTACATCTTTCCACCCACACTAAGTGGTGCTAGATTGCACCTCTTCTTGAGGGTGCATCTTTCCACCCACACTAAGTGGTGCTAAGTTGCACCTTTCTTGAGGGTGCGATCTTGCACCCTTTACCTTTCGGCGCACCTTTGCACCCCGTGTAGCCTTTACATTTGTGCAACTTTACATCCTTTCGTGAGGGTGCAAGGAAACACCCAAAGTTCCAAGATTGTGCCTTGTTTTGAGGGTGCAATCTTGGAACTTTGGGTGCTACTTTGTGCCCGCAAGAAAGGGTGAATGTTACACCCTCGGGAGCAACTTTGCCCCCTTGAAAAAGGCGCAACCTCGTACCTTTAGGTGCAACTTTACGCCCGAAGGATGCAAGAATGTACCCTCTCTTGAGGGTGCATTCTTGTGCCTTATTGGTATGATGTTGCACCTATGTGGTGCTTATTTGCTCCATGACTGCTGCAAAATTGCTCCTTTAAAGGAGCAAGTCAGTGTCAATGCCTGCTCCTTTATAGGGACAATATTGCCCATCATCTCAAGGTGCAACTTAGCATCACATAATCGGGTACGATTTAGTTCCTTAACTACTCTAAACCTTGAATAGTGCGAACTGATGGAAGCCTATTTGCTCAGTATATAACTTATGTTGTTGTTGCACTCTGCAAAGTAAATAGGATTAGTGTGACTTGGATCTTGTGAATCATGAAATGTGTGTGCGTGTGGAATTTGTGAGTTGTGAAAATGTTAATGTAAAAGTTAACTTAGTTGTGTTTGAATATTATACTGAAACCAAAAATTTACCCAATTACCTTTTCAATAAGGTGAGCACTATATCTATCAAACAGTTAACCTTCTCGGCAAGAGTATACATCTGCATGAAGGAAGAGGTGTTATTATGATATGCAGTTGTCTGGATACGTTTTATTCAAAACGTTCTTGAATGCGTACTTATTCACATAGAATAACATATGCTTCTTACCAGTACTCAAAGCCTCTAAAACAAGAGCATGCTTCTTACACTTCTAAAGTATACACCATATCTTAAAAACAAAATGTAAGAGGATTTAAGAAGCTGTTTGTATGCATTCAAACGAATCCATATTTCTATCTAAAATCTAAAACGTGTCTTGTAAAATGGGAATTCGTTTTATAATGACGATGCCAATTGTCTTAAAGTCCTTATCACGACATGTCTTGGAGTTCACGCTTATTGAAAACATGAGATTCTTTGCACGTAGATTACAACTATGGTTTAAAGAGTTAACTGAGACACGCATACCGTATACGGGCATTTCGATGAAAACATTTAAATACAAGTTACTGTAAATAATATGAAAATCAAACTTGATACCAGCCCTTATCGGCAACCAATACAGACTATGGAGGACTGCAGTTACAATTGTGTTCAGATATTGTTTTGGGTGATACACGCATGCCGACTGATTTGGGATCAATTCGAGTCCCTCGAGCTGAGATTCCGGAACTGCAATGAGCAAACCATCATTGTGTATAACAGAGTGACTGAGAATAACGCATGCACCAGTTTCTGTTTCGTTGTTCTATACACAGAAAGTTGTTTCGTTTTCCAATCCTGTGCAGGCACACAGAGATTTACAGAATTCAATCATCTTTGGCTATAACGCCATGGTCGCGTGCAAAATGAATGCAGCTTATCTAACTTAACCTGTAGTTACTGAATAGGGGACTACTGTATATTCAATTTATACACTATTAATCGGATGATAGATTCTGTCAAAGAGTAAATTGCGGATATCATATACCATTGTCAAATTCACTTTCTGTTCTATACATAGTATCAATGGAATGTTATGAACCACTTCAGCATTACCAATCATCATAATTATTTCCCTGAAACGGCTGCATTTGTATGAGCGGGAAGAGTTTGGCATCATACATAGCAAGAGTCGTGACTACAAAACTAAATAGGGCCTACATGTATTATACAAGGTTTTAGGACACTTTGAATCATGCCCCCCCCCCAAAAAAAAAACAAAACAAACCCAACAACTTAGTGAAATGTTGTACAATGTATGCCCTACTTCCATTAACCTATGATCTTTGACCTTTGAATACATGGCCCGCATTTTTTCAATAGGCATTTGGATGCAACGTAGATATCATATAAAAGAAAAAAATGTTTTAGGAAAATACATTTAACCACTTCAGAAATAATTATGAAACAAATAGCAAAATATTGACACGTTTACTTCTTCCGTTAATGACATGACAGAAAACTTTCCTCACCGAATCGTTCTGCCGTAATTCATGAGCAAGTCATGGATATATACTTAGTTCGATTAAAAGTATACATTGAGTCATTGCAAAAGCATTTAATGAAAAGTATGCTTCAGAACTACATCATTGTCATTTATTCTATAACACTAATAATATAGAGCTATTGGTCCGCCATATTACCTAACAGGTCGTTGTCCTCCTACCACATTTGTTTAGCAAATAAGGCACAGAATTTAATTTTGCACTTGTTGCCAAAGACTCTAATCTTCTTTACCGCTATTCTCAGACATGACTGTATGCTGGTGCTGTATGAATTAGAAACGGAAGCTTACAAATATTCACCATCTAACAAGGCAAAAGCGAAGTGATGTCTCGTCCACGTATCGACTTTGTGATTACAGAGATTTTCAAATGGCATAGGCCTAGTTCATTGACTTTTTGACTGTTGTCGTTGTCGGACTTCACCAATATTAACACTTGACAGCAATTAAATCATTAGATGATCTGAGGAGTGAATTTGGTGGTCATATGGCTCAAAAGTGTGGAAAGTTATTGAAAGAACACCAGAATACTATGTCGACAGTGTTTATTAGGTGAGATACAAACATAGAACAAGTTCCAGTGGGTTTCAGGAGGTTACTTGTCCAGCCAGGGCTATAGTCCAGCTGGTAAAATTGGGTCTTTGAGGGCATCTGGCGGCTACCCCCCCCCCACTTCTTAAAACGTCTGGCAACGGCCATGCATTGCAATCCTGTAAGTGTAAATAACAAGTTCCAGTGGGTTTCATTAGGTTATATTTTCAGCTAGGCTAGCCTAGCTGGAAAAAGTTGGGTCTTTAAGGGCGTCTGGCGGCTACCCCCACCACTTAAAACGTCTGGCAATGGTCATTCATTTATCCTGTAAGTGTAACGAACAAGTTCCAGTGGGTTTCATTAGGTTACTTTTTCAGCTAGGCTAGCCTAGCTGGAAAAAGTTGGGTCTTTGAGGGCGTCTGGCGGCTACCCCCCACCACCTAAAACGTCTGGCAATGGTCATTCATTTATCCTGTAAGTGTAACGAACAAGTTCCAGTTGGTTTCATGAGGTTACTTTTTCAGCTAGGCTAGCCTAGCTGGAAAAATTTGGGTCTTTAAGGGCGTCTGGCGGCTACCCCCCACCACTTAAAACGTCTGGCAATGGTCATTCATTTATCCTGTAAGTGTAACGAACAAGTTCCAGTGGTTTTCATGAGGTTACTTTTTCAGCTAGGCTAGCCAAGCTGGAGTTGGGCCTTTAAGAGCGTCTGGCGGCTACCCCCCACCACTTAAAACGTCTGGCAATGGTCATTCATTTATCCTGTAAGTGTAACGAACAAGTTCCAATTGTTTTCATGGGGTTACTTTTCCAGCTAGGCTAGCCTAATTTTGAGGGGTCCTTTGTTTGGCCCTCCTGGCCACACCCACCACCGATGACCAGCCAGACGTGCATTTCCATACTTAGGGGCATATGTACTAAATTGCTGTATACATAAAAATTGGTAACCTTTTCAGCTAGGCTGACCCCCGCTGGCTCCCGGACTAAAAATTCTCCACTGATCTGGTCAGCCTGTATGTACTATATCTATACCACATAGAATGTTCTCCATTAATCTGGTCAACCTGTGTACATACACATTAAAATAGCCATGCATACAGTACATCATACATGTACATGACTACTAGTGTGTACATTTGTGACAATATATATATATATATATATATATATATATATATATATATATATATATATATATATATGTGTGTGTGTGTGTGTGTGTGCAAACGCAATTAGGACTGTTAACAAAGTGTGATTGTTTTCACACATTAATAGATAAAGCAGTTCAGTTACTGCAAAGTCGGTAGAAATCATTTATTTTTTATCAATCTCGGATGAGAATTCGATTTGATGACCAAGAGATTTAATATTCCCCTATATTTTTGATATACGTGCAGCCTAAATAGAGATATAGGCGATAATTTGT